>NC_059108.1:23739663-24072199 GCF_020740685.1 Jaculus jaculus | reverse complement strand
GCTTTGCAAACAAGCATCTTTGACCACTGAACCATCTCTCCAGCCCTCAATCTTTATTTATTTATTTATTTTTTTTTTGAGGTAGGGTCTCACTCAAGCCCAGGCTGACCTGGAATTTACTCTAGTCTCAGGATGGCCTTGAACTCATGGCGATCCTCCTACCTCTGACTTCTATGTGCTGGGATTAAAGGCGTGCGCCACTAACTTAAATCTTCTTTTCAAATGTGTCCACTTTGTGATTTTGGTTTCGAATACTCAAATCAGAAAGCAAATCCAATGCTTCAAGGGGCTCTGGTGAAGCTTTTGGCTCTACCTGAAGGGCCAGAGCAGGGCATGGATCATACATAGGGAGAATGGCTCCCCGGTGGCCCTCCTAGGGAAAGTGTCACCTTATGCTTAAGGGAGCCAGGTTGCTTTGACTGACCGCTCTGCTCACCAGCTGCCTTCTCACCTCTAGCCTTTGCCCTCCTACAGAAGGCTGAACCATGATCCTAAAGACATCCAGATCTGAACTCCCAGATTCTATGGGCATGCTCTCTTACATTGTAAAAGGAATTTGGCTGATGCCCTCGACGTGAGAGTCTTGAATGGAACCATGACCTTAGATGATTGAGTGGGCTCAGGGTCGTGATTTGGGCCATTAAAAGAGGAACGCAAGGAAGGTCAGCAGCAGAGAAGTCAGTGGACAATGGCAGCAGGGACAAGAGGGAGACAGACATGGCCATTTCACTGGTACCACCAACTGAGAAGAAAATTTCCTTTGCAAAGTATGAAGGATTAGGGCTGAGGGGATAGCTCAGAAGCAGAGCACTTGCTTAGTATGCTTGAACCCTCAACACCACAAAAAGTAAATACGTAAGAGATTATTGCCCAAGTCACACCAGGTGCAGGATTCCCAAAGTCCTTCATAATGTACTTCATTAGGACCCTTGATTATATTCATACGCTAACTTCCATTGACTAAAAGAAGATGCTCTTTTCTCCTCGAGAATTCCAAATGGTGCCCGTAGGAGTGGAGGGTGGTGGAATGTTCCTTTTTCTTCCTTCCTATATTTCTGCTTCCTGCTAATAAGAAGGCATTTCTAATGAGTGTGTGGGTCTTTGAAAGCCAATACTAAAACTAAGAAAGCCTATGTAAACTGGGACAAATTGGCCACCTTGAGTAGGAAGAGGCTAGAGACGTCTGTAAAGAATGGAGCAAAGTGGTCTAAAGTGGAGATGCCAAATCTTCCCAGAGTTGCTGTATTTCAGAAGAACAAGGACACTATGGCTTGAATATAGTTTGTCCCTTCCAAAGCTCATGCTGAGATTATATGGCCATCATGTGGTGTTGGAAAGTGGGGCCTTTAAAGGATCATTCAGTCCTCAGGGTGTTTCGTCCTTTCTTGTTGACCCTGGTCATTGCAAAGTGAGGCTATCCTTCGTGCTCTGCTTCTCTATGGGAACCTGTTTGCCCTTCACCCTCGCTACTGCTATGCCCTTGAACTTGCCAGCCTCCAGATCTGAAGCCAAAATAATCTTTCTTTTCTAAATTACCCAGCTTCAGACATGATTACAGTAACAGAAAACAGACAAATACAGATGACATTTCCAAGTCCTCCATGATATTAACCTAGGTTGTTTCCCCCCCCACCCATCGTACTTACAGAAAATGTCTCCAATTTTCCATGGTTTTCTTTCCTTACCTTCATGCCCAATCTAGAGTAGTATCAGATATATACAACAATAGAGGGAACTCCAGGTCAGAAAGCCAGCAAACTTCACTAATGGAAGCCATATGTCCCTGGCAAGAGAGACACTTTCAGGGGCTCCATTAGGTGGTCACTGCTTGCCCACAGCAGCCCAGTCCTCTGAGACAGTACACCCTCCAGAGTTTTCTAAACAGGAACTTTCCAGAAACAACACCACAAAGTGCATCCCTCCTGTCCTCTTTGTGATGGCTTGTGAGTGGCCAAGGGGGTAGACTTGGGTAGCAAAAGTATAATCACTTTTTATTTTTGGAAGCAAAAAAGCACGTCTACTTATTGGCAGTTAAAATGCTGGCATGGACCAGAGGGAAAAGTTTAGATTACACAGCTCCCCAATGCCCTTGTTTATCTAAACCAACCCTGGGGCAAAGACTTTGGCAAAACTTTCAGCAGTTGCCTTTGAGGAAATCTACCCAAAACTCTAAAGACTTTTATTTTGAAATGCAGATATCAGGCTTTTTTTTTTTTTGATGAAACAAAATCCAATAAAACCAAACAATTTTTTAGTGACCTCATGCTTCCCTTTGCCTCCCCTCTATCCCGTCTCTACAGTCTTGTTGCTGTGACTCAGGGTTGTGGGGAGACGTGTTTCACACCCTGAATTATCTATGCTTGCCTCTTCCACCTCGTCCTGAGCTGGCATGTCATACAAACCAGTGGGATGTCTTTTAATCCTCAGTTGAGTTACTGTGAGGGACAGTCTACTACCACAGTGACATCAAGAAACCACTTGACTCAGGTGTTCTGTAAGGATAAATGGATTGACACAGTTAAGCCCCATGTTAAAAGAGAAAAATCATAAAAAATTTGAACAGGAGGTTATCAGAAAGAAAGCCAGTTTGCCACTGAGAACCAAAGGCCTTGAGTTCTGGCCATAGATGTGTAGCTATCCATCTCTGTGGGCAGTTTAGCTTATTTTTTTATTTTTTATTGAAAAAAACTATTTTTGTTTATTTTTATTTATTTGAGAACGACAGACAGAGAGAGAAAAAGGGAGACAGAGAATGGATGTGCAGGGCCTACAGCCACTGCAAATTCTAGATGCCTGTGCCCTTTGTGCATCTGGCTAACGTGGGTCCTGGGGAATTGAACCTCAAACAGGGGTCCTTAGGCTTCACAGGCAAATGCTTAACCACTAAGCCATCTCTCCAGCCCAGGTTAGTTTACTGATGGTAGTTTTGCATAATCCAACATTAATCAGCACTTTTTGTTTGTTTGTTTTTGGTTTCAAGGTAGGGCCTTGCTGTAGCCAAGGCTGGTCTGGAATTCACTATGTAGTCTCAGGGTGGCCTTGAACTCAGAGCAATCCTCCTATCTCTGCCTCCCAAGTGCTGGGATTAAAGGTATGCACCACCAGGCCTGGCTAACCAGCACTTCTTATACTCCAGTCACAAGATGCAAAGGTAGTGCTTGGATCATTAACCAGGAAGTTCTTGAGTGTAGAGAGCAGATACATTCAACACTTACGGGATTATCCTGCACAGTAACCTGTTCAGTACTATTGATCTCTCAGTGGCGGAGGTGGGGGTGTTGGTGGGGTGGGGGACTGCAATAGAAGCAGTTGGTAAAATTAGTGACTTGAAACAAAAATGGGTGTGTACAGCAGACATTGGCTCCAAGACTATCAATCCAAATGATCCAAGATATCCTTACAAAAATTTTCCAAACATAAAAGGAAGCTATACATCATTTATAATCATATAGAAAACTTTGATGGAAGCAACCCAGCATTATATTTGCCCACCCCACCTCCAAAACCCAGACTGTGGGTTCCTGGAAATTTGCTTTTGAACTTCATGGTTTGATAGGTTTAAGCTTGAGAAATCATCTTATTGATGATTAGAAATCAAGAATAAGGTCATAATTAAAAATATTGAAAAGGAGGAGGGTTAAAAGCTAAAGATATTATGAATAACCACACAGAAATAAACTTCTTCATTACCTAATTTATATATGTATGTATATAAGTTTTTGAATAAAAAGGGAGGGCTGGAGAGATGGCTTAGCAGTTAAGGTGCTTGCCTGCAAAGCCTAAGGACCCATGTTTCACTCCAGATCCCACACAAGCCAGATGCGCAAACGTGAAGCAAGTGCAAAGACACACATGCCCACTAGGTGGCACAAGCGTCTGAAGTTCGATTTCAGTGGCTGAGGCCCTGGTATGCCAATTTTCTCTCTCTCTCTCTTTCTAAAGTAGAAAATAAAAATAAAAAAAACAGAGTCAGTCTGGGCAGAAGTACCCTGTAAGTATGGATAAATGCTAAGCTCAGAAGCCATAGGTTGTTACAGAAAACTTTCAGTGCTAGGGGCTGGATATCTCCTAGTGAGTTATTGGTCAAGGAGGCCCCCAAGGCCTTAAAAACAATGCAAGCTATTGCCAAGGCTCTTGATTTCCCACTAAAGCTAGATGGTAGGACCCTACTGCTGAAGACACCACATGCTTTGGTTGCAGTACACTGACAATTCAAGCTACGACTGTGTTCAGTTCTCTGTGTTGACTAGCAGACAGTGCTGGGAAGTGCTGCACAGGCTGCTAGGAGAGAAAAGTCATCAGCATTCTTAACCAGCAGCAATGGGCCATATAAGCTACGCATTGTGCCAGCTAGGCAAGATGTATCCATAGTGCAATAGTGACATGTTTGCTATGGTTGTAACCAGCAGCTGTCAAATTGGATTCGAGGTCCATTCCACAGGAGGGAATTCATGCCTAATATTTAAAACCTAGTCAAAAAAGCAATGGCTGGGAAAGTCATGAGCCCTGGGGCAAAGCAATTACCGTTGTTTGGCTATATGGGTATACTATGTCCATCACATTGCCCTCTAAATACTTATGGTTCTGCCCACATTTAGTATTGCTCTTGCTTTCAGTTAGAGTAGCTTTTATTTTCAAATGGTAGTGACTGCTGTGACTCAGACTCATCAAAGTGTTGAGAAGAACTGACCTTTGAATGTTCAGCATTAAATGAGACAACACTATCACACCATCCAGTGGCTCAGGGACCATAGCAGACTGAAGAAGTGGCAGAAAGAATGTCAGTGGAAATGTCAGGGAAAGGGGACAAAGAAAGGTGAAAGGGATCATGTAAATCTTTTCAAAATGTTAAGATTTTATTTGCAAAGCTGTGATTACATAAATATTTTTCAAACTGTTAAATTATTATATTTAGTGAAGGAAATACAGAGCCAAGGAAAGGCACCCATGTGGCTAGAGATGCCACGTTGAGGGCCCTGGAAAAAAAGCACAGAAAGGAAAGAGGAAAGAAAGTTCAAGGAGCTGTTGCCATGTGGGGAGCTGGAGGGGATGAAGATCCCATGTGGAGAGCAAGGGCGAGGGGCCTGCTGGCTGGGCCTGGGCCTGATCATGTACATTTTTAATGAAGTTTTATTTTAATTTATTTTTTTAAGAATACGACCAGCAGTTTCAGGAGCTTGCACTCAGGTCTGGGTCAAATCTTCCCAGCATCCCCTATTGTAAACACACCTGGTTAGAAGGAAGTTTTCAGCTAAGTTTTGGAAGTGTAAAGGACAGAAGAGACTTCCGCACTTCTCTCTCCAAGTGGATGATGCTGGACGTTCCCTCAACTCAGACTTTCAACCAAAATCGATCAGTGCGATTAATTTGCTCTTGGCAAAGCATGACATCCTGTTTTTCAGAAAACAGGTTTCAAAGGGACCCCAAAGCTTTCTCGTACACCAATCAGCTCTTTTTGCAAAACAACATTTTAATCACTTATGTGCAAGTAAATCAGAAACATCTGAATTACATTTTCTTGAAAAACAAGAACAACAATAACAAACAACAACAACTGGCCTTTGAAGCCAAAGGGTGAAAGTGCTTGGCTGGCTAAAAACAATTTAGGTTTTGTGGTAACCCCAAATTGTTTAAAAAGTAATTTACATATTTTATGAGCTTGGAATGTATCTGGAGGGTAGGCCTTGTTCCGAAGATAAAATGGACAGCGAATGTGACATTCACAAGGATTGTACTGGGTTCCATTGTACTGGGTCTCGGATTTGCTAATCAAAATTTCAAAAGGCCTGCTGTTATTTTGTTACACACTATATATATTTGAAACCATGAACACTAACTAGACTTTTCATGGTGTCAGAATAGGTTAACTTGTCTACCAATTCAGTAATATTTTTGCAATTATTTTTAACTGAGTCTATCTTATACAAGGGCAAGCTATTTCAGAAATCTAAAAGTAGTAGCTAGGCAAGGTGGTGCATGCCTTTGATCTCAGCACTTGGGAGATAGCGATGGGAGGATCACTGTGAATTCGAGGCCAGCCTGAGACTATATACATTGCATATATACATACATACATACATACATACATACATACATACATTGCAGGTCAATCTGAGCTAAAGCAAAAATTCTACATAAAAGCAAAACAAAATGAAACAAAAAACAAATAAGTAATCAGGATGATTTCTTCTGGAATTTAGGTTTGGTTATCTTCACAGACAGTTATTCCAAAGTCAATTAGTGCCTTATACTCAATTAGTGCTATCTGCCAGTTTCTCCAGAAAGCTTGCTTAATCAGAAATGTTTCCTGGTTGGTGAGTATATGTCAGTTTGCTATAGTGAATTGGTTTCCTGGCTGACCAATGGTGAAGTTTAGGTGGAGAGTGAACCCAGATGTCCATTAAGATAGTTTCCAACCAGCAATAATACATCACTTGAAATGTGCTGTAAACAGGCAACACGTTAGTTAAGTGGTTTAATGGAGAGAAATTCAGTGAACTGAAGACAGAAGGCTGACTTGTGTCTGAATACATCAGTGGCCCGCACATCTCTTAACCCCTTTCCCCTGCTCTATGAATGTTTGGAAAGTTCTGGTTACCAGAGAGAGAAAAGAGAAATGACACGGAGCTCTCTGTCAAGGAAACTGGAGGGACTGATAGGCAAATTTCTCCCTGGGACTTACATGTAGTGGCAGCTTGGCTTGATGGGGTTTCTGCTATTTCTGCGAAACCTTTGTAAACTACATGTCAAGCCTGGGCTTGTCGTTGTCATTTATTTTCAGAGTCTAGACGGCGTATAGTCAATTTAGCCTCTATAGTCAAGTCGTCCTTTTGTCTCAGAAAGGCTTTATTGATTTACTTATCTATTTATTTATTTTCGAGACTTGATCTCACAATATGCCACAGGCTGGTCTTCAACTGGAGGTTCTCCTATTTCTGACTCCCCCGGGCTGGGATTGTAAGTGTGAGAGCCACACGGGGCTGAAGCGCTGTTGTTTGAGCCTCAGTTCTGGGTGAGGACCCGCGCATGGGGCGCACAGAGCTCTCTGCCCTCGGGCGCAGCGCCGGGCATGGCGCCAGGGCGCTAGTGCCCAGTCCCGTACCCCAAGCAGCTCCTGGCTCAAAAGAAGGAAGCGGCTGTAGCAGGCAATCGGGGGTGTGTGTTAGAAGCTACTAGTTACCCCAAGTCTGCTTTCTCGTTTATTCTTAGACACCGAACCCCATGGACTGGTTACTTTTTCTCATTGTTATTACTACATACCTGGCAAGAAGCAGAACAAAAGAAAGGCTTTGAAAAGTTTTTTTTTTTGTTGTTGTTGTTGTTGTTGTTTATTTTTACCTATTTATTTGAGAGCGACAGAGGGAGAGAGAGAGAGAGAGAGAGAGAGAGACAGAGAGAATGGGCACTCCAGGGCCTCCAGCCACTGCAAACAAACTCCAGACGCGTGCGCCCCCTTGTGCATCTGGCTAACGTGGGTCTTGGGGAGTCGAGCCTCGAACCGGGGTCCGTAGGCTTCAGAGGCAAGCGCTTAACCGCTAAGCCATCTCTCCAGCCCAAAGAAAGGCTTTTTATTTATTTATTTTCACTTGCTTACCATTTGAACACATACAGTCCATCACGGTGGAAGCAGGCTTGGTGGCAGGAGGGTGAAGAGACTGGTCAAACTGAATCCATAGTCAGGACGCAGGAAATGAGACAAGAAGTAGAGCCAGGCTGTAAAACCCCGACTCCTGCCCCAGTGAACCTCCAGCAAGCTTCCATCTTCTCAACATTCTACCAGCATCCAAACTAGCATTACCAGTTGGGACCAAGTGTTCAAACGCATGAGCCAATGGTGGGCGTTTCACATTCAAACCACCATGTCATACTCTATATCTGGGTTTCTGGTCTCTGTGAGCAATAGACTCCTTTGGTTGCTAGGAATGACACCCATGTTCTGTCAGAGGGCACGGGAACAGAAATGTGTGGTGTGGACTTCCAAGGAGTGCCCAGAGAGAGCCGCACAGCAGGAGATGGTGCCCTTCCGGCGGTCTTCCTTCCTTGCTTCTCCTGGCCCAAACCTCATCAACCATCTTGGATAAACTAGAGAATGGATGCCTCCTTTGTGCCTACTGCAGGCACAGTGGAGACAAGATGGCCTGGGTCTGACGGTACTGTGGGCATCTTTGTCAGCCTGGACTACATACCCCCAGTTTTTTATTTTTTAAGATGAGAAATAAATTTATATCTTGTGGAAGTGACTGTTAGCTGAGGTTTTTAAAATTATATACACTCAAATTGAAATCTAGCAGAGTATACGCTGAAGTTCTTGGTAAAAAGAAAAGCTACAAGGCCAAGTGACTGAATTTTGTGATTATGGTGGGTTAAAACACTGCAGACCATAGCCGAACTAGATCGGGCTAATTTAGTCCCTTAAAAGTCATTCATTGTCGACCTACACGTATTAAACTCTCTCCAAAAAATAATGGTTATCCCATTTATTGGATGCTAACTGTACTCTCTGTCGGAGAATCTGCTTCTCTTTTTCAGATAGACGCAGATCCTAAAGAGAAAGCCACCTCATTATACCTCAAAAGGGCCCCAGCTGAAAGTAAGAATAATTGGGGAAACATGCAAGAGTGCTGTTTTCTTGGTGAACCAGTAACCACCACAAGGGTGAAGGAGATAGACACAGAGAACAATCAACCCCTACCAAACCAGATATCTAGAGACACAGAGGCTCCCAAGATCTCAACACTGAAGCGGACCTAAAATGAACCCAACACGGCTCAGGGAAATTTGCGGAAGAGGGGGCGGAAAGAATGTCAGAGCCACATGTTGGGTCATGACACACAAAAACATTTCCTCCTACCCAAAACTGAAGGCTAACCCCACAATGCATGACCCACATACCCCAACAAGGAGGGTTCCTGTGGAGGGGAGGAGGACAGGGAGGAGGCTAACAATGGCACCAACTTGATTGTATTCACTGAGTTAAAAAAAAAAAAAAAGCCATTCATTGCCACCCCTGTCTCTAGCCTAACATCTTTGTGATTACCAAAACCTTTAAAATGTGTTCTCAGCAGACTACCTGCTTCCATTAATCCAAATGCTAAGGATGCTATTAGAAAACATTTGAAACCCATAGCAGGGTTTTCCCTGATTTACTATTATCCACCTACCCGTGATCTTCACACAAATATTTGATAAGGCCTGGTGAGAAGGTTAAGGTACTTGCCTACAGAGTCCAAAGATCTGGGTTTGATTCCCCCAGTAGCCACATAAAAGCCAGGTGCACAAAGTGGTGCATGCATCTGGAATTTGTTTGCAGAGGCTAAAGGCCCTGGCATGCTCATTCTCTCGCTCTCTATCCTTGCATATAAATAATATTTTAAAACATATTTGGAAAAGTCTTACTTTATGATTGTCTTTGTTCTATAACTAATAAAAGCTCATGTAACCACTTCTATAGTAGAACATACCTTTCCTGGCAACCTAAATCTGGTCCCAGGCCATAGTCACTCCTATTTGGCTGTGGAATAAACTATATTATAGTCCCTTTGAGATGAGAGCTGCGTTTTTGAGTTGACAAGATAAATATATAGCAGGGGTTTTCATAACAATATCTGGTGGATGGTTCCAGAGCAGAGGGACCTCAGTCAAGGCAGGGAGGCAGAAAAATCTCCCCAGAGAAGAAAGCCTATGAATAAACTCTGAAGAAGGAATTACAGTGTGTCAGAAGGACCAAGTCTGAGAGGGCAGAGGTGACAGTCCAGGCAAAGGGAAATGTGCTACAGACTGACGTAGTGGCCAGAGTGCAAGGTTATTGCAAGAGCAAAAAGAAGAAGCCTAGCTTGGCTACATGTTGTCTCTCTTTCTAGCCATCTTCCCTCCATGTCTGTTGGCTTTAATGTCAAAGGGCAGCATCAAGGTGACCAAGAATACTCTCTTACAGCCTGGAACATCTAGGCAGTCTTTCAAGCAGATAAGAAAACAAAGTGAAGTTAAAAGGCTGCAGAACACCTACTGTGCATTAAACCTTCCACCAGATGCCAGCAAATAGAGCCTACAGGGGATAAAAACTGAATTAAATAGTTCTTGCTCTCACACGGTTCTTTCTGGAGGGCGGGGGCCTTCACAGACATCTGTGCACATAGTAAAAACGTGACTGAAGGAAGACCGGGAAGGGATCCGGACAGTGCTGAGTGTGGGCTGAAGGGATGTGGCTATCACCCGCAGGATTCCAGTTGTGAGCATTTGTGGCACCCTGGGGCTGTCTTAAAATCCCATCGCACTCTACAGGTCCTGCTGAGTGGTGTTTTTCAAAGTATAGGAGCAGAAATTAGAGACCAGTAAGATAGGGATGTGAGACCACCCAGGGGGACACTGGATCATGGCTTGTCCTCTGGCCTCTTGTGAAAGCAACCTTCATTAGCAAGAATGGTTCTACCTGGGACATAGTTCCCTTGGATAAAAGATGATATGCTATGTGATAAAAGTACAGAAAGTTATTAAGAAAGAAATCAAGGTTTGAATACAGACCAAAAATATTGGCAAAAGTCAAGTAGGCCATTGTGTTGGAATAGCTTAGAGTAGTCATTGTTGAGGTAACCTGGTCACATCCTTCCAAAAACTCCTGGCAGTGGCTTGTCTTGGCCTGGGGTGATGTTGCAGACTCAACAAGGAGCAAGGTCAAGGAGAAAACTGACAATTGTAGCCTATTATGGATGAACTTGCATAACTGGTATATGGAAAGAGAAGTCAAAGCACAGGAAAAACAGAGCATCTGTGTGGGGGCTGCTTACTAATTTCAGGAGGCAACTGTGGTGGTTTGATTCAGGTGTCCCCCATAACCTTAGGTGTTCTGAATGCTAGTTTCCCAGCTGATGGAGATTTGGGAATTAACACCTCCTGGAGGTGGCATATTTTGGGGTGCCGGCTTATGGGTGTTCTAGCCAGTGTCCCCCTTGCCAGTGTTTGGCACGCTCTCCAGTTACCATTGTCCACCTGATGTTGGCCAGGAATTGACATTCACCCTCTGCTCATGCCATCATTTACCCTGCCATCATGGAGCTTCCCCATGAGCTTGTAAGCCAAAATAAACCTTTTTTTTCCCCCATAAGCTGCTGTTGGTTGGGTGATTTCTACCAGCAATGTGAACCTGACTGCAACAGTGACATGCCTGAATAGGAAGTAAAACACAAACTGGAATAGAGAAAAAAAATTAACAAAAATTAAAGGTGGCTATCTATTTTGTTTGTATGCCAAGAGATCTGCTGTCTTCAGGCTAGAGACATACATTATATATCAATACACACACACGTGTGTGTGTGTATATATGTGTGTGTGTGTGTGTGTGTGTGTGTGTATACACACAGAGAGAGGCTTTTTTGATGTCTGTGATTTCAAATTTGGACTGACATCTATTCTAGGACTTTATTGAACTGAGCCTGGAGTCTTAGCTTAGAATATGACCCTGGACTTACCATAAAATGCCCTTGTCTGAACTATATCGTGGGTTGATAGACACACCCTTCTCAAACAATGAAGTAAAGGCAGGTTGACCATAAATGTGTAGGTCAAAGAAAAATACTCTTGCCATTTTGCGATCATCCTGCTTGCTTTTTATCTATGAGTGAATCATATAGGGCAGTAGCTTCAGGGCATAGATTCAAGAATCAACTTGTGTATGTTGTCACATACTGTGGGGTCTTAGTCACTTAGTTTTATGCATTAGCTCATCTTTCTGAGCCTCATTTCCTCCTTCTCAAGGTTTCCTATGTTAAAGGTGTGCATGTGTCTAGATTTATTTATATGTTGGGAACACCAACATATTGCTTTCCAGGGAATATATAGGCTTTTTTGGCCATTTGTTATTTTAAATGATATCTTGATAAACAGACATTTTGGAAATCAAGTGAATTTTTACATTTTGATGTATATAATTATATTTTTAAGAATGTTTTCTGCATCCAGATGAACACAGTTCTTGTGCGCCAACTTTGTGTCATTTTTAATCAAACTTTGTAATCCGTTTAGAAGTTATTTTTATATAATTTGTGCAGTAAAATTATAGGTGAAAATGGTCTTTGAATCAGCCAACTTTCTCAGGACTATTTGTTACATAATTCATTTCCATTTTAACTTATGGCTATTTATTAGACATCATTTCTCAATATCATTTTAAAGAAGGCTTTAGCCTCATGATTCTTGCTAATTTCATTGAGCCAGTCCTACCATATGTTTCAACACTTGGTCATATAAGTTTTCTGGATTACTTGTTCCTTTCAATGAATAAAATTATCCTTTCTGGATTATTTTACCTATTTTGATTTAACAATATAAATTGATTTCAACTCATATAATTATTAGAAACAATAACTCAAAATATTCAGTATCCTTTATACAAATGACCTTTATTTCTTGTCACATATTATAGCTTATCTTTTATAAGTCATAACCCACTATAGGAGTCTGTAAGGCTAGTTTACTTCTGTGCATGTACAAACGCACATGCACACGGGGAGAGAGAAAGAAAGAGAGAGAGAGAGTTGCCATAAACTTTTGCTCTTTGTAAGAGCTGACCTTTAGCCTTTGTAACCAGGTACCTAGCTCTCTTCAGCTCTGTGAGGGAGTCCTACCAGAATCTCTTCATAGATGATATTTATTCTCAATGCCATGGGTTACTTATAATGATGCCAACATGGCCCTGACAATAGTTAGTACAAAACTTTCTCAGCAGCTGACTTTACCACCTGGACTTGCTTTGATCAGTTAGGGTATAAATGGTCAGGTATCCATTTATGAGTGACAGGCATCTAATTCCAAAAAAAAACAACTTAGCAGACTGAGACAACACATTCATACATAATCATTGTTGGCATCTTTGATGGGACCCTCATAAATGCTACCATTGTTCCCTGCCTGATTTATAAACCAACTCTGACTTAACCAAAGGAGAAATTTATGACTAATAAAGGCTAATCTGAGAATCCAGCTAAGTAGGACTTAAATTGGACTGCTCAGTCACAAAATTTACTGGGTCAACTATAGGAAGAAGAAGAATGAGGAGGAGGAAGAGGGAGAAATGAGGAAGGGAAGAGGAGGAGGAAGAAGAAGGAGGAGGAGGAGGAGGAGGAAAAGAAGAAGAAAGAGAAGAAATGTCTTTTTCCTGAGACAATGGATAGATGAAATCAACACAGATATACACCTTCCATTAAAGCTCTTCCTTTTGGTGGAGGTATTAGAGGATGTTAAGTTAAAAAATAAATCATTGCTCCTAAAAACTGGGGTGGAGGGGAAAGAAAGTCTGTCAATAATTTGAATCTTTAAGGAATAATAGCTATAGATAAGCTGTCATCTAAAGTACCACATTTGAGTTCCTTTTATGAGAATAATGATATCTTTGCTCTTCAAACACTTATGTTCTTGTCCTGTGCCAGGCAGTTACAGACATAGCTGGACTTCACTGGAGCCAGCCCTTAGGACTGAAGACAAGGGTCTTACTTCTTGGGAGCTTGTGGTCTACAGCATGACATGCGAAATGCAACCAAGAAAAGAAAAGGTAATACTAGATGGCAATAAACCATCAAAAATATAATACTGTCGGAGGTGCTGGGGGGTAAGAGGATAGAGATTGATCTGGATGTGTCTCGTCACATTGAATAGAGGATCAAAGGATGGGGAGAAAGACCTCCAGTCTTCTGGAAGAGGCTGGTCCCTACGATAGCAATGTCTTTCAGATGTCTTGGGAAATGTAGGCCAGATTCCAGGCTGTGTCAGCTGAGGAGCCAGAGAAGCAGCAGGGCCAAGTACGTTCTTGGACTTGCCAGTTTGTGAGCCAGCAGCGACCATCCACAGTGAGGGCTGGAGGAGGGCTACTGGTCACTAAGGACTTCAACACGGGGACTCACTGTCACTGAGCATAGTATTTTCATTATCACAAGGGCCTTTGGCTTAAAATTTCACTGTTCAAGGAACATATGGTTGAAAAGACTTTTTTTTAAAGGTAAGAAAAATATGTCTGCCACAACATTTTTTTTTATCACTATGACAAAATACCTAACAGAACAATTTAAGTGGAGAAATGGTTTATCTTGGATCATGGTTCAGATGCTCTGGTCCTTCATGGAGAAAGGGCACGGTGGACAGAGTAGCTCCCATCATGGTGACTAGGACGCAGAGAGATAATGCCTGTCCAAGTGGACCTTCTCCTTTTTGCTTTTTCATCCCACGTGGGGTTCCAGTCTATGGGATGGCCACCCACATTCAGAGCTGATCTTCTCCCCTTGCAAATCCATCCAGAGATGTGCTTTTTATTTTTGGCAGCATCATACATTCTAATCTTTTCATGAAGATGTCAGCCAAACTGGATTATGACCCAGTGGTTGACCTCACGTTAACTCAAGCACCTCTTTAAGGGCATGGTATATCTTGAAATACAGTCATGACCTGGGGTACTGGTATACTTTGACATATAAATTTTGGCGGGAAATGGTTCCATATACAACACTAGAAGATACCCTTACTAATTTAAAAACAGATTCTGTTCATTTCCTTTTAGGTTTTCTGGGTATGTAGTATAGCATCTCTCAAAAATAGGGAACTGGAGATGGTTAAGGTGCTCGTCTTCCAAGCCAAAGGACCCAGCTTCTATTTTCCAGGACCCACATAAGTCCAAGGTGGCACATGTATCTGGAGTTTCTTTGCAGCAGCTGAAGGCCCTGGTGCACCCATTCTCTATCTGCTTCTCTCTCTCCCTTTCTGTCTCTCATGTGTGTGTGTGTGTTTGTTAATAAAATGGTAAAATGCTCTCTTCATAAGTTAAAGTTGCTTTTGTCTTAATATCTAATTGTATTGGTTAGAACTTTCAGAACAATGATAAAAATAATTATGTACCAGACCAGGAAGGGAGTTAGGAGAGGACAGCTGAGTGGGCCAAAGTATAATGTTATATATGTATGACAATGAAAATGTCATAATGTAACCCATTGCTTTGTATGTCAACTTAAAAAACGATTTTAAAAGAAAAGTAGTAATGGCTATGGAGAAAAAAAATCTCTCTTTAAAGCAAATTTTAATGCTATTGTTCCCCTATAAACAGTAATTGAATAAACATTCACTGAATGTATACTATGTTTAAGGCATGATTATAGGCTCACAAAGATGAACAAGCTAGACAGAGTCCTACCTACATGGAGGATATACTTTAGTTAGGATCCCCCCCCCCAAAAAAAGGGACACAGAAAAGCATTCCTAAGAAAAACAGAGTACACTTTAAGAGAGCAACTGGGGGAAGAGTGCAGGAAGACAGTGTGGCGGCCGGTGGCTCATGTGGGTGAAGATGATTAGGGAAGGCTAAGGTGACATTTGAGCCAGTGAACAGAGGGTGAGCGTGGCAGGCTGAGAGGCCCTGGCATAGAAGCAGGCATCGTATGTGTGAGAAATGGGCGTGGAACTAGACACTGGTATTTTTAATTTTTTTTTAAATTTGTTTATTTGAGAGCGACAGACACAGAGAGAAAGACAGGTAGAGGGAGAGAGAGAGAATGGGCGCGCCAGGGCTTCCAGCCTCTGCAAACGAACTCCAGACGCGTGCGCCCCCTTGTGCATCTGGCTAACGTGAGACCTGGGGAACCGAGCCTTGAACCAGGGTCCTTAGGCTTCACAGGCAAGCGCTTAACCGCTAAGCCATCTCTCCAGCCCGACACCGGTATTTCTGTAGGTAGAGTGGTAGAAAACAAGATAAGAGAGAAATAAGGGGCAACATTGTGCAAGAAGGAGGAGGAGACACGACGATGCCAAGGAGAGGAGGAGAAGCCCCCCAAAAAACTAGCAAGGAGGCGATTCATAATTACAATTCACAAACAAGAAGTGACGGTATGGATGATGCCTGCAGGAGAAATCATGTCAAGAGATTACATCCACGACATGCTGACAATGGCATCAAGTTTTACGAAGGACATAGAATGAAAGAAGAAAATGACCCCAAGCATTTTGGTTTGAAAACTTGAAGAAGTGGTACTGAATGCATGCATGTAGATGGCATCAAGACAGGAGAAGGCTGTCGAGGAAGCTCTGCACACCAAACAAGGACACATTTAACAGAAATCTAAGCAGAGATGTGGGGTGAGCAGCTTGATGTGAATCTGGAGTTCTGGGGAGGTATCAGTGTGGGCGCTGTCAACATGTGGCTGGAAACTAAACCTCGAAAATGGACCAGAGCGCCAGAAACCAGGAGCAGAGCAGCGCAGACGCTGAGTGGCAGTGTCCCGTTGACGTGGTGCGTGGTGCACTCAAAGGCTGAGGAAGGATGTAAGCAGGACAGCCATGGAGAGTAAGTACTGTAAGACAAAGGAAGGACCTCAAGGAAGATGGAATGATCAACCATGCCCGATGCTGCCGATGGGTCTAGAAAATGGGTTTGCAAAAGGAGTCAGCAAAGGAAAGGCACCAGTGACTTCAATCACAGTACATGTATTATGCTGTTACACAGGAAAGCTGATTCAAGCGTGTCCACCCCAGACTTGGAGTAGGGAATTAAGTGTCATCAATTCTTTCCTAGTTAAGCAAAAGGGGCACAGCAGTCAGGAGAAATGGAGTCTAGAGAGAATACATGGAAAATCAGTTTTACTGAGGGCATACTTTAAATCCAATGCAATATACACATTCAATCGACAAATTAAAGGATGTATCATATAATATGATGTTCAGAAATACATATATATTATAGGAAGGCTCAATAAAGTCAATTAACACATGCTTTATATCACTTCCTTATTTTGTTGTGGGTACACTTAAAATCTTTCTTAACAATTACATTAATGGTAACTGCAGTAACTGTTAGTTTCTCACAACTATGACAAAATGCCTGGCATAAATCACTTAAGGCAGGAAAGATTTATCTTGGCCTGGGGTTTTAGAGATTTCAGTCCACGGTCAGTTGGCTGTGTTGCTTTCAGGCCCCTTGTGAGACAGAACATCATGGCAATGGGTGAGGTGGAGCAAGGTTGCTCATTCATGGTGGCCAGCAAGCAGAGGAAAAGAGGAAGCCAGGAATGAGATACCCTTCAACGGTAGCCTCCCCCCACCTCTTCCCCCACACACTTCTTTCATGGCTCTACTTGTAAGTCTCGACCACCTCTTGACAATCAAATACCTCAGTTGATAAAGGTAGAATCCTCTTAGTACAATCACTTGACCAGACCCACCTCAGAGCACTTCCTGCATCAGGAACTGTTGTAGTCCGGTTTGCATTGCTGGTAGAAATCACCCAACCAAGAGTAGCTTCTGGGAAACAGAGGTTTATTTTGGCTTGCAGGCTCGAGGGGAAGCTTCACGATGGCAGGGGAAAACGATGGCATGAGCAGAAGGTGGACATCACCCCCTGGCCAACATAAGCTGGACCACAGCAACAGGAGGGTGTGCCAAACACTGGCAAGGGGAAACTGGCTTTAAAGCCCATAAGCCTGCCCCTAACAATACACTCCCTCCAGGAGGCATTAATTCCCAAATATCCATCAGCTGGGGAGCTAGCATTCAGAACACCTAGGTTTATGGGGGACACCTGAATCAAACCACCACAGGGACCAACCTCCAGACTCATCAGGGGACACTGCACATGCAGGCTGTAAGGAACCACCACGTTGCCAGTAGATTCCTGAACTTGTTCCTAATGAAACATCCGCATCCTTTCCTCCCCAACCACTCCCCCACCCTACCCCTGCTCACCACCATTTTGCTTTCTGCTTCTATGAATTTCGTGTTTCTAGATTTCATACATGAAATCATACGGTACTTATCACCCTGTGGCTTTTTTTCCCCACTCTCTCACACAGTGTTGTCCAGATTTATCCAAGTTATTGTAAGTGATGGACTCTCTTTTTTTAAGACGGAATAATATCATCCATCATACGTATGTACCGCAATTTCTTCATATTGATGGATACTTGCGTTGATTCCATAACTTGACTATTGTGACTAATGCTGCAATAAACATGGCAGCGTAGATGTCTTTCCAACATGTTGATTTCATTTCCTTTGAATATATATACCCAGTAGTGAGATTGCTGGATCATATGGTAGTTCTATTTTTAATTTTTTTTGTGGAATTTCCATACTATTTCCCATAGTGGTGGTACCAATTTAAAATGTACCCATTTTGAGTGTTCATTTTGATGAGTTTTGACAAATTTATATGCCCGTGAAACCACCACCATAACAGAGATAGAGAAAGTTTACATCATTCCCCAAAGTTCCCTGTGACCCTCTCTAGTTAATCCCCCCTTGCAGACCCAGGCAACCACTAATCTGCTTTCTGTCACTATAGATTATATTTGTCCTTTATAGAATTTTATTTAAGTGAAATCATATGGCATTCACTCTTTTGTATCTGGAGTTTTTTCACTGAGCACAATTTTTTTGTTGTTGTTTCATGCATGCTTCAGTGTGTCATGATTCCTTCTTTTTAGTTCTACATAGTAGTATTTTGCATGGGTACACTGGAAATTGTTTATTCACCTGATGTTGGGTAGTTATGTTTTTTTTTTTTTCCATTTGGGGGCTGTTTATTTATTTGAGAGAGGTGAAGAGGACAGAATGGGAGTGCCAGAGCCCTAAGCCACCTCAAATGAACCCCAGACACATGCGCCACCTTGTGTATCTGGCTTATGTGGGTCCTAGAGAATCAAACCTGTGTTCTTAAGCTTTGCAGGCAAGTGCCTTAATCGCTGAGCCCTCTTTCTAGCCCCATTTGTTGGGCGGGGAGAGACTATTTTGAAGCAAGGTGCTATGGACATTTTGCATGTGTGTCCTTGTGTGGATCTGCTTCTGTTTCCATTGGGTAATTTTTTTTATGGGTGGAATTGCTGGATGAAATAAAAAGTATCTATATAACTTTATGAGAACCCCCTAAATTGTTTTTTAGTGACTGTATAATTTTCATATTAAAGTATATGAACGTTCCATGTACCCTAGATCTTCCATAATTTGGAATTGTCAGTCTTTTAAATTTTAGCTTACTAAGTGGGTGTAATGTATGCAATTTGTTGTACAATTCTATTTCTTCCTAAGGTAGTTTGGTAACTTAGAATTTGCAAGAATTTAATCAACTCATATAACACGTCCATTTTATTGAGCACCCAGCATATTCATAACTTTCATACCAGTCTGCAGAGGGGTCCTCACGCTCACTCAAGCTCGGGTGTTTTGTTGCCAGTCTTACTGTTATTGTGGATGATAATCAGTCGAGTTGGGCTTTTTGTGACAAATATGTTTGGGTTTTCAAGAAACTAACTTTTTACTTTATTCAATTTCTATTGATTCCTATTTTATTGCTTCTGTTTTCATTACTTTTTGTTTCACTCTCATATTGTATTTGATTTGTTGTTATTTTTCTAGGTTACTAACATGGAAGTTGTATCAGTGTTTTTTACACATACATATATATATATGTATATGCATATATATATGTATATGTATATATATATACATATGTGTGTGTGTGTGTGTGTATGTGTGTGTGTGTGTGTGTATGTGTGTGTGTGTATTTAAGCATACACTTCATTTTAAGTATGGTCTTTTCACTTTCATTCAATTGAAAAATTATAATTTCTATTATGATTTTCTTCTTGGAGTTCATATATTGTTTAGAACTACACTGTTCAACTTTTTAAAAATATTTTCCATGTTTCTTTCTTTTTTAAATTTAATTTATTTATTTATTATTTATTTGAGAGTGACAGACACAGAGAGAAAGACAGATAGAGGGAGAGAGAGAGAATGGGCTCGCCAGGGCTTCCAGCCTCTGCAAACGAACTCCAGACACGTGCGCCCCCTTGTGCATCTGGCTAACGTGGGACCTGGGGAACCGAGCCTCGAACCGGGGTCCTTAGGCTTCACAGGCAAGCGCTTAACCGCTAAGCCATCTCTCCAGCCCCCATGTTTCTTTCTGTTACTGCTTTTATTCAATGCTGTTTGTTCAGAGAACCTACCTGATATTGTTTAAATGTTTTAAAGTTCAATGAAACTTACTTCATGGGCCAGCATATATGTTAGGGAATGTTCTGGTAAACCTTTAAAAATAAATGTATATTCTCTGTTCTTTCTTACATTCTTATCAGATAAATATCAAAATACTGAGCCAGGTATGGCGGCGCACGCCTTTAATCCCAGCACTCAGGAGGCAGAGGTAGGAGGTTTGCCTTGAGTTTAAGGCCACCCTGAGACTCCATAGTGAATTCCAGGTCAGCCTGGGATACAGTGAGACCCTACCTTGAAAAACCAAAAAAAAAAAGAAAAAAAATATCAAAATACTGGGCCAGGAATGGCGGTACACTTTGGAGACTATGGCAGTAGAGTCGCCTAACCACAGAGAGTTAAGTAGCAAGTTCCAAGCTAGCTACGGCTGCATAGCAGGACTCTGTCTCAAGGAAAATAAAAGTCAATCAACAGCCAAAAGAAAATCAAACTTTTCTCTATGCTCCGGACTTCCATGATTTCCTCTACAATTCTGTTCGTGCTGTGGTCTTGGGGAGTTCCTCAACTTAATCTTTGAGATTGGTAGTTTTTTTCTTTGTCAGTATTTATTCTCCTTTTGTGTCAACTTCTTGTTTCTTTAAAAGATTTTTATTTTTCATTTCTAAGATCTCCAATAGGTGTTTATATATAATAGCTTTTACTTCATAGTTGTGGTACGTTCTGTCTCCTTGAAAACATTGATATTGCTTTGTAAAAGTTTGTATTTATTTTACTTTTAGTAACAAGTATCAGTGCTGCTGGTTGGGGAATTTGGTATCTGGCCTTATGCTTCCCTTGCATTCCCTGTTATTCTCACATACATGCTGGGTGCTGCTCACCACAGTCATTTCCGGTCATTGACAGGAGAGGAATGTTGCTCAGCATATTCTGGGTGAATGAAATTATCTCCTCCCCCAGAGAACAACTAGATTCCTGTTAGACTTCTCTCTCTGTTACACTCAAACACTCACATTTCCTGCTCTAGTGTCAAAATTAAAAGTCCTCTGCCTACATCTTGTTCCAAATGTGTGGACAAGACAAACCACCCTTGCAGATGCTTTGGATGCAGAGATCAGGAAAGTCACACGGAGGGCCTGTTCTTCATGAATAAGGGTTCTTCATTTGGACTCCCCTCTTCTCCCAGTTCACACAGAAGCCTGACTTCTACCTCAAGAGGGTTCTCTGTTTCTATCAATTCAGCCCTTTCCTCTTACTGCCTTTAAAACTTGTGAATAAGTGTGTTCCACTGATTTTATTTAGTATTGTTTTTCAGGAAAATTTCCTTGATTTTTTTTCCCTCTTATTTCACGATCAATATTTGAATCTCGCCACGCATGGTGGCGCACACCTTTAATCCCAGCACTCGGGAGGCAGAGGTAGGAGGATCACCATGAATTTGAGGCCACCCTGAGACTCCATCATGAATTCCAGGTCAGCCTGGGCTACAGTGAGACCCTAACTTGAACAAAAAAAGAAAAAAGCATTTGAATCTCTTTTGTATGTTTATATCTTCAGATTTATTTTGTTACTTCTCTGTTTGGTTTGTAAGATTTGTCAGCATCATTTTATATTCTATAGCGTTGATTGCAAATGACTTCTATAATTTTAATTTATTGATTTCTTTTCTGCATGATAATTATTTTGATTTCCTTATATTTGCTATTTGTCTGCTTCACTTTTTTTATTCTTTTTAATTTAAACTGAAAAATAATGTCATACTCTATTTGTGATGCTCTAATAACATAGCACAGAGTGGGTCATTTAACAAGAACAGAAATTCATCTCTCACAGAGGACTGGGAAGTCAAGCTCAAAACCCAAGTGCAACGAGATTAGGACACCTGATGAACGCTGCTTTCTTTATCCAAGATGGTACCTTCATGCTACATCCTACAGAAGGGAGCAGTGCCAGGTCTCCATGTGGTGAAAGGCAGAGTGGGAAGCGGGCCAAACACTCTCAAGTTCCCTACATCGAGTCTTTCTATGTGAACACTTAATCCCGTTCATGATGGAAGAGTTCTGGCCTAGTCACCTTCCAACTCTATCACATTGACAACACCTGAATCTTGGAGCAGAAACATTCACATAGTGGCAAGATAGTAAAATGATTAATCTGTCTTATATTTTACAAGGTTTTTACAAACTTTACAAGGGTTGTTCTTTAGGATTATTTTTCTAATCATTTTCTAAATTATTTGTAATATAGTTTAGCCATTAAGTCAAAAAGGAATGAGATAGCTTTGTAATTTTTATTTAGTAAGGTTTGCTTTTCTTTCTTTCTTTCTTTCTTTCTTTCTTTTTTTTTTTTTTTTAAGGAAAGCATTTGCTTTTCTTTCTGGAAGTTTCAACAAATATTTTGTCACATATCATTGCCTCTTTAAGTTTGGGCTCATCCATGTACCAAGTTTGGCTCTTATTTCTTTACCAACTACCGTAGCCAGGGAGGGTGAGGTATACGATGCGCTGCCTCAGGACAAATGACTGATAATGGTGACTGGAAATTTCCCAAGAACTATTTGCAGTGGTGTTTGAATGCAAAAAGAGAAACGGATCCTGGATGCTAACCAAAAATAGTGTAGTAGACATCTGCTTTCCTTCCTTATTTTATTGTGAATGTCATAATGAAAAGTTAATGGCTGCTACATTATCTCAGCCAGCATTGCTAAAGATACAGAAATTAACAAAAATACCAATTTTCTGTTTGTTAGTTCAGTTTTTGAATTCAATTTCTCATTTAATCCTTACCATCTATTTGACATAATTAAGATATATTATTGTTTTATTAGGCACATATGGAAATTGAGACTCATAGAAATGAAATAACGTCTCCGGTTTTCAATATTTAGTGTTCTCGGTGACTATTACTGAGGATAGCCAAGATAGCCACTTTCAACTGTGAATTCAACTGAAAACACCATTTGTCTTCTTTACCCATATTCCAAAAGTTTTTCTCATTATAAACTACCATATAATTTTAGTGCCAAATGTACTCTCCTGAATATCTTTAAAAAAAGTATCATTTTCACTGTGTGCTTGCTTTTTTGAGAGTAGATGTTATATAGTCATAACATCATCAACCTGGATAGGATGATGTGATAAATAATATGATGCTCCTTTTTAAAAAATTGTTTTGTTTATTTTTTATTTATTTGAGAACAACAGAGAAAGAAAGAGAGAGAGAGAGAGAGAGAGAGAGAGAGAGAGAGAATGGGCACATCAGGGCCTTTAGCCACTGCAGACAAACTCCAGACGCGTGCACCCCCTTGTGCATTTGGCTAACATGGGTCCTGGGGAATAGAGCCTCGAACAGGGGTGCTTAGGCTTCACAGGCGAGCGCTTAACCACTAAGCCATCTCTCCAGCCCTATTATGCTCCTTTTAATGCTATATTTGAAAATGTTACCAAATTGTATATAATTTTTAGTCTCTATTTGATAGTTTTAATGAGTCAAAATCTTATTATCTTTTTAAGGGACTCATGCAAATTGCATTCAGATTAGTTGGTAGCATAGTAGAACCTTCTATGTCTTTACAATTTGGAAACACCAATTGCTTAAAATTATGACTCATTAGATTTCTACCTTTTAGTAGGGGCAATATTTATTTTTACATTAACACTTTCAAGCAAAATGCATGTTCATTTCTTAATGGCTTTAAGCTGTAGCAATAGAGGCATTGTCATTATGGAACGGATCTGTTAACTTTGTCTTTTGGTCTCAATTTCAATTCTGTACTTACATTGTCATATATAATGGCTGGAATTTTCAGTAGTTTGAGAAACTGTGTTTTAGAGTAGGCATAAGGCTGAAAACCATTTATAACAAGCCAAGATTCATGATGTGATGTTCATATTTTAGCTTAACACCATGTACAAAATTATTTTTGTTTTTCTATCTAATGGATCCCAGCCAAAGTAAAGAACAAGGACTAAATCATGTCTTGGAAATAATTTCTATTTTATTATACAAGCCCTGATCCATGTGGTCCTCTCTTCTTCCTCTGAGAAATATTAGAATGTTTTCATTTTATCTGGCTCAGAAAATTGGCATTTATAGTATAACAGTTTTTAAAAATCCTGAATCATATGGAAGAAGTCAGGAACATGGAACTGAGCTCTAAACTTAACATATGGCCCGTAGTTAAATTGATTAGTGTGTGTGTACATGCATGTGCATATGAGCACACATGTGTGAGGGCACACATGCATGCCAGGCTCTCTTGCTGCTGCAAACTCCAGACTTACATGCCAACCTTTGTGTCTGACTTTCCATGGGTGCTGAAAAGTCAAACTCAGGCCAGCGGGCTTTGCAAGCAAGCACATACCTTTAAAAACTAAACAAGGGGGTGGGGAGGGAGGGAATTACCATGGGATATATTTTATAATCATGGAAAATGTTAATAAAAATTAAAAAAAATAAAATAAAATAAAATAAATTAAATTAAAAAAAAAACTAAACAATGCCCCTGGTCTGGGGTGTATATTTCTTCAGCTTTATATGTGCAAAAAGAACATGACCCACTGGGAGGACAGTGGCACTGGGTTGCTCTTTGTGGCAGGACTGACTTTAACATGGACTAGCTGTGAGACATTGGGTGACTCATATTATTTTCTCTGAACTTATATTCTTAACTTGTTTATGATCTTAAAGAGTGATGGAGGGAATCAAATGAGGAAACCTACAAGACAGATGCTTTGGGAACTATCAAATGCATAATAGCCTAGTGATTTGTGTCAGCTCTGTGTGTATATGTACTCATGTCCAAAGCACAAATACCCCTATGGAGCAAGGGTGGAGATAAGATAAACAAAAGAGTTTCTCTCTGGAAGAAAATTCTTTCCATCTAATGTCCATTTAGAAATAGTGGAGGCATGTATTGCGTGTAATCTTTTGTATTGTAGAGACCAGCCTTGACACAGTTACACTATGTTCCTTTCCTGTCTTCCTTCTCTTTGCTTCCATGGAATGATGTTTGGAGAATTTTCAAATGTTTGCTCTTAATTCTGGTACTCTTGTAAATGGTAGTGGATCTTCTTGGTATTCTAAATGTAATTATTACAAATGCAGTGTAATTCTGAGGCTGATTTTTAAGCACTTGAAATAGCTTTCTCCTTTTTATTTAATTTATACAGTTGTGATTATTTTTAACATGTATATCAATTATTTGGGGTAAAATGTCATTCAAGAGCTTTCTTAGCTATTTCAGTGGTTTAATTATGGTGACATTTATGAAGCACAGACAACTACTGGTTACTCAGACTATTAAATCTAGTATGATGAAGTCATCAGAAAACTTCTTTTGGAGGTAGGATAGTGGAAGGGGGCACAGGATTTTCAGTAGAATGTGATAGGAGCTAAAAGGATTCTAGCTTGGACCACGCAGTCCTATACATTATAAAAAAAATTGTCGGGCTGGAGAGATGGCTTAGCGCTTAAGCGCTTGCCTATGAAGCCTGAGGACCTTGGTTCGAGGCTCGATTCCCCAGGACCCACATAAGCCAGATGCACAAAGTGACGCATGCATCTGGAGTTTGTTGGCAGTGGTTGGAGACCCAGACGTGCCCATTCTCTCTGTCTCTCTGCTTCTTTCTTTCTGTCTGTCGCTTTCAAATACATAATTAAAAATAAACAAACAACAACAACAACAAAATTTTAAAAAGTTGTCCAAAGATAGTGTATCAAGGCCTTGTGTTTGAGTTCAGCTGTCACTGCTAGCCGGAGAACCTTCTCTATGGTGGAGGCAATAGTAGACACTGAGGAGACTCAAAGTCATCAAAATCGAAAGTAAGAGATTGTCGTGAGCGCAACACTAAAGGAAATTTCTTCCTTCAAGGCTCCTGTGACATTGCAGAAAAGAATTCAGAGCCAAGGCGTATGAAGGCATACTTAGAGGCACTGTCCTGATGACATGAGCTGACAAGTACATTCATGACCTCACAGTGGTTCACAGTACACTCATAAGACCAGCATGGCTCTAAGCCCGTCAACACTTTGACATGGAGGACAGAGGAGGGCCAAAAGAATGAGCCCACAAAACAGAGGAATGGTTAACTTGAAAGAGGAGGGTCCTCAGGGGACAGAGGGCTGAGGAAAGGGACAAAAGAAGATAATGGGATGGGACCAGAATCAAATTACCTTATGTCCATATATTAATGTTCTCAATTCTAAAAGAATAACTCATGTTAAGGGCTTGGAGATGTAACTCTAGTGCTTGCTTAGTATGCATGTGGTCTTGGTTCAGTCCCCAGCACTGAATAAAACTGGGCATGGTGGTGCATACCTGTAATTACTGCACTTGAGAGGGAGAAGCATGTGGATCAGAAATTCAAGGTCATCCTCAGCTATGTAATGATTTTGAGGCCTGTCTGAGCTATAGTCACTATTTCAAGAACAAAACAAAACAACTGATACTAAACATCAAACACGGCAAATAGTATTTGTATTTATCTAGAGCAGCACCCACAGGCTAGTGACTGAAGGCTAGATTTGGCTTGTATATATCTTTGTTGTGGCTCACAGACTATTTTAAAAATTTGAGCCAATAGGAGAAAATTAGGAAATTTTATATAAAAGTACAAATTTCCTAGTTTCGCTTGAAGAAATTTGAAAGATCTCACAGGCATTAGTCTTGCTTCCATATGAGACATTGGTCATCTGGAAATGAGCACAACCTGTGTGCCTGAAACAGGCCAAATGCTATCAAGTTTGCCTCTATGGTACCATGTCACATAACATCTGGTCAGTTACTTCTGAACACCCAAGCAGGCTTGACCTCAGGCCCTCTGCAATCACCGCTCTCTAGCTTGGGATCTTCTTCCCCTAAGAAGTTGTATGGCTCTAGTTACATTCAGGTGTCTGGTTAGAGGCTACCTCCCAATAGAAACTTTCTCTGACCTCCCTGCCTACCAGGACACACTCACCTCACTACTATCCTTATATCCACTTTGTTACCATCCCAGGCTTCATGAGCAATGTGCATTTTAAAGCATTTACTGATTATTACACATGCCTCTCCAGCCGAGTCCTTGTTTTTCTTATCTTGGTATTTTTCTTACCTACTACAATGTCTGCCCAGGGCAACCACTCAATGTGTGTTGAAGGAATGCAGCAGGTTGAATTCTTGAGCATGCTGGGGGTGGGACATCAGAGCCAGTGGGCCACGGATGTGCCCTGACTCTTAAAGTCTAAAACCAAATGGAAAGATAATTTGAATAATTAGAAATCTGTCACTTGGCACGCTCAAAGTATATGTGTGCTGCACATCACCCTAAAACATAAATAAAAATTTAAAAGCCTGCATTATACGTGACAAGGAGCAAGAGAAACTGTGCTAAAGGTGTTTAACAAATACTGAATAAGGAAGCTGGCTGCCATCTGTGCTATGAATTTGGGAGGTTGTGGCAGGCACGGGATTTGGGCTGTATCCTTCCATTTATGTCGCGACATAGCTGCATTTTGTGGCTTCTTCTGATACCTGCCAGCCAGGGCAGCTGGCATATCAGGGTATTCCGCAGGCTTAGGTATGCCATGTTCAAAATCACAAAATTATGGAGGTGAGAGGTGAAGATGTTAAAAGCTATGTCACATGGCTTTTTTTTTTTTTAATTTTTATTAACATTTTCCATGATTATAAAATATATCCCATGGTAATTCCCTCCCTCCCCACCCCCACACTTTCCCGTTTGAAATTCCATTCTCGATCATATTACCTCCCCATTACAATCATTGTAATTACATATATACAATATCAACCTATTAAGTATCCTCCTCCCTTCCTTTCTCCACCCTTTATGTCTCCTTTTCAACTTACTGGCCTCTGCTACTAAGTATTTTCATTCTCACACAGAAGCCCAGTCATCTGTAGCTAGGATCCACATATGAGAGAGTACATCACATGGCTTTTTGATCCTGAGCGCTTGTGTTACCTGGAGGGCTCAGCATTGGGAGCAAAAATAAATTGTCAGGAATAGTAGAACAAAAAAAAAAATCTAAGAAATTTTTGATAGGATAGATGAAAAGGAAATGGGAGAGGGAAGATTCTGAGTCCAGCTAATTCTGACCACAATGTAAAAATAAGTTCCTATAATCCCCTGTCCTCAATGTGCCCCCAGCAAGTGACACCAACATGGAACAATTCACACCATTTAGTGGGTCGCAGTCTCTCAGGAAGAAATATTGGAAGAGTTGACAGAAGCTAGGAACCTGTAACTGTCAACTTGTCTGTCAATAGCCTGACATGTGTGATTTGTGTGTGGACATGTGTTTGTGGATAAATGTGGGTGCAAGTGTGTGCGTACATTTCCCCAATAATTGAGGGACATTTCATTTTGTGGCTTGGTTGATCTGCCTCATTACTATTCATTTTCACTTCTGTTTTTCTTCATTCCCTTTTCTTATAAACTGTGTGTGTGTGTACATACATTGGAAGCCAAAAGTTGATGCTGGGTGTTTTCTCCTCAATTGCTTTCCACCTTATTATTTTTTTTTAATATTTTTTTTTTATTTATTATTTATTTATTTATTTGAGAGTGACAGACACAGAGAGAAAGACAGGTAGAGGGAGAGAGAGAGAATGGGCGCGCCAGGGCTTCCAGCCTCTGCAAACGAACTCCAGACGCGTGCGCCCCCTTGTGCATCTGGCTAACGTGGGACCTGGGGAACCGAGCCTCGAACCGGGGTTCTTAGGCTTCACAGGCAAGCACTTAACTGCTAAACCATCTCTCCAGCCCTCCACCTTATTTTTTTTTAAGTCATGGTCTCTCACTTCACCTAGAGCTTACCAATTCAGCTGGACCAGATAGTGAGTTAGTTTCAGGGGTCCTCTTGTCTCTTCTCAGCACTGGGATGTAGGTGAGCACCATTTTTTTTTTTGGCCTGGTATTTTGTGGGGGTGTTAGGGGTACAAACTAAGGTCCTCATGCTTACGTGACAAGCACTTTACTGACTGAAAAACTGCCAGTCCCTCAAACAAGGTTTCCTATCAGCCAGAGTCCTTAGTCTCTTCCCCTTCGGTGGCCAGATTGTTTCCCAAGTGGGCCTTTCTGTTATATAGCCAATAATTTGAAAGTGTTCTCTTCTATCCTGAAGCTGTGGAGTGCCTCCTTGCTCCAGGCACAGCAGAGCAAGCTCTGTGATCACTTTCCATGAGCTGTGTGAGCTACAAGAATTTTCAGAGGCATTGGTTGAAAAGTCCATCAAAGTAGTATGTTGAGCAAAAGTAAACAAATGATGCTCTTGTTCTGCAGAAGGTTGGCACTTAGCCCTGGTGTTCTGTGGAAAACTGATTCTAAGATATGCATTGTCAATGTCTCACTATCGAAACTGACTACTAATTCTACCAGGAGAGAAGAATGTCTCTGGAAAGACCAGGACCAGGGGGCTGGAGAGATGTCTTAGCAATTAAGGGCACTTGCCTACAAAGCCTAAGGACCCAGGTTCAATTCCCCGGGACCCACGTAAGCCAGATGCACAAGGGGGCGCATATGTCCGAGTTCATTTGTGGTGGCTAAAGGCTCTGGTGCACCCATTCTCTCTCTCTCTCTCTCTCTCTCTCTCTCTCTCTCTCTCTCTCTCTCTCTCTTTCTGCCTCTATCTCTACCCCCACCCTCTCAAATAAATAAATAACAACAACACACAAGAACAGGCTCTTACAACCTTCTTAGGGCTGAGAAGTCATACGCTGTGATATAGGAGAGGTCAGGCCAACATGGTCTAGAACATTTTCAACCTCTCCTTGGGCCCAAATGGAAAATCTAAGTGATATTTCAGAGACCAGCTGGACATTTTGAATCAGAAAATGAATGAGACACATCACCTATTGTTTATAGCTGAGCTCTGCAGCAGAAAGTGGGAAGGAAGAAACCTCAGAGCTGGAGAGAAACTACTGTCAGCTGAAATTTCCCAGATTGTCTTAAGTCAAGGGTAGGCTTGGTGTTTTGATGTGATTTCTTTGCTCCTCTGTTGGTTCCCTAGAGGGCTCTGCTGTATTTCCTTGAGCTTGACCGTGGAAGCGTTCTGACATCACTGATTTTCTATGATGGAGTGGGAAATATTTCCCAAACCTCTGCTTACGTCCACTAGTAAATACAGTTTAGAGACCACTGGAGCTTTGTTGAAGGCTGAGGGTCCTGAGCCACAGGACAGCATCCAGCTCTCGCTCGTGTGTGTAGCAGAGGCCATGGTGCTGGGCCCTACATGACCAGCACAAAGACAGACTGTAGTTATTGCACTTCGGACGAAGTTCCTCACAAAGACTTGTTCACTGCATCTTACAGAGACCAAAATTGAAGATCCTGGGGCACCTGAACTTTTATTTGATTGCTCTTTTTGGGAAGGCTTTTTGACCTTTCTTATCAGTTATTTGACTCTGTCCAATAGCTGGCTGCTTCAGGTTCTTTATTTTTACGTGAGCTCTTAATCTCCCTAATGACCCTATGTTGCCACCACTTTACAGATGGGCAGACTGAGTCACCATGCTATTGTATTGCAGAACTCATTCAAAGGTGCAGAGGTGGAAAGAGACCAAGCTGGGATCCAGGTACTGGTTGATGGAGGCTCAAACTAAACCTCTATCCACAACACACAGCAGCTCTCTCTCATGGAGGCTTCTGGTGAGGGTGCTGGGACCATGTGTAAACATCTCCTCCAGCCCCATCCCAGAGGTTGCTACTATGTTTGACCAGGCGCCTGGCACCTGGGAGCAAGGAGCTAGCCACAGCTGGACTGTGTGGACAGCATCAGAGGGCCAGGCTGGGCGGGCATGTCATTTCCAAGTGGGTGAATGTACATTTGAATGGCCCTAGCTCATCGTTGGGTGGGGTCCATTTGGGGATAAACACCTAACGGCCGAGTAAACACTGGCAACATTTTGGAATGGCTGGCCCAGCTGTGGTTTGACACTGACTTTGGCTGTTTGGAGATGCGCACCGAAAGCCAGCGTTGACCACTGGTACGCTCTGGAGAAGCCATGCCTTCTTAGCCTCCCAATGTCCTAGTTTCTTTGGATGTCAACTGAGGACAAACCCTGCTGAGTTTCTCTTCTCTAGGCTGAGAACAGGTGCAGAGGATACCTCTGGAGTGCTGGACAAAATAAGCCAGACACAGTCAACTGGAGACGCTCCCATGGGGAGTCCATGGAATCCCGAGAGTGGGGGTGGGACACTGGGCAATTGCGTCTTACTGCGCTGATGCTTCAGGCTTAGGGACAGGAAGAATGTAGCGGGCAAAACCAACCCATGCCAGGGAGGAAGTTGAGGAACAACTACCGAATATGACTCAAAATTAATGCTAGAGTGTAACCAATTGGGGATTTATTGTTTCTCATTATTTTGCATAACTGTAACTATGCACATATTAAATTTTTCAGGAGATCCCAAGACTAACCTAGTAAAATGTCTTATGTTACAAAGGTTCCCTGATTGGATCCTTAAAATTGGTTTCCTCTGTCTAACTGAATTAGGCATTTAGAGATTCAAATAACCAGTGCCATTGTGTTTTTTAAAAAGTAATGAGCAAGGGGCAAATAGGGTAAAAGCATCTGTGCATCGGTTTCTCGTGCTCCTGGAGAGATGGCTCTCAGGTTAAGGGGCTTGCCCACAAAGCTTAAGGACTGGAGTTTGATTCCCCAGTCTCCACGTACAGCCAGATGCACAAAGGCGTGCATGTATCTAGAATTCATTTGTAGCCGTTGGAGGCCCTGGCACACCCATTCTCTGTCTTACTTCTATCTCTCTCTGCTTGCAAGTAAATAAGTAATTTAAAAAACACCTAAAAATGCCCTAAAGAGAATTATCTCTGAATCTTGAAGACCTGTATCATTGATTTTTTCCCCCGTGTGTGTGTCTGTGTGTGTGCATGTGTGTGTATGCACATGTAGGTCACTGCACATGTATGGAGGCCAGAGGACAACCTTGGGGTGTCAGTTCTCACCTTCCACCTTGTTCAAGATGGTCTCTGTGGTTTGCTGCTACAGGGGCTGTCCTGGTTCCAGCTCCCATCTTGCTACTGCACCCGGCTTTGCATAAGTTCTGGCTCCAGTCTCCAGCAGTAAGTGCCTTTGTTTATTGATTTTTTTTTTATTTTTAAAATTTTTATTTATTTATTTGAGAGTGACAGACACAGAGAGAAAGACAGATAGAGGGAGAGAGAGAGAATGGGCGCGCCAGGGCTTCCAGCCTCTGCAAACGAACTCCAGACGCGTGCGCCCCCTTGTGCATCTGGCTAACGTGGGACCTGGGGAACCGAGCCTCCAACTGGGGTCCTTAGGCTTCACAGGCAAGCGCTTAACCACTAAGCCATCTCTCCAGCCCTGTTTATTGATTTTTAAAATATTATTTATTTACTTATTTGCAAGCAGAGACAGATCATGAGAAGAGAGACAGACAGAATGGGCACACCAGCCTCCAGCCACTGCAAACACACTCTAAATGCATGTACCCTTTTGAGCATCTGGCCTTACATGGGCATCTCGAACCCTGGGTCGTTAGGCTTTGCAGGCAAGCATCTTAACTGCTGAGCCTTCTCTCTAGCCCCTAGCAAGTGCTTTTAAGTTTTTTTGAGGTAGGCTCTCACGGTAGCCCAGGCTGGCCTGGAATTCACTATGCAGTCTCACGATGGCCTTGAACTCTTGGTGATCCTCCTACCTCTGCCTCCCAAGTGCTGGGATTCAAGGTGTGTGTCACCACACCCGGTATAGCAAGTACTTTTAAAACACGGAGCCCTATCATTGATATATATATATATTTTTACAAATGTCTCCTTTTCCATTCCCCGTGGCTTTGTACTCTAGTAAAATAATCACACTTGAGTAAATAACTTCCCACACTATCTCACAGAGAACACTACAGTTTCTATGAAGCTGAACCACTATTGACAGGCAGGAAGGACAGGCTACCTTAAGTAGCCCGGAGAAGTGTCTAAACAGTCCAGTGACAGTGTGATTAATGTAATTAATGAGCAGTTAAGAAGCAACAGTGAAGAGGAAACTCGGGTTCACTTTCTCTTTTGTCACATTAGTCAGCAGGCAATGAGGATTAGCTTATATTTAGGAAGTAGAATTTGGGTCTGGCGAATTTATACTTTTTCATAATTAATTATGGTCATGTATCCCTGAATAAAACTTGAATCCCATTCTTCAACAGTGTATAAGTGAGGGCCTTTCTGTTTGCATGAATATTTGATAAGGAAAAATTGTATTCCATATGGAAGTGGTCGATTTCTGGGAAAGTGAAAATCAGATATTTAAGGAAACTACAGTCATCTTTGCCTGTTCTTTCAAGAGTCTAATTTAAATGCTATAAATAATGACCCCCTGCCAAGAGGTCTTTCTCACCCTTTCTAAAATGTTAGTTTCATTTCTCATAATTTCATAGTCCTGGGACTGTTCTCTGCAACATTATTATAATTCCACACCCTTTCCTGCAGGTCAGTGTTTGCTATGTCTGTCCCTCAAGGACGATGTCCCTGTATGCTGTCCCCCACCTCTACGTTTTCATCCCCTAAAACTGTATCTGGCACATAGTTGGTTATTATATTTACTATTAAATATTGTTGGGATAACTCTATTCTTTACACGGTTTGAGGAGTTCAGAGACATTATTGGTCTGATGCATTTAGTCTGTTCAAAATCTTGAACTTTCTCTGGATGAGTTGCTTAAATGAAGGATACTTTTTCTTTCTGGAAAAAGAAAACCCTGGACTTCCATGTGTTAGTGCTTGTTTATAGCTATTTCGTAGCATGCATAAACTCAATTACATTGGATACATATTTTAGGAGGGAAAATTACCACATCAAAATTAGATTTCCTTCTTTCACCTGTCAGCAAGCCTCCAACCTTCTTCATAATGACAATCTGTGAAAATACCAAGGGAAGGCTTGTTAGAAGCAAAGAAAGTTCTCACTGAGTATTTTCTGTGTCATGTTCCCATTGTAGGTGGAGAGGCAGTCCATTTCCATGGCCTGTCTTCTTGTATGCAAAGATCTTGACTCTTTTTAAAAAATATTTATTTCTTTAGAGACACACAGTAAGAATGGGCATGCTCCAAGGACTCTTGCCACTGCAAACCAACTCCAGATGAATGAACCACTTTGTGCATCTGGCTTTATGTGAGTCTTGGGGAATTGAACTCAGGCCATCAGGCTTTACAAGCAAGCACTTTTAGCTGCTGAGCCATCATCCACCCCAGGTCTTGGTTCTTAATATTGGTACCAGATCTATATGGTGATATGATTTATTGGAATCTTTCTAACTTTTATTTTCTTATAACATAAAGGGAACATTTCAGAATAAATGTCAAAGAGAACCATAAATCAACAAGAAAGAAAGTCATGAAATTGACAAACTGAAGAAAAGTAAACCCCTCTCTGCTGCCTCAGGATACCGAGAACAAGGCTTTTGAGACAAGTTGTTAAAATCAGGTGAGGATACAAATTTTGACTTTCCATGTCTGGTCTGAGTCTAATCTTGTGCTTTGCTTTTTTTTTTCTTTTTAATCATTTCTGACTGCATGGTCAATCTTTAGCTACCATTACTTCTCACCTTGTAAATACCCACTTCGTTATTTGTAACAGCTTGCATTCATTTGAAAACCAAAGCTTGAATTTGGTTGAGTCCCCAGATTGTGTTTCTGAAAGCTCAGAACTTGGTAGACTTATCTGGCAGATTTACAATGTAAAGGGCAAGAGAGCCGCTGACTCTGCAGAGGAAGATGTATGCGGAGCCCTCTCTCCTCCCAGCTAGCCCAGAATGCTGCTCTACCAAGAGGACCGAGGGCCATGCTTCCTCCAAAACTCATCACTCCCTCACATGGAACAAAGGCCTGTCCTTAGCTCCTCAGAGAGCTTTCAGGCATCACATTTTAATGATAAAGTAGCGGTCAGTATCCTGCTAGCGTCCACTTGGCACTAGCTCGTGTCCTCTTACATCAGTTGTAAGCTGTCTCGGTAAGGGAAGGACATTCCTTGAATGAATGGGACTCCCCATTTGTGGGGCAGGGAAGGCTATGGTGCAGCCAACACTGGAGGAAACCACAGCACAGAAATGCAGACGCTGTAGCCTAGAGAGTGCAGAACAGTTGGAAGAAGGGGTTTTCTACATTAACTCTACAATATTACCAACAGTAAACTTCCCATGACAAGAAAACAAGTTATTATGCATGCTCTGGATCAGACTTGGGTCTGTGGTCAGCACCCAATAACCACTAGAGAAGCTACCTCAGAAATGGACAAAGGTCCTGTCATGGTGAGGATGAATGAATGAATAAATGAATGCATGAACAAGACGATCTATCACATTTCAGCACAAACAGGCTCTATGAATATAATATAGCAATGCAGGATCTTTTTTTTTTTTAACCTTCATGTTAGAAGACATACAATGAGCCACAAGGGTATAACTGATAATAACAAGATGCCTTCTGACTTAAATAGTTGGTGCCCAGACCCACGTGACCAGGCCTGTGCTCTAGTTGGACAATAAATAAACAACTTCTGTACTCAATACTTTATATTTTAATTGACTAATTGTAATATCTTATATAGACTCATGATTTTGAAAGGTTTGGGGGTTGAGATTAAATTCACAAAACATGAAATCGATGCTCCTCAGGTGTATGATTCAGTAGCATTTGATGCGCTCATGTGGTTTTATAACCACCACCTCTTTGTTGGCTTAAAATACTTTTATCATTTCAAAAGAAAACTGGTATCCAGTGAGGCAGGTATTTCCCCCAATTCCTCCTCACCTTAGTCCCTAGAAAATACTACCTTACTCTATGGACTTGCCTATTTTGAATGTTTTATATGAATGGACTCCTGCGATATGTGATGCGTTGTGTCTGACTTCCTTTCCTTAGCGTACTATTTAAAGGTCCAGCCACATTTGGGAGCACCAATAAGTTTTCCACTCCTTCTTGTGGGTGAACAGTGTCTCATTGTGTGCAGATGCCACATTTTGTTCATATACTCATCAGCGGATGGACATTTTCGCTACTGTGCTTAGTGCTGCTAGAAGTATCCTGTACACGTTTAGCTTGAACACTTATGTTCGACACTCCTAAGCTGCTATTGAGGTTAGTTGGTAGCTCTGTATTCAGTCACTGGAAGGACGGACAGATTGCTTTCCAAACCAGCAATGCCATGTTTCACTCCAACTAGTAGTGTATGAGCATTTCAGCTTCTTTATACCTTCATGAACACTTGTTCCCCACCCCCTCCCCCAGCACCACCCTCCCCAGTACCAGGGAATTGAACAGAAGGCCTCAGACATACTGGGCAACTGTTGTATAACTGAGCTACATTCACTGCCCTATTTTCACTTTTTTTTTTTTTTTTATTTATTTGAGAGCGACAGACACAGAGAGAAAGACAGATAGAGGGAGAGAGAGAGAATGGGCGCGCCAGGGCTTCCAGCCTCTGCAAACGAACTCCAGACGCGTGCGCCCCCTTGTGCATCTGGCTAACGTGGGACCTGGGGAACCGAGCCTCGAACTGGGGTCCTTAGGCTTCACAGGCAAGCGCTTAACCGCTAAGCCATCTCTCCAGCCCTATTTTCACTTTTTTAGTAAACATTTTTAAAATACTTTATTTACTTATTTATTTGAGAGACAGAGGCAGATAGAGAGAAAGAGAGAATGGGCATGCCAGGGCCTGAAGCTACTGCTAATAAACTCCAGACACATGTGCTACCTTGTGCATCTGCCTTTATGTGGGTACTGGTGAATTGAACCTGGGCTTTGCAGGCAAGTGCCTTAACTGCTAAGCCATCTGTCTAGCCCTATTTTCACCTCTTTTGGGGGTGGGATTGAGGTAGGGTTTCACTCCAGTTCAGGCTGACCTGGAATTCATTATGTGGTCTCAGGGTGGCCTCAAACTCACAGTGATCCTCCTACCTCTGCCTCCCAAGTGCTGGGATTAAAGACATGTGCCACCACACCCGGCCCCCTATTTTCACCTTTTATTTTATAATAGGATTATTCTAATTTACACAGATTGGCTTTAAACTTATTCTTTAGCTCAGGCTTACCTTGCTCCTACCTCAGCCTTTTGAGTAGTAGTGATTATAGGCATATAGGCTTGGCTCATTTTTATATTATTATAACATCTTTTGTGGGTGTGAAGTATTATCTCATTGTGGTTTGGATTTACCATAATCTAATTTTAAACAAATCATTTAAGACATGGCCCACTAAAAAAAAATAATAATTGCATAAGAACTCACATGCTTTAGGGAATAGTTTAAAACAGCCCCTCAGGGAACCAGTTAGTGAGTAGGCATCTCTTTCTTCCTGCCTTCAATTTCTTAGCTTGAAAATAATTCACATGCTAAATAATGTGGGTGGGAGTATTAAGCATGTATATATTTTGGAACACTGAGAGCCTGTTAGGACTGCAGAGCCTCAGGCTCCCACCTCAGATTTCCTGAATCCAAATTGGCATTTGAACACAACCCTCAGGTGATTCTTAAGCACATTTGATGCTAAGATGTATTGAGTACTCCTTGTCTCGCTGAAGAGAGAAATCCCAGTGCCAGAAAACCATTTACAGATGCAACAGTAGAGTCCAGGCTTAATAAGATCCAGGTGTTCTGGGAATACCAGCGCAGTGATTCTAAGCTTGGTTGACAATGGAGATCTGGGGAGCCTGAAACTATGTGGATACTCAGGCTCCCCCTACCCTTGAGATACTAGTTTAATTAGTCCTGGGTAAAGCCCATATCTCAGCACTTTCAAAATCACCCAAGTAGGGCTGGATTGATGGTTCGGCCATTAAGGCATTTACCTGCAAAGCCTAACAACCTGGATTTAATTCCCCAGTGCCCACACAAAGCCAGATGCACAAAGTGGCTCATGCTTAAGTGTCTGGGGGCCCTGGCATGTCCATTCTCTGTCTTTCCCCTCTCTCTCTCTCCTTGCAAATAAATAAAAATTTAAAAATATTGAAACTAAGTTCCTCAATTCTTTAAGCGAAAAGAAAAAGAACATAACCCAGTAATTCTAATGAATAGTCAAGTTTGAGAACGATGTGAGTAACATTAGCTGAGCTAATCTAGAAAGAATTCATAGATGGTGATTCCTTGACTAGTGAGTGGGAAATGATAAGGGAGCAAGATTTTTGTTGAGAGCAGAGAGAGGCAGAGGAGCAGACAGCACTGCCAGACTAGCTGAGAGAGCAGACGCTGGAGCCATGGGCTAAGAGGAGTTCCTTGCCGGAGAGCCTTGAGTCCTTAACTAGTTTTAATGTTGTACGAGTGGAAATCAAGCGTTACTGTAGGAGCTCAGTGGAATGGGATGGATGACTTTCACTGTTGACTGGAGAGGGTGGCTGAACGCAGGAAGATGTGATAATATGGGACAATATCTAGGACTTTGCCAGGAATATTGTTGAGAAAGAAACAGAAGACAAGTTTCCAGGGTGGGTATGGAATTATAATTCACTAGTAGTTCTCTACTTACCTCAAGACAAAGATGGCATCTTCTAAGAATCCATTCATTCTGGGGTTTCAGTGGTTAAAAGCACTTGCTTGTGAAGTTTGCCATCATGGTTCCATTTCCCAGATGCCCAAAGTGGCACATGCATCTGGAGTGTATTTGCAGCGGCAAGAGGCCCTACCATCCCCATGCATTTTCTTTGTCTCTTTGCTAGAAAATAAATCATATATATATATATATATATATATATATATATATATATATATCATTCTGGGTGTGGTTGTCTTAAATGTTCTATGCCTGTAATAGATACTTGGTGCTGGTAGACAAGTGGTAGAGTTTCATTATTCAACAACCCATGGTTTCACTCTGCTTGACTCAGCAAGTATCTATGCGCTTAGGATGTTGCAGAGGAGGTGCAAGAGTCAGAAGCACTATGGACTAGTCCTCAATGGGAACAGCCTCCTCTGTAGTGGAGTTTGGAAATTGCCGGGGCGTTCTCAGTTGTTGCTGCCATCAGGGCGAATGGGGGGCTCGTGGTAAAGGCTAATGATATTAGATAACTTGCTGAGCCTGTGACAGAGCTGTATAGTGGAGAACAGTCTCAATTCCCACACAACTTTCCCCAAGTTTTAGACATTCATGTAGGCATCTAAACTTAATCATAACTCAGACATATATATATAATTATCTAACCATAGAATCTAAATTCAATTACATGTGCAAACAAGCACATATTGTTTTCATTGTTTTAATATGTGTCCACTTTTCTGAGAATGGCCCTACTGTGAATATGGAGGGAAATAGTGCCTTATTTTATTCAGCACTTTACAAGGAATTGATCACTCTTTCGGATAATGGCATCACAGACAGCAATACTGAAACAATAAATTGATGTTGTTCTAAGCCATCTAAAGTGGGGAATCTGGATACAGGAGATGCAGAAATTAATAGCACACAACAAGTGCTTGGAGACTTCTGAGTGGATGGCGGCATCAGGTGGACCCAGATGCTCAGCATCGTTGTTCAGGAAGAGGCTCTCAAAAGTGTCTACCTCTTCCCGAACTTCCCAAAAGTTTGTGGCTATCCATTTGGGAAGAAAAACAATTAATTCAAGATTATTGGATGCCTTTTTTCATAGAGAGCATGTTTTCATTTTTGTTTAGAATGTGTGCAGAAAAGCAACCAGAATATGGATACAAAGATACTGGAATGAAATAAATCTTACAATAGTAACCAGCACATTGAAGTCTTACCATGTGCCAGACACTTAGTATTTCATGCATATTAACTCAACTTCACAACAGCCCCCTGAGTTAGGTCCTGTGATCTGCCACTTCCAGATAAGAGGCAGAGGCCAAACCTTAGCAGAGAGGTGGCTTGCCCAAGACTAGGCAGGGAACACAAGTGACAGGGCTGGGATTTTAACCCAGACAGTTTAATAAGCCAAAACAGTGCCTGTTATACATACTAAGATTGGAATATCTTCCTATGTCCTCGGTGATCCCAAGAAAGAGCAGTTGAGGGATTTGAGAACTGGCAGAAAGAAAGGAGGATGGAGCAGGCGACAGAAAGAGAGAGAGAGAGAGAGAGAGAGAGAGAACGAGCTAGCAAGCGAGCTGGGAGGGGTGGTGGGGGACCAGTCTAGGAATGAGTTCAGGGCTGGAGAGATGGCTTAGCGGTTAAGCACTTGCCTGTGAAGCCTAAGGACCCTGGTTGGAGGCTCGACTCCCCAGGACCCACGTTAGCCAGATGCACAAGGGGGCGCATGCATCTGGAGTTCGTTTGCAGTGGCTGGAAGCCCTGGCGCGCCCATTCTCTCTCTCTCTCTCTCTCACTATCTGCCTCTTCCTCTCTCTGTCACTCTCAAATAAATAAATAAAAATAACAAAAATAAATTTTAAAAAAAGAATGAGTTCAGCACAAATGAGGCAGCAGATGTCTAATTTGAGACAGTTTCCTATGCTATTTTGTGTTGCAGTTGCCTGGCTGGCTCCCTACACTGGATCTTGGTCTAGTCCTATGACCTTAACAAAACACCACAGCTTGGTATTGTATAAACCACAGAACTTTGTTCTCTAAGATGAAGGTGACGCAGATTGTCTGGGGCTTCCGTAACGGTGTCTTGCTGCTTGATCTTCTGCAGGGGGCTGGGCCTGGGCCTTCCATGGCAGAAGGCAGAAGGGCAAAAGGGATGAGCTAAGTCCCCTGGCACCTTCATAGGCTGCAGTGCCATTCCCGAGAGCAGAGGCCTCCTTAGTCACCTGCTCGCATGCCTTAGCACTCATCCTGGTGTGGTTCTAGGTTCCAACCGTCAGTAAGTCCGTTGCTTCGGGGAAAGATGGAATGGGAAGTCTGGTGTAGGAGGAACGAAGAGACAGGGCATTCTAATGGTAAGAAAGGAAGAGAAAAGGATTCCAGGATATCCAGACTGGAACCAGAAACACTGACCCATGCTCTTCCACTTCTCCAGAGATGCTGCGGGGTGGGGGTGGGGGGCTGATTCGCTCAGAAGCCACATGCTTAACTGCTGGATGGACATGGTGCCCCCTAACCTTTTGGAAACCTGGGGAGCTCCAGTGGGAGATAAGAACAGGAGCCCATTTGGAAGGCACGTGGGACAAAGCTGCTTTCTGACAGAAGACGACACGCCCTTGGAATGGTAGATTGGGGTTGGGAAGGAAATATGAGAGACCTGCAGAGGACAGAGTGGTTAAGAAAAGAATCCACGTGAGGCGATGGCCAGTAGAGCCCTTCCTACGTTTTAGACAACTTGGTGATGCTTGTAGCTTTATTGGTGCTAATGCTTTGTGATAAAATGTCATGGTTTTGATGGTTTGACTGTGCCCTCCAAAGGCTCATGTATTGGAAGCTTGTCCCCTAATATGGCACTGGGCTCATTAAGGGAGAAGAGGTAGGGCATACTGTGAAATCACTGGGCTGTGCCCGCAGAAGGGGCGAATGCTGCTCTAAAGGAGTGGGTCAGTTACATTGAGAGTGGGTTATTATAAAAGAAAACTTGACTCCTGAATTTTTAAAAATATTTGGTTTATTTATGAGAATGAGAGAGAGAGAGAGAGAGAGAGAGGAAGGATAGGTGTGCCAGGGCCTCTAGCCAGTGCAAGTGTATCTACCTTATGCATCTGGCTTACATGGGTACTGGGGAATCAAACCTTGGTCCTTAGGCTTCACAAGAAGGTGTCCTAAACCACTAAGCCATTCTTCCACCCCTGATCCCTGAACTTTCCTCCAGCCTCCTGCCTTCCCATGTGATCACACCCCCTCCCACAACATTACCACCATGATACCACAAACCATATTGTGACACAGTCAATGGAGACTTCACCAAAGGCCACAGTGATGAGAGCACCTAACCTCCAACTTCTAGACTCTGACACTGTGAGTTAAAATAACCCTGTTTGTATATTACTGAGCCTCAGCTATTTTAACAGTGGGAAATGGACTAATATGGAAGTCTCCTTCATTCTTTGGGGTCTATCCTTTACACTAGGTGCTTTCTTTTTAATTTTTAATTTCTTATTTTTATTTATTTATTTGAGAGAGACAGAGAGAGAAAGAGGGAGAGAGAGAGAAAGAGAGAGGGAGAGAGAGAGAGAATGGGCGTGCCAGGGCCTCTAACCACTGCAAATGAACTCCAGACGTGTGCACCCCCTTGTGAATCTGGCTTGTGTGGGTCCTGGAGAATCGAGCCTTGAGCCGGGGTTCTTAGGCTTCTCAGGCAAGTGCCTAAGTGATAAGCCATCTCTCCAGTCCCCAAAATATATATTTTTTATTTATTTGCAAGGAGAGAGAAAGAGAGAGAGAGAGAGAGAAATGTAGATAGAGAGAATGGGTGTGCCACAGTCTCCAGCTACTGCAAACAAACTCCAGATACATGTGCCACCTTCAGCATCTGACTTATGTGGGTACTGGGGAATCAAATCTGGGTCATCAGGCTTCACAGGCAAGCAGGCCTTAACCACGAAGCCATCTCTCTAGGCCCCAATTTTTAAAAATTTATTTGCGAGCTGAGGGAGGGAGAGAGAGAGATATGCGGATAGAAAAAATGGGTGTTCCAGGGCCTCCAGCCACTAAAACGAACTCCAGATGTATACACCACCTTGTGTATCTTGCTTTACGTGAGTACTGGGAAATTGAACCTGGGTCCCTAGGCTTCACAGGCAAGCACCTCAACAACCACTGAGCCATCTCTCTAGCCCCCTCCCTTTTTATTTAAGTGTTGACAACAGGGTTATAGCAAGTGGCATATTTCAAAACTGTTTCCTCCATCCCTATCTCTTTTTGCAATCTTTGTTTCAGCAGATAAAACCCAGTGTCTAAGTCCTCCTTTTCTCAGGACAATTTTGCCTCTCCCTCACTGGGATGTGTCTCTGAAATACTAAATGAAGGGACTGTGGAGCACCCTTTCTAGCCCCGAGCAACACGAGTATGAAATAAACGTTTGTCTTTATGGGAACTTTCATCTATGTCTTTCCACAGAGAGGCCAGATGAAAAGTCCAGGGTGTTGTATTTTTCTGCACACCTCAGGCTTTCTGACATCTGGAAAAAGTGGTTTGCTATTTGGACCTTCCAGCAAAATTCACCTTCAATTGGATTCACATAAGACTATGCTAGCTCACTTACAGCTTGGACGATAGTGATACCTCTCCTACTTGGCAAGGTTAGGAGCTATTTGGATGAAAATGAAAGCCCTTGAAAAAGCATTAGAGAACTTGTCACACTCCTGCTATAGTGGTGTAAAGGACTGTCACTAAGACTCCTGACCATAGCTAGAAAAGTCTCTTTGCTCACCAGACTCAGCTCATGAAACTGTTTTTTTTTTTTAATATCTTTTTTTTAAAAATTTTTACTTATTGATTTGAGAGAGAGAAAGAGAGCAAGAAGGAAAGAGAAAGGGGCAGATAGAGAATGGGCACTCAGGGCCTCCAGCCACTGCAAACGAACTCCAGCCACATGTGCCCCCTTGTGAATCTGGCTTATGTGGGTTCTGGGGAGTTGAAACTGGGTCCTTTGGCTTTGTAGGCAAAAGCCTTAACTGCTAAGCCATCTCTCCAGGACCACTCTGGGGTTTTAATCACTGCTATCTTTAAGATGTCCTTGCTGGGTTCTAAGCAGCAGAGGTCTCATCCCCCTTGAGCCAGGCCTGCAAAGGAGGACAAGCTAGGATGTAAACCTTGATGGGTCTGAGCAATGCAGATCACCTGATCCCACACACAATCCATAATCCTGGACCCCTGGTCAACACCCTCTTCCCTCAGCCCAGGAAGTTTTCCATGGAAGAGGGGATTTGGCATGAGAATGGAAAAGAGAATGGGAGGAAACGGGAGAGAAAAATCATCAAGATGAAAAATGACCAAGATTTATGAAGACACCCCAGCCCTTGCCTTCTCAAAGCTCCTCCCTGAGATGTATTTTCCAGTTCCTTGGATACACTGGTTTTAAATGAGGCAAACTAGCAGCCTCCCATCACTTTCTTTGAGAGACTGTCAACAGATGAATAGATCTTCCCAATATAGTAATTCTCCTCCGGTTGAGCCTATATTTTCCATCACATCACTGAATTTATGTTTCCCTGGGAGTAGGCTAAGCCTTTGTTTATGCCCTTTGAATGCTTGCTTCATATTCACCACGATCATGTTTCCTTGTCACATGTGATCACTTGGCCAGGTTATACAGATTTAAGCCCTTGGAGTAGTTTCCTTCCAATCCATAATTCTTCTCATGCTGTTCTTCAAATTTTCTCTGTGCATTGTCATTTTCTGTGCACAGGGCTCTTCCTTGTGTGGGATAGACGTAATTGAAGCATGGAGCATGGAGCATGGAGCAGGATTTGCTCTTTGGAGTTGTGGTCTCTCTCTCTCTTTTTACTTTATGACAAGGTAATCGACCTCTAGGACTCTAACATTTCTTATTGGTGAGAAAAGTACTTTTTCTCTCTTCCTTTAATTACTTAAGAGCATGTTAACCTTTACACTCAAGCTGAGTAGCTTCACTGATTCCATTCTAATGGTCCAATGTGTCTGCCTTGTCTTAAAACGCTCTTGGATGTGGGGACAAGATCCAGGGCACAGAGAAGAGGAGAGAGAGAGAAGTATTTTATTTTATTTTATTTTATTTTATTTTATTTTATTTTATTTTTGCCAACGGGAGAAAGGATTGAAGAAATACAAGTTGCCTACAGAATATAGACAGGATCATGTGATAGGAGGCCTGAGAACTTGAACTTCTTGGAGCAAATGTGTTAATTAAATGAGGTATTTGCATCTTAACAGAGAGTCAAGAGGCTGCAGGTGAGACCCTTCTGTATCCTGTCCAGCCAGACCACCACTTGCTCTCAAAACCATGCAAAGACTTCTTGTCTGGTATTTGGTGTGTAAGTTCTTTCTTTCACTAAAATTCAGGCTTTTTCTGCTATTTCTCTCCCATCTGTGCTGTAAAATTAGAAGAAAAGTCATCTGTGTTTTTTTGTTTCATAGAACAATCTCGAGAAAACCTGAAAACCATTAGGACTTCGAAACACTGCTTGATTAAGATGCCACAGATCCCTCCTTCATTTAAAAAGAAATGCTCTTCAAAGTCCCACAGCTATGAAGAACATATTTTTAGGTTCCTTGTGGTTACTTTAATGTCTGACCTTTCTTTGACGTCGTGTTTGAGGACGGCAGGGGATATCTCCAGAGATAAAAATTTGATCCACCATGTTCGGCTCATGCCAAATCCCAAATAGTTGACCCTGATTCATCTTGTTAAAATTCAATGCTTTTCTTTGTTCCACTCGCACCTGTGAGCGAAGATTCTCTCTGACCTTTTGGTGCACCCCCCCCATGCTTCCCTTACCTCCTCCCAGTTCACAGAAACAAAAGTTTATATACCATCAGGGAGCTTAGCAGTTCTGACTGGTCAGAACTGGTATTTTCTCCCCTCAACTTTCTTTTTACCTATAGGGTCTCAATGACCTGGGCATTAAACCCAGTCTGGGCCCTGGTCCTTAGAGAACTCTACTGGACTCCATCTTCCCACAGACCGCCCCACAGGGTACTGATCTTGGTGCATACCAAGCCTGGGCACACTTTTTGCCTCACACACTGCCTCTCGAGGCTGCTGGCCTGTGTTCAGGCTGGTGGGTAGCACTGAGAAGCGGCCAAGGAGGAACTATCTGGGCAGTGCGGCTGGGCCTTGGGAGGGAAAGCTGATGCTGGATGTGATGCTTAATCTTGTCAACTGAACAGGACTTAGAATCAACTAGAAGACAATCCTCTCTCCGTGCGTGTCCGTGAAGGAGTTTCTGGGTTAAGTTAACTGAGGTGTGAAGACTCCCACTGAATGTGGGTGGCACCATTCTACATGCTAGTATATGGGAATGTGTGACAGAGTTACACTTCTCACTGTCATGGCCAGGGTGCAAAAGACAGGAAGAGGATGGCCCCACTAACTTCTTTTGAAGGCATGTGCCCCAATGGCCAGAAAACCTTCTATTCTAGTAAGCCCCAGTGCTTAAAGGTCCTATAATCTCCTAATAGCACCACAATAAGGTAACCAAGATCTTTCTGGGATGCTTAGGACTCAAACTATGGAAGACAGATCACAGGCTGATGCTGGAGTGAGAGAAGCTTGGTTTTCATAAGCTCCCGTATTCTGCTGTGATTAAGGGGTCTGCAACTCCAGTGGGTCTTCAGCCTTCCAGGTGTGTTTATTAAGACAGAGGAGTAAATAGATTTTACGGCGTGTTAGCTGTGTGACACTTCAACCCCCGGTCCTCTGCTAGGCAGCTTTCCATGTCGACTGCTTTGTCCTCGCTCTGGTCGAAGAATGAAAGGGAGGGCTGTTCACAGCTGCCGCTTAGCTCTAGCAGACTTCATTGTCCAAGTGAAGACCATGGGAGGGAGGTGCTCACCACTGCAGGAAAGAGGAAGTTGAAGCCCAGGCCCCAGGCCAGCCACCCAGGGGTCCCCGGCACATTCCCATTAAAGTGTTTGCCATCTCTAGGGAATATGGCTCTCTGGGGAAGGAGCTATGATGGTTCTAGAAGCTGTCAGCCGGGCACGTGCTCTCCTAGGGGAGAATTGGTGGCTGTGCAAAGCTGGCCAGGAAGGAGGGACTGTTCTCTTTCATTACAACGCTCACTCAGACTGAAGCCAACATGTCACTTCACTCAAGTCTGGGTCTGCAGGGGGGACAGACTTTCTCTGCTTTTGCTCAGTGACACCCAAAGCACCATTTACCTTAAGTCTGTTGCTTGGACCTCTCAAAGAAAGGGTTAAATATAATTGTGTTCTTCTCCCCCCTCACCCCCAACTGAGCAAAGGCGAAACATCTTCAATATGGTGATTTTTTTTAAACCTCCAAATAATATTATTAAACATTTTCATGCTTGATGAAATAAACTTTTCAAAGTAATATGGAAAAAATGATTTCATTTAAACACCTTTTAGCCAAAGAAACATATGCTGCTTGTTAGGCAAGGCATGAGTGGAGATTTTGCAGGGCCTGTCTGCACATCTGGGGTATGTGGTTCACCATTGACTGGGACTCCTCTGCTGGGTGTGGGAGTGTGGAGACGGGCCCCAGTTCTGTGGAGAAGTCAGGCAGGGTTGCAAGGGGGCAGGGAAGTGACGCATGACGCGCTGAGCCCTGGGGCACAGCTCCCCAGAGGACTCTGGAGGTTGTGCCGTGAATCTCCGGGATTCATGTGTCCTAACCTGGATGAATTTATGACCATCGCACACACTTCTGCATGCGGGCTGAGCACAAATGTGGGCCATAAATAACCGCCAAGGAAGAGGACCGCGTTCTCTGCTCCCGCTTCAGGAAATCTCATCATAGGTAAGCGGTATTATGTCCTGAGACCTCAGCATTAGCTACACCCCTTTGCAAAACAAGAGGAAGAAGAGATGCTGACTCCTTCCAGGAACCCCGGGTAGGCAGTGAGAGGGAAATGTATGCATTCATTAGCAAATATGTTTTGTGAGCTTTCTATGGACCAGTAGGTTTGGCTGAGCTAGAGGACAAGGTCGGCCAAGCCCGGCACCCTGAAAGTCTGGCCTCTTCGTTTTGTAGCTCATTGAGTCACAGGGAACCCATCTGGAGTCTCAAGCGGTGCCGCCCAGCAACCTAAGAGTGTTCACAGCTTCGCTGCATACACGGAGGGTAAATTATGACAACGGAGGCTCGGCAGATTTAACATGAAGCTAGTTGAGTAAACACTTGGTAAGCCAGGTCGCGTGGCTCAGACCTTTAACTGCAGCTACTGGAAGGCTAACACAGATACATCAAAGTCTGCCTGGGCTACAAGAGTAAGTTCAAGGTCAGCCTACGCAACTAAAAAAAATAAGTTAAAGGAAGACTGGGAATATAGCTCAATGATAGAGTGCTTAGCTCGCATTCATTAGGCCCTGGGTTTAATCCCAAGGACCAAAAAGCAAACAAAGAAGGGGGAATTAGAAGGGGGGAAAGGGGGCTGGAGAGATGGCTTAGCGGTTAAGCGCTTGCCTGTGAAGCCTAAGGACCCCAGTTCGAGGCTCGGTTCCCCAGGTCCCACGTTAGCCAGATGCACAAGGGGGCGCACGCGTCTGGAGTTCGTTTGCAGAGGCTGGAAGCCCTGGCGCGCCCATTCTCTCTCTCTCCCTCTATCGGTCTTTCTCTCTGTGTCTGTCGCTCTCAAATAAATAAATAAATAAATAAAATAGAAGGGGGGAAAAGGAAGGGTAGGGTGAGAAAGGAAAAGGAGGAAGTAACTAATTTTATCTGCCTAGCAGTCCCCATACACATGGAGTAATAGACGTCGCAATGAAGCACCTTATGTCTACTTAAACTGAAACTGCACTGGCTGCCAAGCCTCCTGATTCATTTGGGGTTCTTGGGTTTCCCAGTGTGTGGGACTTTCAGGACTAGAAAAGAGACAGTCCTGGGCAGGTAGAAACAGCTCGTTACCCTACAAGTGTGGCTTCAAATATGCCTAATTGGCTTCATTCAAAAACTCCCCTGTGGCACCGACGCTTGGCCAGTGGTGACAGAAAAGTGACTGCAAGGCACATGGCCTCTTGGGATTCTTGGAATGGAGCGACCCTGTCCGGTTCGCGGCTGACTTCCCCCCTGTACCTAGTCCTGGGCAGTGCCTGAGTTGCCTGGTTTTACATCCCTCCAGCATGGAATATGGAGAGTAAGGACTAAAACGACACTTTGATACCAATTCTGATGGATTTCAAACTGTGGTTTCAAATGCTTGTTCCTCTGTCTTCTTGGGGGGTTGGTTCCATGAAGCCCAAGGCTCTGTGGATGCTCAAGACCTCATTAGTAAGTAGCCTGGAATTTGTATAAAACTTACACTCGTCCTTCGGTAAGCTCTGAATCCTCTCTAGATGTCCTAAAATATCTCTCGGTGGTCCAAAGCCTATGTGTCAAAGTCTTTGTCCCCAGCCTGTAGGACTGTTGCAGGTGGTGGAACCTTTGGAAGTGGGACCTAGTTGGAAGGATGTTAGGTCCCAGGAGTGTGCCCTCGAAGTGACTGTTGAGAATGGGGACCCAGGAGCCTCTCTCTCCCTTCCTCCCCTTTCTAGATGTGAACAAGAGCTTCCAACTCATGTTTATGCCCCTACAAACTATCTCACTACAGGTCCAAAAGTAACCAGGCTAAGTGACCAAAATCTTCCTTAAGTTTATTTTCTCGGGCATTTTTGCCATGGAGATGGAGAACTGCTTTATACGCCTTTCTTTCTTCTTCCTTCCCAGCCGGTGCTTGTGGACAATCCTGAGGGCAGCACCTTGGCCAAATGCAGACACCGGATGGACCTGGGCAGCATCAGCTCTTCGTCATGGAGTTCAGCCTTGCCTGGGTGCAGACCTCTTGCTCTTCCGGTTTTCCCGGAGCCCCAGCAGGAGCCAGGCTTAGAGGAGTTACAGCATAGTTGAAGCTCAAATATCACAAGATTCATGTTCAAGAAAATAGTAGTTGTCTGGTCATACCTAGTACATAGTTTGCTATAGATAGCCACCTAGTCCTCTGCCCCAAAGCCAAACCAAACAAACAAAACATGCTTTTTTGTGCCATAAAAAAATCGGGCTCAGGTTGACTTGGGAAGAAACACCAACTCTACCATTCACTGCTGTTTAGTGCTGTCTGAACCTTGTTATATTCATCTTTAAAATGGGTACCTACATACCTAGAGTATACAACCAGGGCAGGTAGCTCATGTTTGTAGGGAAGGTGTGTAGGCTGATGTATCCTAGGACACTTTCCTCTCGCCCACAGTTTATAGACTCCTCCTTCCAGAAATAATGCATGGAGCCTTATAAATAAATGTAAATACTCTTTTTTTCTTTTCTTTTGTCTTCAAATGGTCATGTATTTTCTTAAAATTTAGCTTAGCAGCATATGTTGGGGATCATTCAGTGCATGCTTATGTTTTCCCTTACTGTATGGTATTTTTTTTGTATGGCTATACCGCCCGTCTTCTATCTGCAATTCACATATCATCTATTTAACAAGACACCCTGTAATCAGGGTTTTTTTTTTTTTTTTTTTTTGAGTTTGAGTTAAATTCATTTGGTAGCAAAACATGACTTTGGCTGATATGAGTCAATTTATAGTTTGTACGTATCCCACTTCTGTGGACCTTCATAGTTTCTCTGAAGAAATATTAATAACGTTGACCATTGAATACTGTCTCAGAATCCCAGCACCCTGTGGGATGTTACCTACCATATGCTATGTTGCAGTCAGGTTCGCATTGCTGGTAGAAATCACCCAACCAAGAGCAGCTTGTGGGAGAAAAAGAGATTTATTTTGGCTTACAGGGTTGAGGGGGAAGCTCCATGATGGCATGAGCAGAGGGAGAACATCACCTCCTGGCCAACATCAGGTGGACAACAGCAACAGGAGAGTGTGCCAAACACTGGCAAGGGGAATCTGGCTATAACACCCAAAAGCCTGCCCCCAATAATACACTCCCCCCAGGAAGTGTCAATTCCCAAATCTCCATCAGCTGGGAACCTGGCGTTCAGAACACATCAGTTTATGGGGGCACCTGAATCAAACCACCATATGCTATATGCACAATATTCATTTTCTAATTAAAAAAAAAACCTTTGGCATGTAAATCACACTGAATTAAGTGCTTCTGATAAGAAATTTTGGAGCTTTATCCTAATTTACTTAACTGGAATCCTAGTGACCATCATTTAGATTTTAATTGATTTTATTTTAAAAAAATTATTTTTTATTAATTAGTTTTGTATTCAGCAAATACAGTCCATTCGGTACCATTATTAGGCTCATCCGTGATCTATCCCCTCCCCTTGGCCCCTCCTTGTTGAGGTATATGGGTCATGCATTGTGTAGTTAGCCCTCAGTTGTGGGTAGGATAAATGACTCTGCATATCATGACCCAACATGTGGCTCTGACATTCTTTCTGCCCCCTCTTCCACAAAATTTCCCTGAGCCATGTTGGGTTCATTTTTGGTCTGCTTCAGTGATGAGGTGTTGGGGGCCTCTGGGTCTCTGGCTGTCTGATTTGATAGGAGTTGATTTTTCGCTGTGTCGATCTCCTTCACCCTTGTGCTTGTACCCGGTTCACCAGGAAAACAGCATCCTTGCTTGTTTCGCCAATTCTACTTAGTTTCATCCGGGGCCCTTTTGAGGTATGATGCGGTGGCTCTCTCCTTAGGATCTACATCTATCTGATAAAGAGAAGCAGATTCTCCAACAGAGAGTAAGTTAGCACCAGGAAAAATGAGATAACCCTTACTTAAAAAAATTTTTTTTGTTTATTTTTATTTTATTTGACAGCAATAGACAGAGAAAGAGGCAGAGAGAGAGAGAGAGAGAGAGAGAGAGAGAGAGAGAGAGAGAATGGGCACCCCAGGGCTTCCAGCCACTGCAGACGAATTCCAGATGCGTGCGCCCCCTTGTGCATCTGGCTAACATGGGTCCTGGGGAATTGAGCCTCGAACCGTGGTCTTTAGGCTGCACAGGCAAGTGCTTAACCACTAAGCCATCTCTCCAGCCCAACCCTTACTTTTTTATAGAGAATTTAATAGGTGTAGGCCCTCTTGTAGCCCACGATTGATGGTAGCTTGATAATGGAGAGTGGGCTTATGTTTGGATATGGTTCTGACTTGTTTCTCAGCTCCAGCTATGGGTCCCATACCACTGAGGGGCAATTGCTTTTATTTATTATAGTATTTAGTAAACAGCTGTCTACATATGTCATTTCATGTGTATAAGATAATATATAGTCATGTTTCTCATTATGACATTTTGGTCAAGAATAGGCCATGTATATCACAAGAGTCCCATAACATCATGGGGGAGCTGAAAATTTTCAATCACTGTCGTATGCTGGAGGCAATAATGCATTACTCACATGTCTGTGCTGCTGCTGCTATAAACAGTCCTCCTGCACTATCCATCAGATGACAGCACAGAACGTATCGTGCATAAACTACCTAGTACCTGATAGTAAACAACTGCATTGCCAGTTTATGTATTTACTATAAGATCCTTTTGTGGTGTGTGTGTGTGTGTGTGTGTGTGTGTGTGTGTGTGTGTGTGTGCGTGCACGTGCACATGTGTGTGGTATATATACATGTATGTGCATGTATGCACATCCCATGCACATGCATGTAGAGGCCAGAGGAAAATGTTGCATGTCTTCCTCTGTCATGCTTCTACCTTATTTCCTCAGAAGAGAGCCTCTCTGGGAACCTGGAGCTGTCACTGGTTTTCAGTTAGACTGGCTGATCAGGGAGCCCCAGTGATCCTCCTATCTCTGATCCCCTCATAACTGAGGTTTCAGGCATTAATGTCTGTGTCTGGCTTTTTTTTTTTTTTTTTTTTTTACATAGGTGCTGGATGTTGATCTCAGGTCCTCAATCTTGTGCAGAGAGTGCTCTTATGCACTGATAATATACTTTAATACCATATAGAGTACATGTCTACTTATATAGAAATGTGGAACACAAAAGAGTCTGCAGGGTTATGCCAGAAACTGTCTCCTACCTTGTGTTTACCATGTCTGGGAACTCATCAAGAGGCTGTGTGCAGTGACTGATATACACCTTCTACGTTTGTGTGGATGGCCACTCTGTGATGTTCAAATAACTTAGAAATAATGTAGTGAAGCATTTCTTAAAACTTAGACACATGAGTGGTTATTGGGATTGGTGGATCAAACAAGAAATATATTTGCAATTTTGAAATATTGGCTAACCTGCCTCCTGTAGAGATTGTATATCTTTTCACTACCATCAGGGTAGTACCTCATCTTCTCCTAACATTATCTTTTTTCATATTTTCCATTTAAGAGCAAACATGTTTTTATATCTTAAAGGGCTAGCATTGGCTCCTTTTCTGTGAACTGTTTGTTCATCGATGCTTTTTGCATTAGATTATTGGAGTCTGCTATTGACTTGTCCAGGGCTCCTTACACAAAATGAAATGGAACATTTTGTGATATAACTTGTCTTTTTCCTAGTTTATGTTTTTTACATTTGACTTTATTTGTAGTGGCTTTTACTATTTTGTTTGTATGGTCCCTGAGCCTTCGTGGGTGCGTTATAAGTCTACCTTAGTGTTTAGATCTCAGCAACTTCGGATTTCTGCTTTGATATGCTTTGAGTGTCCTCAGTGCTTATCAACATCTCTATAGAGCAGGTTGTCAGGCTCACCGTGAGAGCAGCACTCATACGTAACTCGCCAGTTCCTCTGCAGTTTCACCTGGCCCCTGGCTGATGTGCAAGAGGTGGCTCAGGTCGTGACAGGGAGTCAACTATATCTTCTTGTCATGTTGATGGATTTTAGTTTCCTTCCTTCTGTAAAAGAGAAAGCAGATTCTCCAACAGGGAGTGAGATTTGCATGGGTTAAATGGGATAAGTGTAGTTTATTAAGAAATTTAGATGGGTATAGTCTCTCTTTTGGCCAAAGACTAGTGGAAACTTCTCACTGGAGTCCATGACCACCATCTCTATAGGATTCTGATTTGGTTCCCAGTACCAGCTATGAATTACTCACCATTGAGTGGGTCTTTTATCTCAGCATAAAGCCATTGACTACCTGTCTAGGCTGAATGCCACTATTGCACAGCTGTGAACATCTTGTCTGACTGGTTGATTTTGTATCTAGCAGGATCCCCTGATTATTCACAATGTTGCTGGCCATTTTCTCCCCAGTAGCGCATGTAGCGCTTTCCAGCATAATAAGTGTAGCCATCAGGGAGCTGGCTTCCTTCCAGATTCTAGCATGATATTTCAGTGTTCTGTGTTGGCAGCTTGTCATGTCTTTAGCATCATGGACTTATCTTTTAGTTCTGCAGGTAATAAAGTGCTTTGGCAGAAGACTGCCTTGTTTTGAGGACCTCATAGATCTCTACAATCAACAGCTCACTGTGGAGTTTAACCTACTTCTGGTACTTGGAGTTACAAGCCAGAACCCATGGTTTTAGGTTTAGGCTAACTTGCACCTTCTCCAGGACCCTGTTGCCCAGATGATCCCCTCACACTCTTATTGAAAGTTATATATTTTAGTTTGTTCTTCAGGGGAAAGGTTTCTATGATACTAATTGATGTTGCCTTTAGTTTTGAATATATCTGCCCCATCCTTCCTTTCCCTTCCCCTCAAACCCTTCCACCGCTATTATCTGTCATACAAGTTGCCTGTCAAGTATGCCTAAAACTCAAACTGCTCAAAGTTAGGAACCACAGATTAGGGAGAACATGCCACATTTGTCTTTCTGTGCTTGTGTGAGTTTGCATCATATTTTTTTCCAAGTCCACCCATTTTCCTACAGATTGCATTATTTTCATTTTTCCCTTACTGCTGAGTAGAATTCCATTGTGTATATGTACCACATCTTCATTCACCATTCATCTGTTGGTGGACATCTGGGCTGATTTCAGGTCCTAGTTTTTGTCAATAGAGCACCTTCAAATTTGGCTGAGCAAGTGTGTCTGAACTTCAGTAAAGAGCAGAGGCTTTAGGGGATATGCCCAAGAGTGGTAAGGCTGGACCAAACACCAGGTCTATTTTCAGCTTTTTGAGGAGTCTCCATACTTATTTCTATAGTGGTTTTAAAAGTTTGCACTCCCACCAGCTGCAGATGAGGGTTCCTTGCTCTGCATTCCAACCAGCATTTATTTTCAATTGGTTCTTTGATGGTTTCCTTTCTGGCTGGGATGAGATGGTATCTCAAAGGTGTTTCACTCTTCATTTCCCTGATTGTTATGGGTATTGAACAATTCTTTAGGTGTTTATGAGCCATTTGACTTTCTTCCTTTGTTCAATTCCCTTCTCCATTTTTTGAGTGGGTTGCTTGACTTTTTTATGAGAGAGGAAAGAGAATAAGAGAGAGAGAGAGAGGGAGAAATAGAGAGACTGAGAAAGAGAGAGAGAGAGAGAGAAAATTGGTATGCCAGGGCCTCCAGCCACTGAAGTTGAACTCCAGATATATGCACCACCTTGTGCGCATGTGTGTGACCTTGTGTGCTTGCATCACCTTGTGTGTCTGGCTTATATGGGATTTGGAGAGTTTAACATGTGTCCTTAGGCTTCTTAAGCAAGTGCCTTAACTACTAAGCCATCTATCCAGCCTGACTTTTCACTGCTTAATTGTTTTTGTTTGTTTGTTTTTAGTTTTTTATAAATTCTAGATATCAGAACTCTATCATATGTATGGCTGGCAAAGATATTCTCCCATTCTGTAGGTCATCTATTGATGAGTTTTTGAGTTCATGAGATTCCAGGGGTTGAGTGTTTGTCTAATTGCCTGGGCTACTGTGTTCTTATTCAAAAAGTTCTTCCTGACACCTATATCTTGGAGTATACTGCCTATTTTTTTCTAGTCTTATATTGAGGACCTAGATCCATTTGGAGCTGATTTTTGTGCAGGTTGAGAGAAGAGGGTCCAGATTTATTTTTGTACATGTGGCTATCCAGTTTTTCCAGCACTGGTTGTTGAAAATGCTGACTTACTCCAGCATGCAATTTTGGACAAAATCAGGTAACTGTAATTAAAGGAACTTATACCTGGATCTTCTATTCTAATCCATTGATCTATGTGCTTATTTTTGTGCTAGTACTAAGCTCTTTTTATTACTATACCTTTGCAGTATGTCTTGAAATCAGACATGGTGATGTCACCAAAGTTGTTTCTTTTGCTGAGTATATTTTTGGCTATCCAAGGTTTTTTGTGCTTCCATATGAGTTTTGTGATGACTTTTTCTAATTCTGTGAAAAATGCTGCTGGAATTTTGATTGGAATTATATTGAATCTATATATCACTTTTGGTAGGATGACCATTTTCAAGATATTGATTTTTATGATCCATGGGTATGAGAAGTCTTTCCATATTCTTATGTCTTTTAATGTGTGTATAACAACAGCAAATTTCATGAGTAATAACAATTTTTTTTCCTGTAGGGAGCAAGAGATCAAGTCTCAAACCTCTTTACCTGCTAGGCAGTGTCTACCACTGAAATTCATCTCCAGTCCTTTATTTTTCTTTTTGCTCATAATGGCAAATATCATTGAGGATAGTAAAATTTTAATAAAATTAAGTTGTCAGTTTCATTATTTTTACTAATTGTGGCCTTTATAAACATATTGAACATATGAACATATTACATATTCCCATTGGGTTATCCTCTTGTGTTTCTTCTCCCCTACCCCTATTGCACTGAAGACCCTCCTCAGTGGAGTTATTCACTGTGGGGTCATGAATGCATTAGTCAGTCTCTGAGGAGGGGATAATATCTCAGGATGTTCCTTCACGCCCTATGGCTCTTACAATCTTTCATGAACCTTGGAGAGTGTGGTAGTTTGAATGCATTTCCTGCATCATTTCAGGGATTTTTTTAAAAACTAAGATTAAACTTCCTGTTTATGTCTCACAGCCTGATGGAGAGGGTGTGTCACTAGGGGAATATTAGATTCCAGCCCAAAAGTATGTGTAGAGCAGTGTGAGCTCTGATGGGTACATGTTTGTTGGATTTTTTTTTTTCTCTCTCTCTACTTGGATTTATGAAAGGGGCCTGCTTCTTCAAATATTTATGGAACTTCCCCTAGATCTGTGAGCTTAAAAAATTCCTTTCCTCCCCCAAACTGTATCTGGTTGGATGCTCATCCCAGGATTATGGAGCTGACTGCAACAGAATTTGGTATCAGGAGTGGGGTCTTGTTAAGATGAATCTGACCATGTGGATTTTGATCTTTTGGAACTTGTGTACTAGAAGAAAGTTGATGGAATTGGTACTTGAGACTGATGACACCTTCTAGAGTGACAAGTCAAATTTTATGGGCTATTCTGGTGAGGGTTTGAAAATACTAAGTGCAGAGTAAATTGCATTGGCTTATGAAGTTTCAAAGGGGAAGGAAAGACAGCAGAGAATTTTGGTGGAACTGGGCTACTGTCATAAAGACTGGCTGTGTTCTGATGCCCAAGCCCTAGGATTTTGATCAAGGTTGAATTTAAAAGTCATGGACTGGTGTGCTTAACGAATGGTATAGAGATAAAAGATATAAGATCTAAAGTTAGAAAAATTCAAACAAGTTTATAGTTACTGGCACAGAGACTGATTTTAAGGTGCTAAAGCTGCTTTTGTTAAACAGATTACCACCATTAAGGATGGGCCAGCTGCTTACATTGAAACAATGGGAAAGATGCCTGAGATAAATTCTACCTATGAAAGACTGAATGGTAGAAATCCTTTTAAAGGATATGACTGAAAAGAAAACACCTGGTCTTCAAGGTCATGATTTATTTCCTCCTTGGATTAAAAATATGGCTGTGTCACTGCATTCTTGGGCATTAGGTTTGGAAACATGAAAAATACATGGAAGAAGATCATGAAGTGCATACATTTCCAGGAGCTGCTTAAATATGACAGGGTGATGTCACTGCATAGACAGACCAGTGGGGTCATTATGAGATGGACTGTGGCTTGCAGAGGAGACCTGAAGATGTTTAGGTATACCAGGATTGTGCCAAGGTTACCATGGAGTGCTGTTGACTTGAGATGGAAGTTTTCCCCAGCTAGTCAGCCCAGCTAGATGGGTAAAATTAGAAATATGGAGACTACAGTCAGTGGTTATGGATGCCAAACTTGAACTACAGATGTTTGATGTGTACTTGATGGTTATTGATTTCATATTGGTACAGTTTCTCCTTGTTATGCCTTATTATGATGGAGTTTACTCTGTGCCATTATATGTTGAAAGTATTTAACTTGTTTTGATTTTACAAAACTCACAGTTAAGTGATAGTCTTAAATCTCAGATGAGACTTGGGAATTTAAAACAGTCTTAAAACTATGGGGACCTTTGATGTGGACTGAATACAGTTTGCAGTATAGGATGGTTTATATTCTACAGGGCCATAGATGGAGTATGATAGTTTGAATGTATGTATCCTACAGTCTCAGGTACTTTTTATTAAGGTTAAGCTTCCCGTTTAAGTCTCTAGCAGCCTGCTGGAGGGAATATGTCACTGGCTGACGATCAGATTCAAGCCCAAATGTATGTGTAGAGCAGTGTGAGCTCTGGTAGGTGTGTGTTTGTTGCTTTTTGGTGTTTGCTCACTTTTGTTCCTCTGTGCTTTGACTTATGAATGGGAGCCAGCTTCTTCTGCCATTGGTGAAACTTCCCCTGGATCTATAAACTTAAAACAAATTCCTTCCTCCCATAAACTGTGTATGGTTGGATGCTCATCCCAGGATTGTGGACCTGACTACAACAGAAGACATGTTATAAGTTCAGCCCTATTTCTGATAAACCAGTGGAGTTTTTCCCCCTCAGTTAGAATATAATTATTTGAAGATTCCCTTAACCATGTCTTTTAACTGGCCTGACTTCTATTCTCCAAACACATGTTGCTTTGTGTGTGTAGAGCTTGTTATATAAAAATGTTTCTCATGGGCTTCATGTAAAAGTGATTAGAGAGAAATCTTGATTGATTATCCATGTGTGTTATAAATACCCTAGGCATGGAAGACCACCTATCATATTTCCAAAGAAAAGATAGATACCTAAAATAAGTACTTGAAGGTACATCAAACATCCGGTGAAGTCACTAAATTAGCTAAACTACTCAAATCAGCACCTAAAAATGAAACCACGGTCAGCCACCTGCAGTCCTGGGACACACGTTGTTGTAAGTTGCAAAACTGAACCTGAGAGCTTTAGAAAGGAAAGATTCCCTAACAGTAGATGAGGAGCTTACTTTATTGTGCTGCCCTGGGATGTCTGCTCATCTTGCGATTGCACACTCTGCTCCTGGAGCTCCCCTGGCTGGGCCCCTCTCTTACTTTAGATGGTTAATTTCCCATTGTTGCTGTTACCTTTGTGTTTCTGGGACAAATCACCTAACAGAAAACAGCCGGTAACAGGAAATTTTTTATTTTGGCTTACAGTCTCTAGGGGAAGGTTCAAGACTGCAGGAGACAACATGGCATGAGCAGAGACTGGACATTAATTCTGCCGCCACAGGTGGAAAACAGCAGCAGGAGAGTTCTGGAAAGGGGGAGCTGGCTATAATATTCCTAAACCCGCCCACTCATCAAGAGGTCTGGGTTGAGGTGATGGAAGGAAGGTGGGGGAATGTGGTGGGAGGGAGTTGGACAGGCCAGCCTCTGCTTCCTATATTGCAGGTGTGGAAAGTGGCAGGAGGCAGAACAGGGGCCTCTGGGCTTTTCCTAGTCGGTCCCCCTATTTGGGTCAACAAGCATTCCCTGCCTCACACACAGTTCTGTGTTTCTGTTATCCCAAACAGGCAGGGGCCAGAGTGCATGGAGCGTGGGGCTATTACTACTTGCCTGTTTTTAAAATTTAGTCCAGAAGTTAAATTGGGTGTGGAAGCCCCAACGGTAAGACTGAACAGCTGCTCCATTTGCCCTCTTCTGTGAGCCTCCGTCTGCACTGGAGGAGACCACTGCTGCTTTTCCCCTCCTGTGATGCTTGAGCTTAGCCTCCAACCTCTGGAGGAAGCCCTGAATATTTCCAAAAGCAAAGCTGCTCCTTGCCTACCTCAGAAATAGAACTTTCCTTGGGAGAAAGGTGGAGGGATCTGTGCCTGAGCAGAGGCTTCATGCCTCTGGATAGATGGTGAGGAATGGTCCAATATCCTTGAGGAACTAATTCACCTCTGGAAAAGTTTTCATTATGCTACTCTGTTAAGCAAAGCATTGTATTAATAAGCTGACAAAAGGGAAAGAAGTGGACACAGACTTCCTGCAATTTGACTCACAGTCCAGTTGAAAAGGTATAAAATAATGTCACATCCAAATGGGGGACGGTGGGCTGGAGAGATGGCTTGGTGGATAAGGCACTTGCCTGTGAAACCTAAGAAACCAGGTTTGATTTCCCAGAACCTAAGTAAGCCAGATGCACAAGGTGGCACATCTGTCTGGAGCTCATTTGCAGTGACTAGAGGCCCTGGGGTACCCAATCTCTATTTATCTATATGCTTCTTTCTCTCTATCTCAAATAAATAAATAAATATAATTATTAAGAAGTGGGAGCTGGTAACCCAGCTCACTCGGGGTTTAAATCCCAACAATGGCTATTAATAGCTCCATGGTCTTGGCAAATTGCTTAACCTCTCTGAACCTCTATTTCCTCACCTCTGAAGGGGGCTTCCTTGAGGGTTAAGTGGGATTCACGTGTATAAGGTATGCATCATGAGATTTGGCCCTCAGCAAGCCTCATTCAATATGAATGCTCATTGGTACAAACTCAGTACTCATCTGGGATGACCAGAGAGAAGCCAGAATGACAGAAGATGGATATGGCCTGGGCTTTAAAGTGAAGAACTTACAGCCCACATAAAACAAAGCTCTCACCTTGAAGGGCAAAGAGAGTTTATAATTGACCATGACCAGGTAACATGGATTCAGGTTGCCCTAAATAGTATGTTCCACCATGGAAGTGCTTACCTGAGCTTTTGTTGGTTACAGAACAAAAGAAAATCACAAATTAAGGCATTTAAAAATACATTGTTGAGAACATCAGGAAGATGGGTTACAACAGAGTGGGGAAATCTCTGATGCAGGTCTCAGATGCTATCTGATGACATTCTTAACTTTTTGATAGAAGCAAGTTGTCTGCTAGAAGTCCATGCCACGGGTTTTACCTGATAATGTCAGGATATTAGGTCAAACACAGAAGTGGACAGTAAGTGGTCATTAAGGGGATTACAGATGCCCCAGGACAATTTGGCTCTAGATCTGCAATAACTCTCCATAATCACAAAATTCTAATAAGTCATTCAACCTCGTAGAATCATCAGCACAGCTGTGCCTTCCACTGCCCACTCCCCTGGGAACTTCAGGCCACAGTAAGGGTGTGGAGTATTTTCCTGGATGGTGGGCATCTCCCTGCAGCTACGTGCCTATTTCATGTGAACAAGAATTGCATGTGAATGCTAGGGAGATTGCTCAGTGAGTGAGAGCGCTTGCCACACAAGCGTGAGACCTGAGTTCCATCCCCTGCACCCACAAAAGAAAGCCAGCTGGGGCTGGAAGGATGGCTTAGTGGTTAAGGCATTTGCCTGCAAAGCCAAAGGACCCAGGTTTGATTCCCCAGGACCCACGTTAGCCAGATGCACAAGGGGACACACACATCTGAAGTTTGTGTGCAGTGGCTGGAGGCCCTGGTGTGCCCACTTATTCTCTCTCTCTTTCTCTCTCTCTCTCCCTCTTTCTCTGTAAAATAAATAAATATAAATTTTTTAAAAGCCAGCCATACAGTCCTAAGGGAGGTGGAGATAGGGGAATCTCAAAGGTCACTTGGCCAGCCACACTGAAGGGAAAATGGAAACTCCATGTTCAGTGAAAGACTTTACCTCAAAGAAACAATGCAGAGGAGAGATAGAAGAGGACAGCCATGGTAATAAATAACTGCACGAGACGCATAGATCGTCAAAGTGACGAGAACAAGGTACTGTTGAGCCCCAAACAGGACATCTATGTCACTCCCTTCCAGTCTCAGGGAACATCAGGGAAGACCAGTGGGAAGATTCTAGAAGCCTGAGGATGGGGAGGAGTGCTAAGAAATCCTATCTTCTGAATACAACATGGCCTTCATAGAAATAAGTGCATATTAACTGTGGTTTCCTGAATCTGGACTATATAAGATTTGGCACATAAAATATTCTACTATGCGGGGGAGACATTCATGAAACTCCACTCCTCCAAGGAGAGCTATTGGAAATTAATGGATGTTTGTTGAGGGAGAGAGAGCCATATACTTCAGTGGTATGGCCATGTACCAGTAATTGAGTCCTCACCCATGCTCATGAAAGCAACCCTAATGAAACTCAGTAGAGTACACACAGACACACCCACAGACACACACACACACACACACACACACACACACACACACACACACAGGGAGAGAGAGAGAGAGAAAGAGAGATATAAGTAAGAAGGTTAGTTGAGAAGAAGTTTAGTGGGAATGGAAGGGAGATAAGAGAGGTAATAGGAGTGAATTTGATCAAAATGTATTACATAATGTATGAAATTGTAAAAAAGAAAATTAAAAGTCTTTTTTGTTGTTGTTTTGTTTTTGATTTTCGAGGTAGGGTCTCACTCTAGCCCAGGCTAGAATTCACTGGAATTCACTATGTAGTCTCAGAATGGCCCTTGAACTCACGGCGATCCTCCTACCTCTGCCTCCCAAGTGTTAGAATTAAAGGCGTGCACCATCATGCTGGGCAAATTAAAAGTTTTTAAAGACCCAAACACCCCAGCAGTATTATCATTTTATACATGGTGGAAACAGGGTTTCCCCAATAATAGTTCAAAAGAAACCACATTCAGAGAGAGAGCAGTGAGGAAAGAAGAGGGTGAGATCAATAACATAATTAAAGGCAATTTGTTGGTGAGAGAAGAGCAGTATTGGAGAATATGGGTTGTATCCCTAATACTGATTGATTCAGAAAGCCATTTGATCATCTTGCTGAGCACCTATCAAACAATGCCTGTTCAAAGTAAGGAGAGAAGAGAGACAGAGAGCTGATAGATGTGAAGTTCCTGTGGCCATTTCTGCTCACTGGGCAATCAGCCACTTAGCACACAATAAGCAAAGGGCTACTGCAGTATCATGTGGTCTGGGGTACTATGGAAAGGCCAGACTGAAGCTAGAAATGCTTATTGGCTGGGAGAACATGAGCCCAGAGCCATGGGCTGAGTGGTGGTCATTGACTCTTTCTGTCTCAGGTACCAAATGGACCTTTGCCCCTCTAAGGCTGTTATTAGGGAGGCTTCCCTTTATGGAAGGGCAGTGTGCAGGTAGGGGAAAGGCTCAGCTCAGATTTAGGACCCTAAGTGTGAGCAGAGGGGGGACTGCTGAACCCTTGGAAGAGCCTGGCTCAAATCTACACCTGCCCAGAAGCTGGCAGGCAAGATGGGAGTTAGGGCCTCCCCTCTGGGGTCACTCTGATTTAAGCCTTTTCTCTTTTGCCTTGCTTTTTCACTTTAACAACTGCATCTTCAAATATCTGAGCTAGGGCTGGAGAGATGGCTTAGCGGTTAAGGTGCTTGCCTGCAAAGCCAAAGTACCCAGGTTTGATTCCCCAGAACTTTGGCACACCCGTTCTCTCTCTCTCCCTGTCCATATCTGTATCTTTTTTTCTCAAATAAATAAATAATAAATAAAATATTTTTAAAAATCAGAGCTAGAATCGTCTTCTGTGCTGTGGAAGCATTGTAGAAACATCCACGTGCAGAGCCAGAGGGTCTACTGGTAAGGAAAGGGGACTCAGCAGAGGGCACAACATTAGGCCCAGTTAGCACCTTCTAGTGACCCCCAGCTTTTCATTTTCCTATGGTTGCAGGCGGGTGTGTCCAGCATATCTCTGGAGCCCAGGGTGCCTTGTGCAGAACAGATGCAGAAAAACCATTTGTGCCATGGAATGAAATAAGCCAAACGGGGGCATAGTTTCATAATGAAATTTGCAGATGAAAACCTGATGGAGATAGGATCTAGGAACACCAGTGACAATTGAGAAACTGCCCCAAAGGGACAGAAGGGAATGGAACTAGCTATGTAGGCAGGAAATAACAACTGGAGGAGGCTGACCTTGAACAATGAAGGGTAATTCACCTGGGTTGACATAATTGAAAACACAGATACTCGGCCTAGAAAAGCCACAGTGAAATGTCAAACGTTGATAAGGGCCTGTGAGGTGGGGGGTGGGGGCGGCGCTACACACTGGGTTGTAGATGAAACAAGGGTGGGCCTGCAAAAGCTGAATTCCAGCAGGGGAACTGCCAAACTTGTAGGCCTGTTTGTTCCACTGTGACCTGGTACTGGAGATGGAACTCAAAGATAGAAGCCAAGGAGAATCCTTGAGGATGAGGAGGAGAGTGGAGACTCCCGAGAGAGGCCAGGAGCTGAAGCAGGTGGAGACACAGTTAGGTTGCTGGTGGGGGCAGGGGGGGTCATGGTGGACTTTGATGAGAACCACTGAATGAACTATGTGTTAACTACGTCCAATGTCCTAAAACCAATTGTAGCATACAGACAACCATATTTATTATCCTCCCTACCTGGGAGGCAGGAAAATTTCATATGCTTCTGTCCCTTCTTGCTCCTGTGAGCTATTTAGCCCAGTGATTTGCTTTCTCAAACTGTCCTTTTCTTTTAAATATTTTATTTTATTTATTTATTTACTTGACAGACTCTTTAGGTCTCAGGGTACCAAAGGGTCCAGAGGAAGAGGGAGAGAGAGAATGGGCACAACAGGGCCTCCAGCCACTGCAAATGAACTCCAGATGCGTGCGCCCCCTGGTGCATCTGGCTAACATGGAACCTGGGGAATCAAACCTAGGTCCTTTGGCTTTGCAGGCAAGCACCTTAACCGCTAAGCCATCCCTCCAGCCCTAAGCTATCCTTTTCTATTTGCCACTTCCTACTAGCCCATCTCCCACTGGAGAGCTGGGGCTCGCCTCAGCTAGCCCTGTCCATCTTGCATCTACTCCCGCCGCCCAGGGCCTAGTCCTTGCCTGGCTCACTGCCCCTCACTTTCTGGCTTGTCTGGAGCCTCACGTCAGGAGCTCCTCGCAGGCCAGCTCTGGATGTGTGGCTCATTCTCACGTGTTCCACACACCTACTGCAATGGGCTAGGCCCTTAAAAGAGATCTGATGGGTCCTGTGGCCCAATAAACAGTGAAGAAGCCTATAAGGGCTGAGGAGACAGCTCAGTCAACAAAGCGCTTGCCTTGCCCATGTGAGGGCCTGGGTACCCACGCAAAACTGCCAGGTGGGCTGTGTGTTTGTAAGCCCAGCGCTGGGGAGGCAAAGATGACGAGACGATCCCTGCGGCTTCGTAGTCAGCCGGTCTAACCCAGCTGGCAAATCCTAGGCAAGTGAGAGACCCTGTCTCAAAATAAAAGGTGGATGACATTACTGAGGAATGAATGACACTTGAGGCTGCCCTATGGCCTAAACATGCACATACATGTGTACACACACACACACACATGACTATCTAGAAGGATTCCTGGCAAGTGCCTTTAAGCACTGAGCGATCTCCCTAGTCAACTGGAAGGATTGCTTTTGTAATATATTGTCCTTTGATTATTCAGCCAGGCCTTTGCAGTCCATAGTCACTGTGCATTTCAGGTGTTTGCAGGCAAGGTGGTGGAGCCCAGGGCTGGTAGCAGGTTGTAACCTTGTGCTCTGCCTGCTTAGCTGTACCGTGGACTCGTTCACTTGCGGGCCTTACTTCCTCCCTTTATTTGACTAGCCTGAACACACCCAGCGTCTAGCATGTGTAAAGGAGCCTTGGAACAGGGGTGGTTTCCTTCTTTGCACCCCTTGGGAGCTTCAGGCCAACAACCATTATTAGCTGGCTGGAAACAATTTAGCATCTGGCTCACCAGAGGTGGAAGCATATAGAATTGTGTGTGGGGGGTAGCGTAAAAGTACATCCCATCCTGTTTTGTAAGCAATGGTCTGGTGCAGAAAGTAAAGACTTTTTTTTTTAATTAATTTATTTATTTATTTGAGAGCGACAGACACAGAGAGAAAGACAGATAGAGGGAGAGAGAGAGAATGGGCGCGCCAGGGCTTCCAGCCTCTGCAAACGAACTCCAGATGCGTGCGCCCCCTTGTGCATCTGGCTAACGTGGGACCTGGGGAACCGAGCCTCGAACCGGGGTCCTTAGGCTTCACAGGCAAGCGCTTAACCGCTAAGCCATCTCTCCAGCCCAGAAAGTAAAGACTTTAAACACCTTTTTTTTTTCCTCAAGAAAATGTAAATGTAGTCATTTTTCTTAAAAGGGCTTAATGTTTTGAGCATGGTGACAGACTGAATCTGAAGACGGGAGGTCGCTGCGCAGAATAGGGATTGCTTGGCGGAATTTGAAGGAGGGTTTTGTTCCAAAATGCTCCTTACTCGTGTCTTCACCCTCATGTATGCCTATGGAGAACCATTTGCAGGACATCATTCGAGGTTTCCACCGTGGGTCATGCACATGACTAGTATGTCCTTAGGCCTATCCTGCCAAGCCAGTGTTGTCCCACACTGTGAACCCCCGCACTTTTCCTCTCTCACTTTCACCTCGTCTTCTCTGAATCAGGTCCTAAGAGCTAACCTGTTACCCGCTCCATGCAGTGTGCATGAGCTTGTTTCTATGGGAGTGGGGCACAAGGCGCAGTCTCATGTAGCCCAAACCGACCTTAAACCTCTTATGTAACCAAGACTGGCCTTGGATTCCTGATTATTCTACTTCTTTCCCATGCTGGGATTAGAGGTGTTTGTCACCAACACCTGGAAAGTGTATGTGCCTTTGAACGAGGCCTTCTGCACAGACTGTGTGGGAATTCCAAAAGCGCTTCTAATGGTGGAAAAATGTTGACCCCTTAGAGATAGTTCTCTGTATCCATCATTTTCTTTCTGCAACCTGACAGGAAATAAAGGCACAAATGTTAAAATGAGAACTCTACTTGAAAATTTGTCCTGGGGTATCTTTGTAAAAGTGACAACTATGTTTACAAATAACGCCAGAGGAAATGGCGCACTTTAAGGGAAAATTACCTCTTGTGGCTGGCTCAGTACAATTTGGAGATTTAAGGACACTACTGACTTCTCTCCATCCTCTTAGAGCTTTTGTGAGTTTAAATATTTCCCAGTGTTCTGCACAAAGCCAAAGAAAGTCTATGCTGATAAGACATAGAAAAAGTTGGCCTCCCCGAAGTCCAGCCCAGTAAGCCATCAGGGTTCCAGGGAAATGAGTGAAAGGAACCCGGAACCCATGAAGAGGAAGCCCGCTTCAAAAAGCCCTTCCATATGCCATGCTCTGTCCTTAGATGAGAAAGGGAAACTGATGCCCTGGAAAGAGGCAAATGTCAGCAGTGTCAGAAGAAAGTCTCCCTGGCAAATAGTGCATTTGGGGATGGGGGCGCATGATTCTTTACTCACTGGAGGCAAGAAAATATTCTTATGCCTACAATGGGCACAGGGTTCTTGCTCTTCATCCATAGACATGAACGTGGTGCTTAGGGCGAGAGTCTCTGCATTGAGGACCTTACAGATCCTTGTTTATTTTTATTTTATTGGCTCTCGAGGAAGTTATGCTACTTTCCACAATTTATTTGCATACCCCTCAGCACATAGTAATTGGCTGCAGTAGGTATAAATACTGACACAGAGCCATCTAAAACACACTGCTGCTGAGTGGCTCTAAGTCTGGATTGGATAGCATACGTGAAATAACAAACCAAATGAAATATGAAATCAATCCTAACTAACTCAAGCATGTGCTATATGCAGAGAAAAGGAAATAAAGGTTAATAGGGATGTTCTCTGGAAAGTTAACGATGGGAAATGATTATTTTTTCCCCCTTATTCTCTGTTTTACAAATTTTCTATAGTGAATGTACATTCTTATAGTAATCAGAGTAATAAAAATTAACAACTTAGAAATAGTTTTTTTTTTTTAATTTTTTTTTGGTTTTGATTTTTATTTACTTATTTGAGAGTGACAGACAGAGAAAGAGGCAGAGAGAGAGAAATAGAGAGAGAGAATGGGCGCGCCAGGGCCTCCAGCCACTGCAGACGAGTTCCAGATGCGTGTGCCCCTTGTGCGTCTGGCTAACGTGGGTCCTGGGGAATTGAGCCTCGAACCAGGGTCCTTAGGCTTCACAGGCAAGCGCTTAACCGCTAAGCCATCACTCCAGCCCAGAAATAGTTATTTTTTTAAATTATTAATATTATTATTATTATTATTTTAGTTTTTTGAGGTAGGGTCTCACTCTAGCCCAGGCTCACCTGGAAGTCACTATGTTGTCTCAGGGTGGCCTTGAACTCATGGTGATCCTCCTACCTCTGCCTCCTGAGTACTGGGATCAAAAGCGTATGCCACCATGCCTACCTTTTTAAATTTTATTATTTATTTATTTGAAAGAGAGAGAGAGAAAGAGGCTGATAGAAAGAATGGGCACACCAAGGCCTCCAGCCACTGCAAACGAACTCCAAATGTGTGCATCCCTTGTGCATCTGGCTAACATGGGTCCTGAGGAATCGAACCTGAGTCCTTTGGCTTTGCAGGCAAACGCCTTAACAACTAAGCCATCTCTCCAGCCAGGAAAATTATTTTCTATAGGATAAAATAATGCGTAGATATCTAGGACTTTCTTAACCTTGTATGTAGGAGAATATGCACTCACAACTAAATGATGACTGATTCAGGCCTGCAGGGCCTTTGTTGCTGCTCATGTACCTCCTTGGAGTGGTTGGGGTCCCAGTCATCTTAAAGGGAGTGCTATGGTTTGAATCCAAAATGTTTTAAATGCTTGTTCCCCATCATTTGGGAAGGCTGTGAAACCTTTTGAAGGTGGGGTCCAGCAAATAGAAGGCCACCAAGGGTGGGACTTTGAAACTTATACATTGTCTCTCATTGAGACCCCTGCTTTCTTTTCAAGGTAAGGTCTTACTCTAGCTCAGGCTGACCTGGAATTCACTGTGTAGTCTCAGGGTGGCCTCGAACTCTCGGTGATCCTCTTACCCTTGCCTCCCAGGTGCTGGGATTAAAGGCGTGCACCACTATGCCCGGCTCCAGTTTTTTTTTTTTTTTTTTTAACTTCCAAGTCCACCTTGGTATAACAGCCTGTGCTACACTTGTCCACAACCCCCATTTGAGCAGCCCCCCCCACCTGCCCCACTATGATGGGCTGAAACCCTCAGAAAACTGAGCCAATATGAACCGTTCCTCACTAATTTGTTTCTATCAGGTACCATAGCCACAGTGGCACAAAGGTATCTAATCCAGGGGAGGAAAAGCTAGCTAGGTGGGAGGATGTTGAAACTGGACGATTAGCCTCCAGTTAATAGAGCTGCCAGTTGCAGGAGGGCTCTCATAGGGTTAAGAAAGTTTTCATCCAGAGAGTCATTGTTTGGACCTTCCCAAATGGAGCTTCTAAATGGACGCCTTCTCAGGTAGATTTTCTAGTTTGTTCTTCTTAAGCTGGACCTTTATCTATTATCAATTACTTTAAAACTTGTGTGTTGGGAGCCAGGTTTAATTTAGATTCAATGCAGCTAGATATCGTATGGAGAGGGAAATGTCACAGTTGAGCAAATACCATTACCATTTGAAAAGAGTCCAAGTATTTATATTCGATTTGATGTGGCCAGATATGCTGTTGAGGACCAACACTTCCACTCATCACAGCATCCTGGATGCTGTGGTCGCATGTTAGCACGTCTCCTCTGACGATGGTAATCAGTTGAAAAAAAAAAAGTCTAACTTATGCCTTCAATTTGCTAATACTCGAGCCAGGCATGGTGGCTCACACCTGTAATCCCAGCATCATGGAGGCTTAGTGAGAGAACTTGTGAGTACTGGGCTGGTCAGGGTTCCACAAGGAGATATGTCTCGTGAGCAACAATAGCAACGATGTCTAAAATTTGAAAGTTCAGGGTGTGTACATTTTAAAACTCATGAGACAATAAGTAAAACCATGCTTTTTAGCATTTTACATTTTCTTAGGGTGCTTACTGTCCAATAATTGGTAATTATAGTTTTTTTTTTTCATATAGATCTTTCAGTATACATCTCAAATTTGGGACATAGAGCTGAGGAGGTGACTCAGCAGATAAAGTGTGTGCTGTGTGTGGCAGTTTGAATGTGTACTGTCCACTGACTCAGGTGTTAAAAGTCCAACTTCTAACTTGGAACTCCTGGCTGGAGGTGTCGCCAGGGGTTGGATCCTGGAGCCCGACCCTGATCACTGAGGGAGGATCTGGATTCCAGCCCAAAGCTGTAGAGAAGAGCCTCAAGCTCTGGGGTCCTGCTTGCTGTTGGTTTGTACTTGTTGCTTCTTGGTTTTTGTTGACTGATGGTAGTTTCTCTCTGTGCTTGGATTGATGAATGGGACTCAGCTTCTCCCACCTTTGTGGAACTTCCCCTGGATTCTGTAAGCTTAAAATAAATCCCTTCCTCCCATAAAACTATGTTTGGAGCTGGGCGTGGTGGCGCACGCCTTTAATCCCAGCACTTGGGAGGCAGAGGTAGGAGGATCGCCAAGAGTTCGAGGCCACCCTGAGATTACATAGTAAATTCCAGGTCAGCCTGAGCCAGAGTGAGACGCTACCTTGAAAAACCAAAAAAAATAAAATAAAATAAAACTATGTTTGGTGAGATGTCCATTCCAGCACTGGGATGCTGACTAAAAACGTGTGTAAGCATGAAGACCTGAGTTTTGATTCATCCCCATTACACATACAAAAGCTGATCATGGTAATGTGCCCCTGTAATCCCAGTGCTGGGGAGGTAGAGGCAGGAAGATCCTTAGGACTCACTGGTTAGCTAGTCAAGTCAAATTAATGAGTGCTAAGTTTCACTGAGACTCTGTCCCAAAAAGCAAGAAACCGGGCTCGTGCCTTTAATTCCTGCACTTGGGAAGCTGAAGTAGGAGACACTATGAATTTGAGGCCAGCCTGGGCCAGGCAAGCCTGGGCTAGAATGAGAAACTGTCTCAAAATAAATTAAAAAAAGAGGAATTGAGGAAGATACCCTCCTTCACCCTCTAGGCTCCACATACATAGACACATTCACAAGCTAAGTAATTAAATAAATATTTTCAAAAATTGTGTTATAATTGTATGAAATTTTTCATCTTATTTTTGTAAAATACTATAAACTGATCATCATTTCTTTCAGTGAGTATTGATCTCAGGTATGTAATTAATGATTGTGCAATATTTTATTTCATAGCTACAAAGCAGTGTATTTAGTCACTATTTATTGCTAGTGAGTTGTTGCCTCCTTTCCGCATGATTATACATAAATTAACATTGGCTATCTTTGCATTTATTTTGTCTCTAGTTCAAAAGAATAATATGAGGTTCCCTTAAAGCCTTGATTTCTCTGGGCATGTAGACATGCATGGATCTTCCAGTGGTATTTGCCAAGTGATATCTTGCTGCAAACCCTTCATTTTCATATTTCCTAAGGAGCTGATTGCTGCCAAGATACTCCACCATTGATCTGTCTGGCCATTTTACTGGAAGCCAACCACAGTGGTCCTGAGGATGCTGCCACAAATAGAAGGAGAGGAAGATGGGCCTGGGGATGCCATCAGTGCTATTTTAAATAGCGGCAGGTGTTACTTCAACCTCTCCCGAAACTTCAGACACTTATCTTGCCTTATCAAATGGGTGAGCCACCTATAAATGAGAGGCACATTGAAAAAGTCTAATGCCCGTGACATTCAAGGCCTTTTAATGATTCACACGCGTGTATTAAAATGTCCATGTTCTTTGTTTCTCTTCTTATCAATGTCTACTATGTGCAGCTGGTCCCAAATCGTGCCTCCAGCTTTCTGTCTCTTTGCATTTCATGGGTCAACAACAGAAATGCAGATGATATCAGCAGTGATGGAATGGAGCGAGCTTTTCTTCCAGCTGAAAAATCACCCCGAGCTACCGAAATGTAACAGCATACATCATAGTCAAGTTGTCAAAGGGGAATATTTCACAGCTATGACCTCACAGCCATAAAATATAAGCCGTGTAATGGCTAAGGAAACCCAAGACAACTTTTCCAGGTTTTTTTTTTATTAATAAGATTACCATATGGAAAATAACATTAACTAAATTATCCCAAATGCGCTCTTAATTAAGTGAATACTTAGAAATCACATATACTTTTCTATTTCCAAGGGTGTCAGTTTCTTCAGTTGCTTACAGACCCATAAAGTTCTATGGTCTATTATCTCTACTTTGCATGCTCAGACCCAAGTGTTCAGGTACGAGGCTGGAGTCTTTTCACACCTTTGACTGACTTTAGAGGTTCCAGCCAGCTTGCTTCCCTTCCCATCACTAAATGGGCCACGGCAGCAGGTGGGGCTCTGCTGAGTTAACTCCAGCCGACAGCAGAGCATTGCCAGCAGCTGTCAAAGCTAGTCTGGGACAGGCTTTAACAAAAACTATCCTTTTGACCTTTCCCCACGCAGAGCTCATATCCAACTGAAATAATTCATCAAGGACTTTTGATGGCAGTTCTGCGAGTTTCTGAGATTGCTTTTGAAAAAATCCCATGGTCTCCTTTTATTTAAATGTCTATTTTTTTTTTTTCCTTTTGAGTGAGTTTGATGACACTTGGTTTTTCTTCTTTGTGTCTGCATTTTATTCCTGATTGAGTAAGATGGTTGGCAGAATCAACTGTGCAGGAATGATGTGGTACTCTGACTGCTTTCAGCTTTCCCACCACACCTAGATGGACACCTTTCTTGGGTTTTCTTCCTTATTTGGAAAAGCACAGCTTCTTTATGTGACCACTGGGAAGTGGGGACACCTTTTCCTATAGACAGATAATCCCCATTCCAAAGGTCTATTATGATTCAAGGCTTCACTGTGCAGGTTGGTGCTTTGGAGGGACAGAATGGTTGGGAAAGCGGGAGGGGCAGGGTTCACTGGGGACATGCTCTTGGAAGGACTTGGGATATCCAGTCTTTTTCTCTCTGCTGCCATTTGTCCCTGAATGTTTGGCCACATGAATGCACTTCCAACATGATAAGGATTGGCTAGGAGAGCCTTCTCTGGAGCAGAGCTGGCACTGGTGTCATGCCCTGGAGCCTGGAAAACTGTGCGCTAAATAAATCTTTTCTCTCCATAAGTTAGCTGTGTCGAGCATTTGCTTGTAGTCATGCAAAGCTGACTAATTCAATCTTAAACCCACCCCATGAGTTCTGCAAATCCTACATCTTCATACTCAGGTTTAACTGCAGTCCCTACTGCTCAACGACCGTCACTTTCTCTTCTGTTTCATGGCTATTGCTTATTCTGTCTTCCGAGTGTGGAACAGAGCTCTTTCCCATGACTTCTGCTCTGCAAGTTGCTCATTCTCCTCAGACTGTATTGACGGTTGGAGCACTGAAGGGCTTGTGTACTGTCGCAAGGACTAGTACGTCCCGGGTTACAGAGTCCTCTGGTTCCTTCATCTCCTTCCTCAGTTTCTGTCTTCACTCTCTTGCGCCGTCTTCAGAACAGTCCCCCTACCACTGCTCCGCCACGTTCCCCAATTTCCAAGGCACAGCATAAGCTCCACTTTGATGCTTCTTCAAATAGTACTGGGCCAGGTCGATTTCCCTGACCACTCTAGGATTTCATAGAAACTTTTCCAGTTCTAATATGAAAGTAGCAGTCTCTGATGTGTGCAATCATGGAGTTACTGCTTTTGAAAATGACCTGCTGTCACTACCAAAATGTCAAGGAGTGAAGACAAGTTCTGTGAACTGTGACTGGAGATTTTAGGAGAAGAAAGGAGGAGGACCCTGGAGTAGTGACTGGAGCATCCCAGGGGCACCGTTGAGCCTCTCTTTGCCATTGTTGTGCCATCTTAACCTCCCAGAAGCCCATCCATGAAGGTGGCACTATTCTAGACCACTGAGGTGTGGAGAGGTTAGGTAATGGGCCTGAGATAACTCAGTAGAGCGACCCTACGGAGCTGTGTCTTTGACCTCCACATCATATTGTTTCCCAAGAAGGTCCCCAAGGAGATCTGCTTTCCTCACTGTAGCCACTAAGATACTTCTTGACTATGAAGCATCATTTATTCCTGCTGTGACAGGGTGGAGAATTATATAAGTGCTCTTGCTGCTGAATTTATGCACTAAGAAAGATGCATTATTTATCTCGATTCTCACAGCATTTCTAGTATGCAAGAAAAATATTTCTGAACTCATCTTACAGATGATAAAAGTGAACTGCAGGGGCTAGAGAGATGGCTTAGAAGTTAAGGCACTTGCATGCAAAGCCTAAGGACTCAAGATTGACTGTCCAGGTCCTATGTAAACCAGATGCACAAGGTGACGCAAGCATGCAAGGCTGCACATGCGCACAATATGGCACATGCATCTGGGGTTTGATTACAGTGGCTGGAGGCCCTGGTACTCCAATTCTCTCTTCTCCCTTCTCTCTGACAAAAATTATAAGAAGAAAAGATTTTAAAATCTGTTTAAATGTGAACTTCAGGACATGGAGGATAACTGGAGATGGCTTTAGCTTGTATTAGGTAATATCCAATTAGTTATGAAATTGGGAATAATCTCTCCCATAATCTGGCATACAGTATGTGCCCAAAAGTTATGACACCAATTCCACTTTGGATTGGAAGATAAAGATCCTTAATTTCTTACTGCAGTCCGTTGAACACACCCTGAGGCATGGGTACACAGGTAGGATGGAATCTATGGGGGGAAAAAGCCTCTAAATGATGAATGTTCAAGAAAAGCTGCATCCAATGGAAGCCCAAAGTCATCTTTGATATTGTGGAAGTCCTGGAGCCTTGTATCAGCAATAACAACATGACCTTCGTGGAGTCCACTTTCTTTTGCAGAGCACTTACAAGCGCGGCATCTGTTTTCATGGTTTGGACAGCCTGTGCAGTTTGTCAGGCACCTAGCTGACAGTATGGTCATAGGACAAAGACCCCTTAGGGCTCAGAATAACTGGGAAAGTATTCATAAATGTTGAATTATTTAGTAAGCACTGCTAAGCCATCCAGAAAGTTGAAAACTGGCATAACCATCAGCCAGTAGGCCAGCAATGGAAGCTACATTTGCAAGCTAGGAAATTCGGTTTGTCAAATAAGCCACCAAGTTTACCTTCTTTGCTACATGGATAAACTAAAGAACAACATATATTAGGAACACACAGTGACTATTTTTGCAAATTTTGTGCTCAATACATATGTTTTAATTTCTCAAGTCAGCTAGAGGCTACTTATTGAATATGCCTATTGCACAAGTTCCTTCCAGAGCTTGTGATGGAACCCCATCGGTGAACTGGTCTCAAAGCAGCTGCACTCAAGATAGTCAGGCTGTCTTATGCTAATTAACTATGGGAACTCACCAAAGCTGTCTGAAGGGTTCAGGGAGAGGTTTTCATCAGCAGCTGCCCCACCAACTTGACTTAGAGGAAATAAGAAGTCAGGAAATGGTGGATGCAAAGGACTGTCTGTGTGGCTCTTCTAATCCCACTCAGGCCAATGTGTGCACACATTCTAATATCAATCAGCTGAATAAACAAAGGGCTCTCCATCAATTACCCACATGTGTCCCTCATGAGAGAAAGAGCCATTAGGTCCCTGTCACTATCCAAGTAGGCCTAAGGTCATCCCTCCTTCCTCTTCCTGCTAGGTCATGGGTCATGCTTCCTATGCCTATGGTGTTCTTCTCTGCTTCTGCCAAACTTGATAGGTCTTTGACCTTCCACTTCTTTTGACAATCTACTCAGAAAGAGGAGCCATGAAGTGATTTGGTGCTCTCATGCTATGCTGTGGCTTTTGCGACTTATCCCCTCCTCCTATGGAGCATTGTGGGGTCATCTTAGCCTGTTTTCTCTTGCTATAACTGAATTCTTCCACACTGGGTAATTTAAAATAAATAGAAATTTGTTTGTCTCACAGTTCTGGAAATTCAGGAGCCTGGCACCAGTACCTTTATGCTGCTAGTGGAAGTAAGCATGGGCATGCCAGAGGAGGATGGGCTGATCTCATCCTTTAATCAGCAGCCCCTCCCTTGATAACTAACCCACTTCTACAATAACGTCATTCTTCCATTTATGAAGACAGAACTTGTATGACCTATTCCTCCTAAAGGTCTCGCCTCTCAACACCATTTCAATGGCAAGTAAATCTCAACATGGAGCTTTGGAAGGGCAACCAAACCATAGCTGAGGTGTAGACTTTGAATACAACACTTTCCACACATGTCTCTTCCACGAGGCCAACAGCTCCATGAAATCGGTCAGGATTTTATTCCTATCTATTTCTCTAGAACCAAGGGCATAGCCTGGCTCAGAACAAAGGATAAATGAACGCAGGTAATTGCCATCTCTTGCCCAATCCAAGCAGATAAATGCAGCCTTGGTATATTGATCAGGAAGGGTTTTCCTTGGCTTATAAACCCACTGCCATAATTAAGCTCTTGATAAAATTTGAGCATTAAGTTAATTTGCTTGTACTGTCTGACTATGAGCTTTTTAATTCTCTCTTCTCTGGCCTTATGAAAGAATGTGAGGTTTACAGACCCTGGGTGATGCCCTACAGGTCATGGCACAATCTGTGTCAGGCATTCAAGCTGCTTCCTTTTAGAGGTTGTAAGAGAGTTGCCATTATCATCTGAGTCTCTCACTTGGCCAGATTCTGTCTGCCTCAGTAGTCCTGCTTCCATAACCTTGCCATCCTTTGATAAAGTAAGGGCACACACTCTCTCCCTGAGCTGTCTAGTTTAGCAGCTACGGTCTGTGTAAGGCTATTAATTAGTACAAGTTGAGACGAGCTGTGAGGCTCAAGGTTTCTCCGACTTAGTATGAGTGTAAAATAACTTGTTGACCATCCATATCAGAGAAAATATTAAAATTTGTAACACCTTTTTTTTTCTTTTTTCTTTGCCCATGGTGAATACTAGAAAATTTAAAATGGCACCTTTTGTTAGAACAATAATGTTCAGCAATAAAATCCTACAAAATGTGATCCCATCTAATTTTAGAAGTGAGGGCTGTACATGAGAAAGCAGCCACAATGATTATACTAATAGTAAAAGAAAAGGGGGGGCTGAATAGATGGCTTAATGGCTAACATGCTTGCCTACAAAGGCTAAGGACCCAGATTTGATACCCCAGTATCCACATAAAACCAGATGCACAAAGTGACACATGCGTCTGGAGTTCATTTATGCTGGTTAGAGGTCTTGGTGTGCCCACTCACTCTCTCTCTTCTTCTTCCTCTCTATCTCTCAAACAAATAAATAAAAAATATATTTTTAAAAAATAATAAACAGAAACAGCCACCAATGTGGAGGAGAGTTTCCTTCTGCTACTTATAGCAGATCCCCTGCACATCTGAGCAGCTTTAAACCTCACAACAACCTGTGGGGTGAGGGTGATGGTAACCCCACTATTCAGTGCAAATGAGAAACACATAAAGTTTAGTGAAATGCCCTCAAAATCAGATTCATGAGCCCTATACTCTGATTTTCTAAGAATTTCTAGAGCTTTTCTCAGATACATTATTACTGTGAGAAGTGAATCATCTTCATTGACTCACAATTAAAAATTGTTTTAAAGATTTTCTTTCCCATTTGTTATCTACTATTTTTGTTTGGCAATTTAAAATAAACCTCAAACATGCATAACTTTCACTTATAAATAGTTTGTGGCATATTGCTAACAGATAAAAACATTTTATAAGACTCATAAGAGCAGTATTGTCTAACCCAGGAAGTTTCTGTGGTAGAATCTCATGTTTTCCAGTTCTCTGCATTGTGTCCTACCTCAAAAAACAACAGACAAAAAAATGCATATAGGGTAGTCACATAAATTAAATAGGAAAATATAGCAAAGAGTGACTCCAAGACAACTGGATCCAAGATTGTGAGAACTACAGAATTACTGCTATTGAGGACATTTTCTACACTGCTGTAGCTACTGGTAGGATCCATGCGCTTTGGTAAATAATTCCTTGCCTGTGCCGATGCAAGCAACCCTATTTAACCTCAGTAGTTCATACCTACATAGAAGAAAAAGAAACATCAAAGTGGAAAAGGGACTAATTGGGAAAAAGAAGGGGGTCAGCAGAAGGGCACAGGAAAGGGGCCAAGAGAAGGCAGGGAATTATGATCAAAATACATTCTATAATATGTATAAAAATTTTTAAGAAAAATCACATTTGTTTTTTCCCAAGAGCCACGCTCTTCTCTGAGCTCCTTGGAAGCATTCAAAGAGGACTTATATACAACTCGAGGAATTAGACCGGCTCATACACAGTACACTTATTGAGGCATTTTCCCATGCTTATGACAAAGGGCAGAGTGAGTAATCCAAACACCACATTATCCACAGTGGCCATGAACTACAAGAACAAGGAGTTTCATAAGGACTTTAACACACACACACACACACACACACACACACACACACACACACACATCCTGGGAGCTAGAAATATTGCTCAGCAGTCAAAATCACTTGGTTGCAAAGCCCGTTGGCCGGGATCCAACTAGATCTGCAATATTCCTACATATGGCCAGATGCACAAAGTAGTGCATACATCTGGAGTCTGTTTGCAGTGGCAAGAGGCCCTGGTGTGCCCATTCTCTCTCCCTCTCCCCTGTCTGCCTGTCTTCCTCCCTCTCCTCACAAATAACAAACAAATAAATGTTCTTAAAAATAAAGAAACACACCCTGAATAATCATTGTAATGTTTCCTCTGACAAGCTCCTTCTATCACGGTTATTGGAGTGCAGTCATGAGTCTTTGCCCATGTGGTCGGTAGCAAGTTTCAGGGCTCTCACCTCGTTCTGCCAGTGTCATGCTGATAAGGGAAGATGTACTATGATTGCAAAGCAGAAAGGCAAAGAAAAAACGGGATCACAGAAAGAAGTGCAGATTTAATGACTGGAGACCACGGAGTGATTGCAAAGGATCTGCAAAATGGCAGGGGATGAAATGACATAAAATTTGAATATTCTTGCATTCATTAAGCATTCATTGTTTTGTATTTTTATATTGGCTTGAGCTTTGAGATCCCACTGTGTGGTTCCCGTCTTGAGCTTTGAGATCCCTCTGTGTGGTTCCCGTCTTGAGCTTTGAGATCCCACTGTGTGGTTCCCGTCTTGAGCTTTGAGATCCCACTGTGTGGTTCCCGTCTTGAGCTTTGAGATCCCACTGTGTGGTTCCCGTCTTGAGCTTTGAGATCCCACTGTGTGGTTCCCGTCTTGAGCTTTGAGATCCCACTGTGTGGTTCCCGTCTTGAGCTTTGAGATCCCACTGTGTGGTTCCCGTCTTGAGTTTTGAGATCCCACTGTGTGGTTCCCGTCTTGAGCTTTGAGATCCCTCTGTGTGGTTCCTGTCTTGAGCTTTGAGATCCCTCTGTGGGGTTCCCGTCTTGAGCTTTGAGATCCCACTGTGTGGTTCCCGTCTTGAGCTTTGAGATCCCTCCTGGTGTGGTTCCCGTCTTGAGCTTTGAGATCCCTCTGTGTGGTTCCTGTCTTGAGCTTTGAGATCCCTCTGTGGGGTTCCCGTCTTGAGCTTTGAGATCCCACTGTGTGGTTCCCGTCTTGAGCTTTGAGATCCCACTGTGTGGTTCCCGTCTTGAGCTTTGAGATCCCACTGTGTGGTTTCCCGTCTTGAGCTTTGAGATCCACTGTGTGGTTCCCGTCTTGAGCTTTGAGATCCCACTGTGTGGTTCCCGTCTTGAGTTTTGAGATCCCACTGTGTGGTTCCCGTCTTGAGCTTTGAGATCCCTCTGTGTGGTTCCTGTCTTGAGCTTTGAGATCCCTCTGTGTGGTTCCTGTCTTGAGCTTTGAGATCCCTCCATGGGGTTCCCGTCTTGAGCTTTGAGATCCCTCTGTGGGGTTCCCGTCTTGGACATGTCACTGACTACTGAGTACAAGTTACCTAAGCCCACCATGCTTTCAGTCTTCAAGTATTTTATCTTATTATATTAATAATCATCTGAAAACAGTATCTTAAAAGAAAAGCAATAGCAACAAAATGCTATTTACTTTTGCCAACTTAAAAACTTTAGGGGATACAGGCTAAGAGAGAATGATGGTATTTTGATATATTGATTTATCAATTATGTTTCTCATTGCTCTGGAAAAAATATCTGACAAAAGCAGCTTAAGGAAAGAAAGTTTTACTGTTGCTCACGGTTCCATCATGGAAGGGAAGGGACGGAGGGTAGAGAGGCTCGGGTGATAGTGGCTGGAGCATAAGATACCTGGTCACACTGTGTTTGTGGTCAGAAAGCAGAAAGATATGAATGTGGTGCTCATATCTTTTTCTCCTGTTTTATTTAGTGTGGGACCACACAATATTTAAGATGCATCATGCATTCAGGATGAATCTTCCTTCATCAGTCGAACAAGAACCCTTCTAGATAAACACAGAGGGGGTGTTTTCATGGTGATTTTAAATCCCATGGAGTTGATAATAATGATTAACCATCACTTTTGACTTTTCAGGGTAAACGTCCAACAAACTAGGTATGGCTACCTATCCCCAGATGCTGATTAGAGTCTAGTAACAGTGGGAAGCAGAAAAAAGATGATTTATTCAATACAGGCACATTTGGAAGAAGAACAAGTAGGGGGCATGTGCCACTTTGCATCCGGCTTTACGTGGGTACTGGGGTATAGAACCCAGATTGCTAGGCTTTGCAGGTAAGAGCCTTAACCAGAGCCATCTCTCCAGACCACAGTCGTTTTTTTTTTTTTTAAATTGAGGACTTTAATATGTGAACATACAGTAGTTTGATCATGTTCCCATGCCTTTATCCTTTTTATATCTCTTCTCCCTTGTACCCCTCCCCCTGTGGGGTCATGAATGTATCCTGTGACTCTTTTCTTCTTTTCTGTCTTCTCTTTTGCAATGTTCCCTGAGCCTTGGAGGGCTTGATAAAAACATCCTTCAGTGTTGAATTCTCTAAGCTCTCTTATTTTCTGCTTTGATGAGCTTTGAATCTCTTTGAAAGATGGTTCTCTGGCTAGCAGTGAGCGCAACACTTATATTCTTGTGTCAACTCCTCTGCAATGTTCTCTGGTCCCTGGCAAGTGTGATAGAGAAAAATCTTCCAGTGCTAGCTGCTGGGATTTTTCTTCTTCTTGTAACTTTTTTTTATTTAAATAATTTTTATTTACTTATTTGAGAGCGACAGACAGAGATAGGGAGAAAGACAGAGCCAGGCCCTCCAGCCACTGCAAACAAACTCCAGATGTGTGCATCTGGCTAACGTGGGTCCTGGGGAATTGAGCCTCAAACCAGGGCACATAGGCTTCACAGGCAAGCGCTTAACCTCTAAGCCATCTCTCCAGCCCTTTTCTTGTAATTTTGATGAGTTGAGTCTAGGGTTTCCCCAGCATTTGCTGCCACCTGTCAAAAAAATATTATCTAACCAAAAGTGAGAACAGTATTTATCAAAATGTCTAAATATATACATTTAAAAGGTTGTTTGACAGGCATAACATCTCTTGGGTCTCTGACCCTCCAAGACACAGGTTTTTGACTTGACCCCCCCCCCCTTTTCATTTTTTTTTTTTTCAAGGTAGGGTCTCACTCTGGTCCAGGCTGACCTGGAATTAACTATATATAGACTCAGGGTGACCTCGAACTCACAGTGATCCTCCTACCTCTGCCTCCTGAGTGCTGGGATTAAAGACATGCACCACCACACCCGGCTCTTGACTTGATTCTTAGTACCAGGAGTCAGTTCTCTCTCACGGAGAGGGGCCTGTTATTCAGAGTTGCTGATTACACTTGTAATTTATGTACCACTACTGACCCACTGGGTGCATCTTGCCTGGCTGGTTGATTTTGTAGTTTGCAGGATCCACTGCTTTTTCAGGATGTTGATGACTTTTATTTTACCATTAGCTCACATAGGGCCTTCCAGGAAGCCTTGTTTTGAGATGTAATGGAAAAATATGATAGAGACCCCAGTTTCCACTAGCAGGTGGCCATTCTTACTTCAGAGTCCTTTGGAACTGCTGCTAGCTGTGGAACTGGCACAAATGATGCTCAAACGTGACTGAAACATCATTTCCTTGTGTCCATGGCCCATGTTTATCTTCTTCATCTGATGATTTTATTTGTCAAATTTAGTTTTAAAGTAAATGAATCCAGAGTCCTTCACGTGAAGGTTACCTGTGGAATGGTAAAAGCAAAGCACTTGGCCTCACTCTTTTATTTATTGAATTTTCTTTCCGAAGCCTATCCCAAAACAACCAAAACAGAATGGGGAAAGAAAATTGACATGAACTTGAAGCCAAACCAAATCTTGATAAGGCAAGTTGGGTTCGGCCAAATTAAGTGAGGAGTTCGGGAGCAGTGGCTTCAGGATGGAGCTTAGGAAGCACCGTGGAACAAAACTTGTGTCTCTATGCAAAAGCGAGTCTGAGCAGGGTGCAATTTGCAGGCATCCCTGAGTCTTGTGGGAGAGCGTGAGCTGAAGACATCATGCCACTGCCGCTAACAGAGAACAAGAAGTAGACGGTTGACCTTGCAGTAGAAACAAGGTAAGTGCTGAGCACTACTTGCTGATCATCACAGTACTTGCTGCCAAGGATAGAGACAAGACTACCGTCAGAGATAGACCCAAGGTAATGGCTCACCCAGCTCATCTCCCTGGCTACTCTGCCAAGTCGGCCTTATGAAAATTACCCATAAAGAACACATGAAACAATGGGTAAGCTCATAAGAAATGAAGAGCAATCCTTTGAAAAAGATTTATGTAGAACAAAATACAAATATATTACAAGAAAAAAAGGTGAGAGGAACATGACCACATGATGATTAACATGCCAGAAACTTATGCCATAATATAGATAAAAATTACAGATGAATATTTATCCATTAAAAAACTATAAAGCATGACTTTTCTAAAACAATAATTCAGAGAAGAGTATATTGGTTCCAGTGAGAGAGATAATCAAAAAGCTGAAAGTAACTTAAAGCAAGAACTTACAGGGTTCTGGAAAGGAAACGAAGTAGTTGTAGAAGTGAAAATTAATAGTAAAGGTGAAAAAATACTGTTTAAATTGTGCAGGAGGGCTGAAGAGATGGATTAGTGGTTAAGGCACTTGCCTGAGAAGCCTAAGAACCCAGGTTTGATTCCCCAGTATCCACATAAGCCAGATGCACAAGGTGGTACATGTGTCTGGAGTTTGTTTGCAGTGGCTAGAGACCCTGGCATGTCCATTTTCTCTGTCTGCCTCTCTCTCTCTCTCTCAAGTAAATAAAAATAGAGCAGGGATAAGCTGAGTATGAGCAAAAAGAAAAATAAATAGGAAAGATTGAAGTGTTTAAAATGTGTGCTGAGTAAAGGAAAAGGAGCAGGAGGAGCGAGGGTCAGCCACATCTAAGGATGTGAAAAGAAGAAGAGCAAAAGAGTAGATGTGAACTGTAGGAAACAAAATTAAGTAATTTCTACTTTCCCATAAGTGGGTGTCCCTAAAACAATAAACAAAACAAATATTCAGATATAATAGAACAAACATTCACTCATTCATTAAGACTTCAATTCATAACTTGCAAGGGGCCCAGTTGTTTTGTTGGGGGGAAAGTTCAGCAAATTAAACACTGAGCAGTGGCTTACTTGGACTGACTTCAAAGACAGAGTAAGAACTTCAGCCTGAAGATAAAAGTCAAAGAGGTAAGATAGAAACCTTAAGTTTGACTTCAGACTTTTATTTATTTATTTATTTTAGAGAGAGAGATAAAAAGAGAATGTGCAATCCAGGGCTTCCAGCCCCTGCAAACGAACTCTAGATGATTGCGCCACATTGTGCATCTGGTTTATATGGGTACTGGGAAACTGAACCTAGGTCCTTAGGCTTCATAGGCAAGCACCTTAACCACTAAGCCATCTCTCCAGCCTGGATTCAGACTTCTTAATAGTAATATTAACTACTAGAAAGTAACAAACAAGTTAAATCCTCAGAAAATATGTGGCTCAAGAATTTTCTACCTAGCCAGAATATAGTTGAGTATTTCCAGGAATGCAAGACCTCCAGGGAAAAGTGTCCTTTTTAATTTTTTTTTTTTTTTTTTTTACTATTTTTAATTGCTTATCAGAGATGAGAGAGAAAGAGAACAAGAATGGGCATGCTGAGCCTCTAGCCACTATAAACAAACTCCAGATGCATGTGCCACCTTGTGCATCTGGATTACATGGGACCTGGAGAATCAAACCTGGGTCCTTAGGCTTCACAGGTAAGCGCCTTAACTGCTAAGCCATCTCTCCAGCCTGAAAAGTGTCCTTTCTCACAATGAAAAGCATACCTTGAAGATGCCAATGGGGACATGAGTAGCTGTGGTGGTGACAAAGTAAGCATCCCTTACCAAGTGCAGGCCTGAGCACGCAGAGCAACTGTGGTCACAGGTTAGCATATAAACCAGAAATAACAGCAATAAAAGAAACCAGTACTGAGAGGTAGAGGAGGGAAGAAGACTCATAAGCATGAGTCCCTCACCCACTACTTAAATAAGCCAGGAACTTGGACATTAATAATGTCATTAACCATAACTGGATGGTATACACAGGCAAATGAAATAAATGTAAATGTGGATATTTTCTCACCTCTCATTACTATTACTCAACAGGGGCTGTATAAGAAATTTAAAATATGATAATATAATACCTAAAATTATAAGCTGACCATGAAAAAATTCCAGAACTGGCTATAAACCTTTAGCACTATCAGTATAAAAACACACATGCAATAAACCAAAGACCATGTTGGAAAATGAATATGCGTGGGTCTGTAATTTGCTTGTATAACATTATGAAGGGAAAATGTAACTGAGGATGACCCATCTGTGTGCAAACAGTTTTCATAGCAAAAATGTTAATCTAAAAGCTGGGCATGGTGGTGCACACCTTTAATCCCAGTACTAGGGAGGCAGAGGTAGGAGAATCACCATGAGTTCGAGGCCTGCCTGAGACTACATAGCGAGTTAGCCTGAGCTAGAGTGAGACCCTACCTCGAAAAACAAACAAACAATACAACAACAACAAAAAAATGTCAATCTGTTGAAAGAAAAAGATTCTAGGTTTAAATTGCAAAGCACAGTCCCAATGTATTGTTCACATAGACACAGCCGGCCAAATGCAGCAGCAGCAGGAGGGTCTCCCAATAGTAATGTTAGTTGCGGTGGTCTAAATGTTTGTTGTCCCCGAAATTCACATATTTAAACACAACCTCCAAAGCAAAAGTCTTAAGAGGTGGAGCCAGTAGGAGATAATCAGATCATAAGGACTCTGCCCTCCTAAGTGGGATTAGTGTCCTTGTAAAGTGACTTCAGATAGCTAGACCTTTTGGCCTCTTACCACGTGAGGACAAAGAAGATGCTGTCTATGAAACAGGCCCTTACCAGAAACGAACCTCCTGACCTCCCAACCCTCCAGAAACTGGAGCAATAAATTTCCATTGTTTAAAAAATATTCATCTAAGGTTCTTTGTTATAGAAACTTGAGTGGATTAAGGCATTAGTTCAAGAAGAATTAGATACAAAAGTGTTAATTGTAAAGGACATTTTATTTAAAAAAAAAAAAGTATAACCCTTAAGAAGGCCCTAATTTTACAAATATATATCAAATATCAAAACTGAAATTCATAAAGCAAAAGCTAAAAGAAATATAAAGAGAACTAAGAAGACTTTACTTCATTTCTTTTATTCTATAACAAAAATGTAAGATTAACGCAGACATAAACAGTATAATGTTAAAGATAGATCTGGATTAGGGTGATAGCTCAAGTGTTAAAGGTGCTTGCTTTCAAAGCTTGCCAGCCTGAGTTCAATTCCTGTGTAAAGCCAGATGTAAATGACATGAACACTTCCCCCCTTCATAACACGCACACACACATACAAATAAATATTTAAAATAGAGACTTGAACAAAGATGGCCTTATCCAAAGGGCACACACACACACACACACACACACATGAATATAATGTTTTACTCACCAATATATCACCAAAAATAAGAATATATCTTTGTGAACTATACAACATTAAAAATACCTGAACAAAAAATTCTCATTCACTCTTACAAGTTGCAAAGGAGCATAATGAAAAAGTTTACAAACAGTGATAAAAATAGACAATGAAAAACTTGAAGTTAAAGGCAAGGTCAAAGGTCCATGGAGGAAGACATGACTATGCCCCGTGGCAGTGAGTTTTCATGCTGCTTGCCAGCCTCGTTATTGCATGTTCCAAGTCTCCTCCCCCAACAGGATCACTACTTTGTTTTCTAAGCTTCCTTCTCCCACAAGAGAGGAAAAATAAAAAAGTGATTTCTACCACATGCTTTATCTAAACTGAAATATTTCTAAGAAACTGTTCTACTATCCCTTATAGTGATGAGTTCAATTTATGTAGGATTTAACCGCACTCACCATCATTGCAAAATAACAATTTTAGGATACTGTATTGAATGTCCCTCTGGTTTCAGATGAATGGACTCATTCCACATGTATTACACACCACCCAGAATCCATTGCAGCATCTGGACTGACAGGCAGACAGGGAAGTGCGGCTCTGGCGCTATCTCTGGGAGGAGCTGCTGCTTCTGCTGCTCCCGTCTGTGCTCTGCTACCTTAGCTGCATGTTGAGGACATCCAGGACGTTCTTTTCACTCCTACAGGGCATCCTGCTTTGTCCTCCTGATGACTGGAACTCTTAGTAGAAAACACAGTCGTTTGGGCTGGAGAGATAGTTTAGTGCCTACAAATCCTGAAGACCCAGGTTTGATGTTCCAGGTCCCACATAAGCCCAGATGCACATGGTGTTACATGTGTCTGGAGTTCATTTGCAGTGGCTAGAGACCCTGGTGCACCCATTTTCTCCCTCCCTCTCTCTCTCTCTCTCTCTCTCCCTCTCCCTCCCTCTGTCTCAAATAAATAAAAAGAAATTTTTTAAAGAAAAAAAGACGAAAAGAAAACACAGTAGTTCCCACTCTGGCATTGTTTTGCTTTTTATGGTTTCAGTCACTTACAGACTGAGCCAGAATCTGAATATATGAAAAGGAAGAGTCCACAAGCGAACAGTGCATGAATTTTCAGCTTTGTGCCATTCTGAGTTCCAGGTTGAAGTCACATGCTTCCTCCGTCCTGCTTGGAACATTACTCATTCTTTGTGCAGAATATCTGTACTGTATACACTGCCCACCTGCTCTGACCTCACTGACATCCTGGTCTTAGACAAACAGTATCGCAATGTTGGTTCAAGGAACCCAAGAATTATGACAAGAGAATAGTGACATGAGAGTAAGGCTGCAAAGGAGACATCAGGACATGAACCTGGAAGAACGGAAGACTCTGGGTGTGTAACAACATAACAGGGACATATGGAAGGGGAGTCATACAGGGGGGTTTAAGAGTGATTTCAGGCAGCCATAGGAGTCTTGGAGCATACAATGTAGCCTATGGGTAAGTGTGTGTGGAGGTAATGTTCAGAATAGCCCACTCTCATTTTCTCCCACACGCCACACTGGCTCCCAGCTGTGATGAGTTTGTGTTGTACTGATGCGCTCAAATAGCTCTTATAGATGGCTGTCACAGCTAAAGCCGAGCCAGGAACCAGAGGCATTGCCTAGGTTGTCTTTTCAGAGACAGTTCATGGCATATTTAATAATGATCCTCCTCATGAAACAGGGAGATGAGTGCATGTGCTGCTCAGTGTTTATATCCATTGTCTTTTTTTGTTCATGTAGATATTCATTCGGAAAACAATATTAGATTGAGAAAAATAACAGCCCATGCTTATTGAAGTCTTTATATAATATTCTTACTCCCACTTCCTTTGCCAAAAACCAGAGAGGGAGTAGAAGTATATTCTTGGATAAAATGTACTGTCTTGGGACTGGAGAGATGGCTTAGCGGTTAAGCACTTGCCTGTGAAGCCTAAGGACCCTGGTTCAAGGCTCGATTCCCCAGTACCCACGTAAGCCAGATGCACAAGGTGGCGCATGCATCTGGAGTTCATTTGCAGTGGCTGGAGACCCTGGTGTGCCTATTCTCTCTCTCTCTCTCTCCCTCTCCATCTTTCTCTCTCTGTCTGTTGCTCTCAAATAAATAAATAAATAAATAAATAAAATAAACAAAAACTAAATAAAAAATTGTGCTGTGCCAACAAATTATTCAAGCCAGTCTTCAGGTTTTTGAGTTTTTAGTGGCAAAATCATCTTAGTATGGTTTTATGTGGGAAAATGACAAGAGAATGTATTTTCCTATGAAGTTGATAGGTCCTGACTGTCTCTTAGCATATCAGGGACAGCATCAGTGCAAATGGATTCACATGTGTCAAGCATTAGCTTATGCTTTCAAATAGCTCTCATGACAGGACTGAACTCATCTGATCCTTTGTAGTTGTTTGCAATGGTTCACAGAACAAGAAGTCTTTGATCTCTTTCTCCTTTATGTGCATGACAAACACAAGGGCTCACTACAGTCATCAGCCTGGGAAGGCTCACATGGATACCTAAGTTGAAGGTACTAATGTGGCCACCCTGTATAACTTGCTCCTTGAAGCATTCTACAGCGGAGCCCATGATTTTCTTGGGGACCCAGTGATGGTACATTTTTGCACGTGCTTCCAATGCTGCTTTTTGAGAATCCCTTTCAATGTCTACATTTTCAGCCACCATGTATGTGATTTCTTCCCTTTGCCTTATAAGTATGCAACAGAGTAAGAAACTTACTATAAACACGGACTTCTCAGGTGTCAAATCCAAATGTCTGAAGGCATTTTTAGAAACGGTCTCAGCCTTGTTTTGTTGAAAGATTGGACAGCTCTGATGGTTTGAATTTGAAGTTTAAAAATAATGAATTGCACAGAATAAGTTCCAGTTTATAGACAATGGACAGCATATGCCTAAAGAGTCCCTGCTTCCATCTGCATTTTTTTTTTACATGGCTCACCCCTGATATATAGATACTTCCACAAGATGATGTGAGTGTTGCTGGGTGGATGAACATTAATATCAGGAGCCCAGTAATGACAGTTAATCTTCATCAAGCAGCTTCTGTGCTGGGGCCCAGGGCTTTGCAAGCATCATGTGCTGCTTAAGATCCTTACAACCACCCAGTGGGGTAAGAACTGTTATTGTCATCATTTTACTTGAGCAGAAATTGATGCCTAAGAGAAGCTGGAATACTGGATTCTTCAAATCCAATTTCCCACTAAGAGACCAGGTGTTTCAGGGAAAGGGCAAATTCCAAGTCTGAAATAGGAAAGGAATAATAATAAGCCTATAATGTCTCGTCACATGGGAATGTGACCAACAAAGACAAGTAAGGTTAATATGACAAGCCTTATTACATAGATTTTTTTAAAATAAAGTTTGCCTCAGTCCTCTACTTTGCCCAAAAGATGAAGCATATTTTCAGCTATGCCATGTACTTAAGGATTTCCAAGCCAACATGGAGTTGACTTGTCAGCTTCCTTTTCAGTAGAATCATATCAGACTCCTGGATATCTGAAGCCATCAGGAGAGTAGAGGAAGGTTGGGAAGGGAAGGAAGGTCCAGCCTTGTTGTCAGCTGTTCATGCAGCATCTGCCAAGAGACAAGAGATCCCTGTTCATAGGAATGCCCAAACATTGGCTGGGATACTCCTGAAAGAACTGTTCCCCTTGTTTTTATCTCATGAACAGTCCAGTGGGACTCTTGTATCCCTGTAGACTTCCAAATGAAGATTCTCCAGTCTACTGATTTCTGAGAAACCCCAGCTGTCTTTAGTATATTTCTCTGCAGCTCTCCCAGGCACCGTTGGTCAGGCCCACTGGGCTTCCCAGTGTAGTCTATCACATTCCATTTGTCTGGGATGGGGAAGAGGTCTGCCCCACAGCCTTCCTAAGCTGCATCCACATGTCCTTTGTTTTCACCAAATTCCTTCTTCTTTTCTCCCTTTCTCAGAAGGAAGGGTGCATCATCTCTCCCTGGATTTCCTTAGCATTCCCCCCCTTTTACTCTTTTTATCCTCAAGCCCAAGGAATTTTTATGTAGTGTCCAGTGGTCAAAAACTCACTCTTATCTGGTCACATAGTCTTCTTATCCTTTTGTTTCACATCTGGACCTCAGATTTTGGAGCTCAAAGGCTAAGAATTAGCGTTTTATTTTTGTTCTCTACAGCTATCCCTGCAAGCAATAGATTTTTCATATCTAGCCGGCTAACTAAGGGAGGGCTGTGGGTTAACAGCAAATGCATGCAAAAGATGATAGCTGTCAATGCACTAAATGTGACTGTGCCATATGGGGATAGTAATTGTGCTGGACGGGCTGCAGCAGAAGTCCATAAAACCTGGAATGTTTTCTCTTACATAGCGGCTATTGAAGGACAGACTTTCAACTATTTTTTTTGTTTTCCAACATAAGTTGCTATGACTTATGCCATTTTAAGCCTTCTGGTAGTTGAAGCTGATCAGATCAAAGGGCAATTTATTGGACACAGGCTGCCACTTATGACTTCCACAGAGGGAAGCTCATTGCCTCTGAGGCAGTTGGGCAAAATGTTTGGCCGAAAGAGACCTCCTTACCAGCTGAGCACAAAGCAGCCTAAAATCCTTCCTTTTTTTTTAAAAAAAAATATTTTTTATCTATTTACTTAAGACAGGGAGAATTAGGGAAAGAGAGAGAGAAAGAGAGAATGGGCATGCCAGGACCTCTTGCCACTTGAAACAAACTCCAGCTGCATGTGACACTTTGTGAATCTGGCTTTACATGGGTAGTAGGGATTCGAACCTGTGTCATTAGGTAATGCAAGCAAGCAACTTTAACTGCTGAACCAGCTCTCCAGCCCAAATCCTTCCTTTTATGCTTAGCAGGTTCTAGAAGAACAAATACAAGCAGCTTCTTTAATCTTAGGTATAAATCACAAGGAAAGCTGACAAACCTGCTGGTGATTGTAATTGCCACTATATATTAGCAGCATGGGTGTTAAGGATATATTATGCAATTTATAGGGTTAACTCCTATACTATCTCAGGTTTTATATGTTTCTCCATCAAATCCCTATGACTTAGATAACAGTGTGCCTCTTTCAGGGCCTATAAGGATTCAATAGGTCTGATAATATGTGCCTCATAAAACTTAGGGGGCCTAATGAAATAAAGCATATAAAACATCTCACCACAGTGTGGAACACACAATAAATAGTAGCCTAATACATTCAAAATTTCTTACTTATTGAACTTCATTGAATGGTCATTAATGTGTGGCTAATATGTTGTTGAATCAGTAATACCAAGATATTTCTATATATTCAGAAATCTTCAGAAGGCTTGAGAATCATTGTGTATTGGTTGTCATTAAATATTTATTAAGATGTCACTGTCCATGTGCTACCAATAAGGATGGAAAATCTTAATAGAAAAAAGATTCTTTCTTGAAGTTATGAACCCTCTTAAGACAAAGACAAGAAGGAGCCATTTAACTTCCTTCACAGTTTCCTAAGTTTTTGAAATAGGTAATTTGTATTGCTGCTTGAATTGAGAAATATAAAATAGGAATTTCATGATTTGTTAAATATTACCACAGGGTTAGTGGCCTTCTGAATCTATCTCATTTCTGTGTCTATAATGCTCTATTTAAAGCAGTTTCTGGTGACAAAATACATTAGTAATATATTGCTGCATAAGAGAACATATTACATTCCAAAAGGCAAAGGTAATGGGTGCCCTTAGAGACCACCTGTGTTTCTACATTTTATGAATGTATCTCAGAGAAGCAGCTGTCAAAGAAAATATTCAAAGAACTTTCTTACTATGGACAGCCATATCTGCATTCATTAGAAATTTCTTAGAAAATGTATAAATAATATTTTTCATTTAAAGTTTGTGGTCTTCTTAAGATATCTCTATATCAGTATCTGTATTTATTCTTTTTGAAAAGAATACTTCTGTTCTCCAATGTCTTTGAATCCATGATCAAGATTATTAATACACACAAAAAAGAAGCACACATTGCTGAAACTGTGTAGGACCAATGGACATCTGGTCTACCCTTCCTGCAGGAACATGGGAAAAAATGGATATAGAAGGGTTTCACAGGAAAAGAATAACAGAAGCTATGGAGGAACAGCACTCCCACACATTGCTGAGGAGTCCAGTTTTGCAACCTCCATGGAAGTCAATTTAGAAATATGCATCAGAATTACAACATGCTTATTATACCCTTTGACCTAGAAATTCCACTTGTAGGAATTTATCTTAAGAATGCCCACATGTGAAGTGTTGGGTGTACGAGGTCATGCATTACAACATTGTTTCTAGTGGCAAAAGCCTGGGAATAGGGGAAATGTTCATTAATGGTAAAAAAAATTCTTATAGCATATTCTCATAATGTGAAATTACAGCACTGTAAAAAGTATGAAGCTGTCTACACAAAAAGCTGCACATGAATGCTTTAGCAGTTTTAGCCGTAATTGCTGAAAACTGGAAGAATCACAATGCCCTTCAACAGGTAAATAGTTAAATAAACTGCAGTACATCTGGATGGTAGAATATTATTCAGAGATAACAAGAAATGACTCATCAAGCCAATACAAGACATGGAGAAAACTTTAATAGGTATTACTGAAGGAAAGATGCTAATCCAAGAAGTTGCATACCATATGATTGCAATTATATACATTCAGACAAAGGCAAAACTATGGAGACTGTATAAGTTTCAGTGATTGCCAAAGGGACCAAGAGAAAGGAAAAGATGAGTAAGTGGTCAGAGGGTTTTTGAGGACAGTGTACCAGTCAGCTTTCCATCACTTTGACAAAATGTCTTAGATAATCAACTTAGAAGTAGGAAAGGTTTACTTTGGCTCTTGAAACCTAAGGTTTGAGGTTGTGGTCACACAGTCCTATTGCATTAGGTCTGTGGTGGCATGGTGTGTCATGGTGGGAATGTGTGGTAAAGATATTGTGTTCGCTTCACCATCATGAAACAAGGAAGAGGATGGTATTGGGATCACAATATCCCTCTCTAGAGTGCAACTTACAATGACTTGTCTTTCTCCAGCTAGTCCTCACCAGTGAATTTCCAGTAGCCCCACAGCCTACAGACCAAGCCTTTAACATCTCAGCATTTTTGGGACATGCCAAGTCCAAACTAAAGCCCACAGAGAAAACTATTACTTCTGGTACCATGATGGCCAAGATGTGTCATTATGCATTTGCCCAAACCCACAGAATACATAGCACCAGGAGTGAACGCTGATGTGAACAGTGGACTTGAGGTGAAAGTACTGTGTCATTCTAGGTTCATCAACTATAAAAAATGAACCCCTTGTGTTGCAGAGGTAGCTTAGTGGTAAAGGCACTCGCCTGCAAAACATAAGAATCCAGGCTCCCTAGAACCCACATAAGCCAGATACACAAGGTTACTGGTACACCCATCTGTAGTTCAATTTCAGTGGCTGGTGGCCCTGGAACACCGATTCTCTCTCTCTTACTCATAAAAAAAAAACAAAAAAACAAAAAACTGAACCCTTCACCTCCTCAAGTTGGGTGTAGGAGGGTTGTTCCTGTGGAGGAAGAAGGGGTACCTAAGCACTGTCTGCTTTCTGCTCAGTTTTCCTTTGAACCTAAAATTACTCTAAAAATTAAAGTCTGTTTTAGAATTTTTTTTTTAAAGTATGAAGACATTCTTTGAATAGTAACATGGGGAATCTCGAAGTTGGTAACATGGCCAGGTCTTTCCTGTGAGATCATCCCACTGGAAGAGAACTTTGCAAAAAAGCTCAGCCACTTTCTGAAAGTATCTGGGTAGTATGAAGAAGTATTTGTACAGTTCGCCAGTGTGGCTAATTTTCTGTCTTAATCTGCTAGAATATTAAAGAGAAACAACGGAAAAACGTGTTATTTTTGAAACATCATTTGGCTCTCAGGAGTTTCAGCAGCACCGTCTGGCGGGAAGCACAGGACGTCACTGTTCCAGAGGGCTTCTGAGGGCTGCTCAGCATCGGGTTGCAGATTCACAGCATGTCCAAATTGCCCAATTTATCTCAACTCAAAAGCAAACAGTTCATTAATCATACTGTAACCCCCTCTCACCCTGTCTCCCATTCTCTGCTTGAAAGGGAAGCTACATATTTATTTATTGAACAAAACAAAACCCTTGCTTCCAGCTAGTGGGAAAAAAGGTCAAATTGCCAAGCCATGATGTAATCAGAGGCTAATGGTAAATAACTTTGAGGTCATGTCTACGGTATAGTACTATTTGAAAGAACAGCGAAGTGTTAAGTAGTTAGAATGTCTTTAATGACGTTGAGATGGAAAGAATGTGAGCACACTTGGTGAAGGCCCGTGTGTGGGGACCACTTCTGGCTGTCACCTCACAGGGAACAATCTAGCCTTAAATGGGTGGGAATTCAGAATTGATGCCCTAAAAAAAAAAAAAAAAAAGAAAGAAAGAAAAAGAAAGAAAGTGGAAGAGATGAAAGACTGGACCTGTTGTTCCTGGAAGAAGTGAGCAGAAATTGTCTGGTTCGGGTCCTTTGTCTTGTTAGAGAAATTATAAGAAGCTGGAGTGACCTAGTACAGAAGGCAAAGACCATATTTCTACTGGCTCTGATGCCCTTACAAATTCTTTTCAGATGTCTGACTTCATGGAAGGAGGGGAAAGCGCCAAAGAGGAAATGGGAGAGAAGAGAAGGTTATGAACACCAACAGAAAATCATGGAAGAGTGGTACTTGGGATTTCTTCTGAAGAAATTTATACTCATACTTAACGTTTGTGATTATTTATTTCCTTTCAAGAAGTCACATTGGTACTTGTCTGAAATCTAAGCGCCAGGGAGGCTGGAGAGAAGAAAGTTGAGTTTGAAGGGTGATGTAGTATAGGCCCTGTCTCAAAACAAAATAAAACAACAACAGCAACCAAAAAAAAAAAAAAAAAAAAAATCATGGCATTTCAGTCTTAGAGGAATTTATTAGACAAAAAAGTAAATTTTGTGAGTTAATATAAGCAACGTTCTTTTCAACACTAAAAATTGAATACAGCACTGTGCACACGCTAGGCAAATGGTATGCTACTGAACTCCAGCGCAGTTCTGCAAAATTTTTAATAAAACCTAGCTCCACATCAGCTCCTACTCATGGCGGACCAGTGTTCGCACAGTATTTCACTATGAGCCCCCCTGGAAGGTGTGAGGTACAAAGACAAAAGTGACCCCTGGATGAGGGCTTAGTAGCTAGTTCCTCTGAGCATATCTACCCTGGTCAGAGGTGGGTCTGCCATCTCTATGTTCCGGCCAGGACCAGCCCTGGAATATAGTCACTATACTTGCTGGGACCGGCAAGACCAAGAACAACCAGAGCCCTGGCCTTGAACCATCAGTTGGGCATACGAGCTTATTTCCCCTGAAAGGAAATGAGAAAATTCTGCTCACGTAAGTGTTGAGTATTTTTTGGATAGGTAAGCATTAGCAGTTAGAAAATGTTTCTCCCACTGTACCAGTTTGAGGTTCTCATTATCAAGCCTATATTTTGAGTTTGGGGGACCCTCCACCTTCTTAAACTTCATGGAAGGAGATGAAATTTAGAAATTTTAAATTATGCTTTAAATTTTCATTTAAATGTGGTTTGTGACATTAGTATAAAAATAAAATACATATATGCTACATATAAAACATTTCTTTGGCCTAAAAGTTTGTTTTTTTTTTCTTTTTAAAAATATCATATTATTTATTTATTTATTAGAGAGAGGAGAGAGAGAGACAGAATGGGCCCAGGGCCTCCAGTCACTGCAAAAGAACTCCAGACATATGCACCACCTTGTGCATCTGGATTACATGGGTCCTGGGGATTTGAGCCTGGATCCTTGGGCTTTGCAGGTAGACTCCTCAAATGCTCAGCCATCTCTCCAACACAATTCAGTTTTTTCTTCCTACTTTTCAAAGGGCTTAGGACACTTGTGGGTCCCCTAAAGTTTTGTGAGCCTAGAGGTGTGTTGGCAGTACTTTGTGCATAAGTTGGTCTTAGAAGCCAGCCTGACCCTCACTGTCAAGTGGATGTGTCCAGTGGAAAGGCAGAGGATGCTCATAGCTCGGAATCGCCTACAGCATCATCTGGTATTCGAGATGCCAAATGGCTTCTGTTTTGTAGGTGTGCATTCATGTCTTTACTGTTTCTTTTTTTTTTTTTTTTTTTTTTTTTTTGAGCCCCTCTGCTTGCTATGTGATCCACCATGATAGTCAGTGAGGAAAACGCAAGAAGGGAAAGGTGAGTTACACAGCAGAATGATCCTGAAACATAAGCAGGGATGGATGCCTGAGACTTTTCTCATAAGCTTTTCTGAGAATTTAGTGTGACATTCACTTCATAGCAAGCATTGATGAGGGAAGGAATCAATAGAGAATAGTAAAATAATTAAATAATACTAATAATAAATGTTATTATCATAAACATAATTATAAAAAATAAAGTAATAGAGACTAAAACAAGATCTGAGCCCAGTGATATTTGTCAATGCCAAGTGAGAATGAGAATGAGAATGACACAGAAAAATTGTATTTTTGTAAAGGTACAATAAAACAAAAGGTTGAGAACAGAGTGTACACTGCTAGGAGTGAAATAGAAATCAAAAGTCACATATAAAGTAAGAGTAACTCATTTGTGAGGCTTAGATTCTTGTAACAACGTTTTGTTTTTTTTTTAATTTTATTTATTTATTTATTTGAGAGTGACAGACATAGAGAGAAAGACAGATAGAGGGAGAGAGAGAGAATGGGCGCGCCAGGGCTTCCAGCCTCTGCAAACGAACTCCAGACGCGTGCGCCCCCTTGTGCATCTGGCTAACGTGGGACCTGGGGAACCGAACCTCGAACCGGGGTCCTTAGGCTTCACAGGCAAGCGCTCAACCGCTAAGCCATCTCTCCAGCCCAACGTTTTTTTTAATGTTAAATATACATCTGTGTACAGTTGTCATTGTAAATGCATAGGGATGTTCTTGAAGGATTGCCCCAAAGAGATACCAGTGGCTACCTTCTGGGGAGCGACATGGGCCCACATGGGACAAAGTTAGTGGAGACCTTTAGCCTTTTATGCTGAGTAACAGTACATCCACCTGTCAGCCAGAAAAGACTAAGTGGAGCTGGTTTGCCTTTTGAATAGGTCTCTTATTACACTGTTCCATTGCTGGCTTGCTTCCCCACACAGGTGTGTGACTGACTTCACTTCTAGTTCTGTACTCTTGGCTATTTTCTGAAGTCACGGTGTGTTGCCCTTTGCGTCTTCCTTACCCTCCTTCACATGGGGCATCCATATTAATTTATGGCCAGAAACGTAGATACTTCTGTATAATTAGTAAGGTGAGCTTTATACCTGTATAGAGATGAGTGTAAAATATTTCAGTTGGTAGATAAGGTCTCTATTCTCTGCCCATGTGCCTCTCTCTGTTGTCAGATGACACTTCTGAGCCATTTGCCCCCAAAGACATAACAAAACAAATGTGTTTTCTTTAACTTTTTTTTTTTTTTTTAGAAAGTATGAGAAAGAGAGAATTGCTGGGCCTCAGCCACTGCAAATCGAACTCCAGATTTTTGTGCCACCTAGTGGGCATGTGCCACCTTGTGCTTGCCTCACCTTTGTGCATCTGGCTTACATGGGACCTGGAGAGATACACATGGGTTTTTAGGCTTTTCAGGCATGTGCCTTAACTCCTACGTCACCTTCCCAGCCCTCCTAAGTCAAATACCTATAATGGTCTCCCACTGTCTAATTAAAATAGTCCAATGATATACATGCTGGGAAAAGTGGCATTTAGAATCAGAAGAATTTGAATAAAATTATTCATATTGCAAACAGAGCTGATCCTTGACTTATAATCAACAGGATTTTTCACCTTTACAATAGGACGAAGCCTACTCATGCAATCATTCTATATTTCACTTTCAGTATAGTATTCACAAAATGGCATGAGATATTCAACAGTTTATTGTAAACTTGACCTTGTATGCAGTGAATTCTGAGCATGTGTAAGGTAGGCTAGGCTATAATGCGTGTAGTTATAAGAAATATGTTTTCTATCTAAGCTATTTGCAACTTGCAATGAGTTTATTATTATTATCTGCTTATAAACTGAGAAGCACTTGGATTATGTAAAGAAAATCTTTGCATCTTCAGTTCTCTGTTTGGTCAGGTGATTATTTTGTAGTTCACTAGTTAAAAAGGTGAACATAGACATCCAAAAGAAGACACTGAGAACAAATGAGTAGCCCGCTTTCATTTCTGAAGAGGATGCCTAGGCTGTAAGGAAACTACCTCTTACTCAAACAACCTCCAATCCTGTACATTCTACAAGATAACAAGGAAATCTCACAGCTCTGCGGTGTGGGAAAGTGGCAGGCCAGAGTCCTCTCTCTGCCCCCTCTCTTCCTCTCCTGCATTCCGGGTCACTTACAGGAATTCCGTGAGTATGCTAGCTGCCTCAGTAGTGTGGGTGACCATTGTGCTGGAAGAGATTGCCCAAGTTCATGTTTCCACAAGGAAACTGTCAGATGATCCTCTGTCTAGCATGCCATTTACAAAAAGAGTTTTATCGTCTTAGTAATGAGAAGATTCTAGACCCTCCAGAACCTTCTGTAAGGTTGAAATCTGGGAAATTTGTCTGAGGAGAACAGACTATCCCATCAGAGATGTTTGTACACTTCAGAACGGAGGGTAAACAGTAAACTGTAAAAGGATGTAGGGCTTCATCTATTTGGGATGTTCTGTGGCAGGGAGAACTGGTTTCCCCCCAAAGTATATAATTGCATGTGCTGCTTAATTTGAATAGAAAGCGTATCAGTTGTGCCCATTAGCAGAGGTGTCATGGGTTAGGAGCACTTTCAGAACTTATTTCCCAAGAAAACCAGTGCAGGGGGGTGAGGACAGATACAAGCTAGGGTCCAATTTCCAAAAATAACCTCTGATCCCATCTCACCAGGTGCTCTGAGGGCCCCAAGGCCTTATCGGCTTTCAAAAGTCCCATTGTGTTGAAACACCTGTATGCTGGCCTGCAGCACTAAAGGGTTACTACATCTCACCTGCGATTTCACCTCCTCTTTCTTGGTGTGTCTGGGATTAGAGAGCATGGGGTAATACCTCCTCTTTAGGAGCTGCCTCAGAAACAACTGGAAGCTTCTGAGGTCGAGGCAAACAAATTCCCCTTTGTCTTCTTACCTAGAGCTCTCCTTATGGGTTCAGTTTTTCACAGCAAAGAATCTTTTCCAGGTGTCTTTTCATGAGGACCAATTAGTATTACATTCAGGTAACAAGACTTCTGCTCTGAAGAGATCACAGGAGTCTATCTATTCCCACCTGCTCGTCTGATAGAAGAGATGTTATGGAAACAGAAAGCCAAGAGAAAAATAGGCTGAAGAATCCACACTTGCATGTGTAGGGCAAAGCATTAGAGGAAACTTATGGGAATGAGTGGAAAATTACAAACCCCTTGGTGATGTCACAGTCTGAAAGGAAAATTGCATGAACCATCTGGCTTGCTCATTCGGTATCTCTAGTTTCTCTCTCATGCCAGAAACGGAACCATTTTGTGTTACACATGAATGGCAAACCTGGTTTAAATGAATTACCTACCTAATTGTAAAAAAAAAAAAAAAAAAAGAAACATGAAAACTAGACATGTAAATGACCCAACCAGGGAGCACTGTCTCCTCTCCACTGCGTAGATATGTGGCAATGAGAGTTCCATATCTCCCAGAAGGAACGGTGACCTCCCACAGATCCACATGCACCCTGTTTCTCAAGGGGAGGGTGTCTCTGTGATTTAACTTCTCCTAAGCCTCTAGGCACTTTCTGATAGGCAATGGCATTTCCAAGAAAACCCCTAAAAAGAACCCAAATTCAAGCAATGTGCAGACAAATACCAAAATACCACCTTGCCCAGAGCAGGCATTCTCACACTGAAAGAGAGAGAGAGAGAGAGAGAGAGAGAGAGAGAGAGAGAGAGAGAGAGAGAGAGAGAGAGGAGAGGGAGGGAGGGAGGGAGAGAGGGAGGGAGGGAGGGAGGGAGGGAGGGAGGGAGAGGGAGAGAGAGAGAGACCCTGTTCTTGTGAAAGGAAGTGGGGAATCTCCCCTGGTACGTCACACCTTGGTCCCCAGTGTGTCTCTGCTCCGGTATGGCCAGTTCTCTGGGAATCCACATTCCTCGCAGCTCCACCTGTGAGTTTCAGTCAACTTATTGCTGGCCATCCAACAGCGATTCACAGCATCATACAAAGTCACGCTTAGGACCAGAAGGTAGTCTCCCTTTATTGTTATGGGAATTGAGGACCATATAAAATAGAGAGCAGCTCATCATTCGTGCAGTGTGATGACGTGGTCAGGGGCGCAGCACGTTGCTACTGAGTGCAGGAGCTCTGTTTTGTCAAGTCAGTTCTGTGGTCACCCATGGTGCTGACAGGTACTTAGACCTGTGTTAGAGGTCATGGGGTGAAGGACTTGGCATACACTTTAGAACTTCAGTATCCCTTCCATAAGTCATGGGAACTGCAGCACCCTCATAGCTTCTGTTCACAGAGTGATCTTTGCCACTCATGTTTGCTCATTGGAGATTTCAGTCTTCAAACTTCCAGTAGCCTCATTGATGGGGTTGTACAGATTGGTGTTTTAGGGGCCGAGGAGATGCCTGTGGGTAAAGAAAGCACTTGCTCTGCACAAGTGGGCACCTGAGTTCAGATTCCCAGCACCCACAAAGTTTCCAGGTGGATGATGAGCACCTAGAATCCCAGCACTCGGGAGGCAGACAAGGAGACACGCTGGCTAGCTGCATTTACTGGATCAGATTGGTGAGCTATGGGTTCACTGAAAGACCTTGTTTCAATAAATAAGGTAGAGAGTGATCAAAGCACTGAGCATTGAACTTTGCTTTCCACACGTGCAAACATGTACACATACATGTAGAAACATGCACGCACACCATACACATATAAACAACAACAACAAAAGAAGAAATTTGGGTTTGTTTGAATTGAAATTCAGGTAAGGTTCACATGGTGTAACTAACATATATACATCTTTGATCTTTCTTTTTAAATTATTAATTATATTTATTAAGGAAAGTACAAAACTGAAGGAAGGAAAATGAATATACCCACGTGGCCTGAAAGCCCACATGGTGGGCCTGGAAAAACTGTAGAGAGAACAGAAAAGACAGTACAATGTGATGGGCAGGAGTGGGTAAAGAGCTCATGTGGGAAGTAGAGGTTACGGGGCTCTCTACTGGGCCAAGATGAGGGAAACTCACTAGAAGATGGAGATTCATAAGTGGTCATGCAGCCCAGAGACCTTCCCTTCTCCTTCAAAACATGTTTATAACCTAATGGGGTCCTACCTTCTGGCTCAGGTGAGCCAGAGAGACAGCTGATTAATCTGGGCTACAGGCTGTCTTGAGAAGAGTCTAGCTATGATGCTAAATTCTAGGGACTGAACTTGACCAACCAAATGTAAGAATTAAATCCTAGGAAAGAAGATCCCAGGTTGTTTGTGGCAAAACAGATCTAGGGAAGAGATAAAAAGTCAGATCATACTTTGATCTCTAGCAAAGGAGAGACAGCAAGGATACTTTCAGGGGCCAGTCACCCTAAATGCCTAACAAAGCTTCCTGACTCTTTCTCATCTCCCACTATCTTAAGAAGACACTCTAGCTGCTGTTAGAGGAAATAAGACAGTGCCTGGTCAGTCTTCACTGCTTCCAGCTACATGGGGTGTAGAGTAATTGCAGTTAGAATTTCTTCCAGAGGGAGTCTATCTAAGGGACCCTGAAAATGTATTGATTGAGTGTAAGAAGACAGTCCAGGAAAAAAAGTTTGGGGAGAAAGAATAAAAACAAGGAGTGAAGGGGCTGGAGAGATGGCTTAGTAGTTAAGTCGCTTGCCTGAAAAGCCAAAGGACCCAGGTTCAATCCACATAAGCCAGGTGTACAAGGAGGCACACGCACCTGGAGTTTGTTTGCAGTAGCTGGATACCCTGGTATGCCTATTCTCTCTCTCCCTCTCTCAAATAAATAAATAAAAATAAAAATATTTTTTAAAAGAACAAAGAGTTAAGGGGAAGTGGGCATAGAGAAAATTAGGTTGCCTTTAGGGTTTCTATTCCTGTGAACTTCAATTCATTGGAGAACATCCAAGGGAACCCAGGTATATGGAGTTAGATTGTCTCAGGACCATCTCATTGTGAACTGGTTGAGATTTCCTCCCAAAACTGTTCACTGAATGGCACAGTAGTGTCTGACATGGTCTGAATATGTTCCTGTATGGCTTGTAAAGCAAATGAGATACTAGAAGAGTCATCACAACATTTTGACCTTGATAATGGCAAATATATCATATTTTGTATAATATCCTTCCTTATCATTTGAATCTTAGTATTTAGAAGGAATATTTCCTCAGCTGTGTCATTTAAAGCTTTTGTGTTTCTGTGTGTGGATCATATGACATCTTTTAAGTCGATGTGGTGGTTTGATTCAGGTGTCCCCTATAAACTCAGGTGTTCTGAATGCTAGGTTCCCAGCTGATGGAGATTTGGGAATTAATACCTCCTGGAGGGAGTGTATTGTTGGGGGCAGGCTTATGGGTATTAAAGCCAGTTCCCCCTTGCCAGTGTTTGGCACACCCTCCTGTTGCTGTGGTCCACTTTATGTGGGCCAGGGGGTGATGTCCACCCTCTGCTCATGTCATTGTTTTCCCCTGCCATCGTGGAGCTCCCCCTCGAGCCTGTAAGCCAAAATAAACCTCTTTTTCCCAGAATCTGCTCTTGGTTGGGTGATTTCTACCAGCAATATGAACCAGACTGCAACAGCCAATAAATGGAATAAAAACAGAGACTAAATGATCATACCATTGGCAAAAATTGTTAGTCTATTGGTGTTTTAAAGCCAGTATAATAGCTGGGTGCTCTAAGGTTTTTTTTTTAATTTCTTAATTTATAGGCTCTACTTCTACCTCTTTCTACATATATATACTCCTTGAAATCTATCTATTTGAATAAATTGGGTTTATCCTGCAGTGTCCCAGAGTTTAGGTTTTGCTGATTGTGTATTTGTGGCATCAATTGACATGTTTATTAATTCTTTAGGACTTTTATTAATTGTTGGTAAGGGAAAATATTTTTAACTTATTTATGGATTTATTTTCATTTTAATTTTTCTCTTTCTTAAAACATATTTTTACTGAGCACATGAACATATTGCAAATTGGTCATATTCCCATTGGTCCCATTCCAGCGGGCTCTCCTCATGGGGTCCTCAGTAATCATTATGAGGTCATGAATGCATCAATCAGTCTTTCTGGGGGAGACAATGCCATAGGGTACACTTTTCTTCCCTGTGGCTCTTATATTCTGATCCCACCGCCTCGCCCCTCCCCCCATTTAGCAATGCTCCTTGATCCTTGGAGCTCAGGTGTGTTTTAAGTCTTTTTAGTGTTAAGCTCTGAAAGGCCCTGGTTTTCTGCTGTGATGAATTTTGACTCTCCTCTGTTTCTATGGCCACCTCCCTAGAGGAGGGTCTCAGGCTAGCAAGGAGAGCAGCAGTCAGGCTTAATCCACCACTTTCTCTGTAGTGTTTCCTGGGTCCTAGGGGGTGTGATAGAGATTACTCATTCAACGCTAGGCACTGGGCTTTCTCTTCTTTTTTTTTTATTGACAACTTCTGTGATTGTAAACAATAGCCCATGGTAATTCCCTTCCTTCCCCCATTTTCCCCTTTGAAACTCCAGTCTCCCCTTCCCCTCTCAATCAGCTTTCTCTTCTTGACATTCTGCTGGGAATTGGGTCTCCCAGGTATTCACTGCCATCTATGTTCTGCTAGGCCTACTCTGCAGTTCTCTGGGCAGGTGTGCACTGAGGATTTTTAAATGGTGGCAGTCTGACTATGCTCCTAATTTTTTTTTAATTTATTATCCAGAATTTATTTTCAACAAAAACTTCTCATCAACTGTTTTCTTATCCAGGCTTATATTTCTTTCTTCCTTACTATTTTTTCTTTTTTCTATTTCTTACTGGATGTGCAGAGTTGTAAGTTGATCCTTTTTCTTAAGTTCTCTGGTTTCAGAAACAATTTCAGAAGATAATTGAGGTTTTTTTTAATAATCATTGTATAGTTATGAAGTTAAATATATTTTTGTCTTTTTAACTACCTACAGTCTTTGTTCCTTTCAATGCATACATGATCCCATCTTTTGGTCATTGGCAGCCTACTTGAGCTGGCTCTTAAATTATTTGATTCATTTTGTGTATTTCATAGCCTAAATCATCACTTCTGTAGAGAATCTTGGTTTCTTTTACTGAAATATGCATCTAGAGACCACAGTCTGGGAACCAGGAGTGTTTGTTACAGAGATATTACCCATTGCTTCTTCTTTGTTGACATGAACTATGTCAAATATCCATGCTGATACCTCTACTTCAAATCTTGCTCTGTATAGCTTTATCTTTTGATCCCTCATCTGTCCTCTCTCTATGCCATGAGCCCATATTCTCTAAATCAGCAGCATTGATAGAATTTGAAAAACACAGTTATTTCTTTTCTCTAGTCTACCATTTATACATAAAAGCTTTAGGATAATAATATGAACATGACACCAACACCATTAGTACTAAAAGCAACTTAAACTTTTTATTTATTCTTCATAGTTGTTTTGGAAGTCAAGGGTATACTAGTTCCTGAATTTTGGAGTCCCTTGGAATAGTTCTTTCTGTGGGCAAGCCAGAAATTGGATACTCATTTAGTTTTAAAGTCAATGGCTCCACTTTTAATTTTATGTTTTGGAGATTGGTTTCTGTAAAGTTTCCATTTTCACTTATAGAGTTGTTAAGAATCAGAAAGCAAACATTTATACCTCAAACTACAAGAGTATTTCTAATAGCCCTCCATTAGTACACAGATGTCTTGGGCTGTCAGGATGGCTTCATCGCATAATAGTTTAGAATATAATATTCCCAGAACAAATTGAAAATATTTCTGAATAAATTCAAACATATTTTGTCTTCATATTGATGAAAAGGGAAATTTTTGAGTGGTCTGTCTCTTCTTGGTGCTTAGAAGTATCTGGAATTTATAAGTTTGCTTTCTAGTTTCTTAGGAGCTGGGTGGGAAAAAGGCAGGCACAAGGAGAAAGTGTCTTTCCCCCCCACCCACCTCACCTTCCTAGAAACTTCTCTTGGTCTGTTTATCATTGCGCTGGAACTCATGCAAATATGTTCTTATAAATGTAGCAGGAACCTGAACCTTTTACCCATGGTATCTTTTGTATGGCATAAAGAAAGAAATATTGAATGACTTGGCTCTGCAGTCCTTTAGTAATTTCTAATAACTTCTGTTTCCTTTTTAAGGTTTTCTCTGTATGTCCTCAAATCACATCTCTCTTTCCTTATTATTCTGTTTATATTGTTAGTTTCTGTTAAAATTAAAACTTTTTTTTTTGTTTTGTTTTTCGAGGTAGGGTTTCACTCCAGCCCAGGCTGACCTGGAATTCACTATGTAGTTTCAGGGTGGCCTTGAATTCACAGCAATCCTCTACCTCTGCCTCCCAAGTGCTGGAATTAAAGGCATGCACCACCATGCCTGGCTACAGTTTATTTTTTAACCATTGTGATTTTTCATCTTTCTAAACCTCCTGGCTTCTAGGTGGAAAAGTACCAAGGTGTGATTTCATTCCATAGATGAGCTTTCAGCCACATTCACTTCACTTTAAAAGGAGTCACTACTTTTGAAGCTGAAAGGAATTGACCATCTTTTAGGCCAGTGGTTTCCCAGGTGTATTTCAAACTATATATATATATATATACATATATATATCCCCACAAAAAGATGAAAGGAATTGGAATTGGCTCTTCTGAATGCTACAGGATTGCTCTGGCTTTATCCACTTTCAATTTGTAGATCCTTTCTTATAATAACTATTCTTTTTTATCCAAAAATTTCAATATAAACAGTTTGAGAGACTGAAGAAGCAGCCAAAATAGTAAGATGAACCCTTTGTAAGCAAAAGAACCTGAGTTCAATCCCAGGAACCCATGTAACAATGTCAGGCATGGTGGCATGTGCCTTTAATATTAGTTTATCATCCCACCTAAGGAGATGGAGACAGAGGATCCCTGAGGCTCATTGGTTAGTTAGTCCAGCTCATCAGTGAGCTCCGATCAATGAGAGACCTTGACTCAAAAACCACATATAGTCTCTGATGGCCTCAAACTCATGGTAATCCTCCCACCTCTGCCTCCTGAGAGCTCAATGAGATATCTCATTGAGCAGTGAGCTCCCCACCTTCACTTACTCTAAGCACTTGGATGAGTTTTGAGTCTCCTCAGTAGTCACCACATTCTGCAGAGAAGCTTCTTGAACTACAGGTGAAAACAGCCTCACCTAGGGGTATAAATGTATGGAAATTCAATAGGCACACAACATGTCCATTTATACAAACTACAGCAGTGGCTTCTCTACTAGGGCCTATGATCTTCCCAGTCATAAGCTTTTCAAAACCAGACAGGAATTCCTTTTTGTGGAGTGGGCCTCAAATCTAATCAGAGAGCATATTGTTAGTCCAGTGGGAGCATCCTGCCTGACTAACCAGTTGTATAGCTCACAGGGTCCACTGCTGGGTAAGATTGTTGATGATTCTCCCCCACCCCCAAGAGACTGCATCCCACCACCTCCTCCACTATGACACCTATTCAGCAGGGAGGAGACTTTCAGTTCAGTTCCAGCTTGATTTCTCAGAGTCCTACAACTGATGCATATGGTGTCTTCAGCAGTAGGGTCTTACCATCTAGCTCTGGTGGGCAACCGAGAGCACTGTAGATAGCCTGTATTTTGGTGTGGGGTGGGGGTTTGTGGGCCTTTGTGACCATACCTACTGGTAGGTATCCTACTTCCAGCACTGAGTATTTCCTATAATAATCTATAGCTTGTAGGAGCAGCATTATCCACTCACACAGGGTACTTCTGTTCAAACATTTTAAATTATATTTTTAATTAGCTAGCAATTTAATTCATTAACAAAGAAGTAGGTTTTTATATGGCTTTTTCACATGCCTTTAGGTTTTTATTAATTAATTATTTATTTGAGAGAGAGAGAGAGAGAGAGAGCAAGAAGCACACAGATTTAGGAGAGAGAGAAAGAAAGAATGGGTGTGCCAGGGCCTCTAGCTACTGTAAACAAACTCCAGACACTTGCACTTCTGCCACCTGGCATATCTGGCTCTTGTGGGCACTGGGGAGTCAGACCCGGGTCCTTAGGCTCCACAGGCAAGTGCCTTAACTGCTAAGCCAACTTTCCAGCTTACCTTTTTGTTTTTTAACCAAGATTTTTTTTTTTTTTTTAGTTACCTTACGTTCCACCACTCTGTTTTGCAAGAAGACAAATAAAAATCAAAATTGGAATGATTGTTTATTAAGTAATTATTAGCAACCCAATGTGAAAATTCTGGAGAGATCCTACCCAAGGCTGTGTGTGTGTATGTGTGTGTAAGCATGTGCATGCATGTGTGCATGCCCATGTGTATGTTTAGGATGGCAAGTGCTGGGTATGGGTATTTGCAGGGGACACTTTGGGTGAGATGAGAGTTAGTAATATTATCTCATATTCTATAATCTAACTCCCCAGGATTCAAGACCTGTTTTGTCTAAAAAATTCAACCTCCTCTATAAGACATGAAGCAGTTGCCTTCTTGTTGCTGAGACAAAACACGTGACCAGAGGGAAGCTTATGGAAGGAAAAGGTTTATTTTCAGTTTACACTTTTGAAGGGAAGTTTCATCATGGTGGGGAATGCATGGCAGGAACAGGTAGCCAGCCATCACATCTTCACATCTAAAGGGAGGAAGTAGCAAGAGTGACTTCAATGTGGCAAGTGGAGCTGGACTATAACACCCCAAGGCCTGTCCCCAGTGACACACCTCCTCCAACAAGATTCCACCTCCCCAAAAGCAGCACCAAGTGGGGGTTAAGCATTCAAACACATGCGGCTATGGGGGAACATTCCACATTCAAGCCACCACAAGCTGACGAGTTGCAGGATAAGTTGTCAGCAAATTTTGACTTTCATTCTGGAAAGTAGTGTTGGAACAACTTCTCATAAAAGGATGCCAGGTAGAAAGTCACAGATATTGGAGCCTTAAGAGATATTTGGTTCCCCACATTCCAGGCAGCAGGCTGTACCTGAGACATCAAGATAAAGAGAAGGGAAGCAGAAGAGGCTACCTTGGTGACAGTGGACTTAAAAGACCAAGACCGTGGTAAAGATGTCAGTGGGACAGACACTTTGAGACCCAGAACAACCTCCTGTATTTCCTCACCCTGGAACTTGGCAGGATCTAAAGCATTTAGTTAGTTAACATTTTGCCACCCATTATACTCTATGGAGGCAGGTTAGGGCCACCGGGCCTTGAAAATAAAAACAGGGGATGTCTCTGAACCCACCCTTGCCGTCCACACTTAGCTAGTGGTCACAGAAGGAGAAGCTTCTCCTCATCTCTTGCTGCCTAAAGGAGTTCCCTAGATCTGCTCTTTAATTCAGTCCAAGTCCCTCTTTAGAAAGAAGTTCTCCTTTGCTAGAATTAAGATTCCTGAGGATCACACCTGAACCTGGCATTGTGCTTGGTGAGCTTGTGGTAAGATTCTCTGACAGAAAGGCAGTACACCAAAACTTTTCTATGGGCTCAGTGGGTTCACATCCAAAGACTGAGCCCAGAACACAGTTAATCGTTACCTTAGATACACTTTAGTTTCTTTGTCTCCCATACAGGTTGCTGCTCATATTCTAATTGGTTACTTTGAGCTTGTTGAGTAGTTTATTTGAGCTGGATGTAGTGGCACACACCTTTAATCCTAGCACTCGGGAGGCAGAGGTAGGAAGATCACCGTGAGTTCAGGGACACCCTAAGACTACATAGTGAATTCCAGGTCATCCAGGGCTAGAATGAGACCCTATCTCAAAAACCAAAATAATAATAATAATAACAAAAATAATAATATAAGACAACATAAATTTTCCCAATTGCTTACATGGGAGATGGCAGGGCATAGGCTCAAGGATGCTGACCAGCCTACTACAGATATTTCTGTTTTAGGGTTTTCTTTTTATTTATTTGTTAGAGAGAGAGAGAATGGGCATGCCAGGGCCTGTAGCCACTGCAAATAAACTCCAGACGCATGCACCACCATGTGCATCTGTCTTACGTGGGACCTGGAGGATCGAACCAGGGTCCTTAGGCTTCGTAGGCATGCGCCTTAACCACTAAGCCATCTCTCCAGCCCAAATATTTCTTGTTTTTCTTTTTTTCAGTTCCTCAGGGACCCCTTATCATGCACCCCTCCTACCCTTTACCACAATACAATGACATACTATTCTGGTTTCTCTAAGGTTATTCTATATACATGGACACAACCATCTTCTCTTATTTTGTGAGGGCCCTTACCACAGGCTCAGCCCCCATTCAGACATAGGAACATGGAATCAGCAACTTCTGATAGACTCTAATGTATGTCTCTAAGTAGGCTTTGCCTCTCTCCCGCCTTCTTATGGGTGAGAGCTCCATGCACTGGCTCAGTCTTCCTCCTCTTCAGTTCTGGGCTTCTCAAATGCCCTTTTGCATTCTTGGGAAAGAGCTCTGCCTTTCTCTCTTCTCTTAAGTGCTGGGACCTCTCATCTCTGGGAATTCCTCACATAATTCTTGGGCATCAACTGTCTTCCTTCTTTGTCTTAAGTTCTATCTATAATCTAATAAAACCGATACCCTGCCCTCTGGTCTGTGGAGGTCAGTTCTTTGGATTCATAAGACAAGAATCTGGAGACACTGCAAAATTTTCCTGTCGTATTGGTGCATTGGTGGATACTGGTGCATTGGCAGAGGACCCCCCATTTCCTGTATGATTATGAAGACAGAGAAACTGTTGTTCCTGTCTTGCTCCCATCAACATTAGGTAATGCTCAGCATATATTTGTTAAATGAAAAACACATGTATGCCATATTATAGGTTTTATTAGAAACCTGAACTTCTCTGTGCTTCTGCTCAAGGATCTTTAGGAGGCAGGTTGCGGAGACTCACCTGGTAAGATCTGAGACCTGGACTAGGCTTATGATTCAATGTGAGCATGATCCTCAGAGCAAACCCTACATGAGCCCTATAGACACAGCCACCTGCCAGACGATACTGTATGGGTGGTGTGTGTGTGTGTGTGTGTGTGTGTGTGTGTGTGTGTGTAAATGTGGGCATAAGTTCCATAGCACATGTGTGCATATCAGACGACAAATTTCAGGAGTCAGTCCTTACCTTCCACTTCTTTAAGGCAGGGTCTCTCAGTCTTTATAGTTGTTTTTCATTGCTGTGCTTAGCTGGTCCATGAGCTCTAGGGAAATTCTCCTGCAGTCAACATGCTGTGATCACAGAAGCCTGTCATAGTTTTCAGAATGTACATGGAGTCTTGGGTTCCAAACCCAGGCATTTAGACTGGGGTGACAAGTGCCTCATCCACCGAGCCATCACCCCAGACCCAGGTTAGGTTCTGACCATTGTTTAGACACTACCATCAGCTTCAGTGACATGTATGCATGAAAATCTGATGGTGAGAACTGCATGCAGCCAGGCAAGAGAGCCGCCACCTCTTCCCTCATTGTTTTGGTTTCTGCATTATGCCTCCTTTGCATTCCTTCTCTCCATTCCATTACCCCTGTTTTCAAGGCAATAGACCCCTTCCTTGTTCTTTGGTCACTGCTCAATTATCATCCTGGTTAGTCTTTTCTTCTTTCCCAGAGAAAATTCAAGAAATGGTCACCTTTGTCAAGCCCTGTCAATTCTCTCCCACTCCCTAAAATGCCTCTGTAGGTACTTCTGTATGCACAAATCTTCCAACACCTCTCACTGCCTCTTGGTTTCATATTTTACTGAAAATGAAAAGTCGAACAGAATGAACAAAAGAATCACTCAACTCCTCCCTTCTCCACACTCACCTGTGATTGTCCTCTGCCCTTCTCCTCATGGCACCCAGTGCCACCTCCACCTATGACAAATCTCCCTGCCATTAGGATCCACTGCCCCAATCCTAGGCAAGAACTTGCTTCTGAAATTTCACTCATTTTCTTTGCATTATAATTTTTTTCTTTATGCTAAATTATTTCCACCAGTATCCAATCCTGTGTAGTCTCTTCCATTTTCAAAGAATAAAATGGAGGTGTAGAGATGGCTTAGCAGTTAAGGTGCTTGCCTGCAAAGCCTAAGGACCCATGATGGTCTCTCCAGATCCTGGGTAAGCCAGACGCACAAAGGTGAGGCAAGCACAAGATCACATGTGCCCACTAGGTGGCACAAGCATCTGGAGTCTGATTGCAGTGGCTGAGGCCCTGGCACACCAATTCTCTCTCTCTATGTCCTTCTCCCTCACTGTCTAAAATAAAATAAAATAAAACAAGAAATGAAAACTCTTAGAAATTATGCAATATTGCTTCAACCTTCTCGCCATCCCCAATCCTCAAGAGTATCTCTGTTCTTTGTTTTCACCTCCATTCTGCCTGCACTCCCTACATCACTAGTTATGGGGTGAATTGTACATATTGGATTTGGCTTGGGGATGTGGTTGTTACACGTTCAAATAATTAAGATGACATTATACTGGAACAAGGACCAGTAATCCAGTAAGACCATTATCTTTAAAGAAAAAGAGAGAACAGCACATACGGGGAGAATGTCATGTGAAAACATAGGAATTTAGCAACATACTTATAAGCCAAATAACATCAATGGTTAACAACCAATAGCATAAACCAGGAAAAAACAGGGAAGGCTTCTTCCCTAAACCTTTAGGAGGGAATGACCCTGGCAACACCTTGGTTTGGATTTCTAGCTTCCAACATAGACAGAGTGGATTTCTTTTTTGTTTGTTTGTTTGCGGAGATGGTGTTTCATTATATAGCCCAGATTATTCTTGAATTCATGATCTTCTAGCCTCAGGCTCCTAGTCGCTGGGGTTATAGGCATGTGCCACCATGCCCAGCTAGATTTCTGTTGCTTGAAGTCATCTCCGTTTATATTTGGTTATGTAGTCCCAAGAAACTGATATACTGGGCATATGTAGGTTTTAGCTAGCTTTTCATTTTGGTGACAATATACTTGACATAAACAGCTTCAAAAGAAGAAGAATTCCTTTTGGCTTATAGCTTCAGAGGTTTTGGGTCATGGTTGGTAAACTTCATGCTTTTAAGTCCATAGCAAGGCAGAAAGATCATGCCAGGAGGGAAGATGCTCACCTTATACTGTCTGGGAAGCAGAGAGATCCAGAGAGGAAGGATCTGGAAACAGTATGATCTCAATGACTTACTTCCTCCAACCAGGCCTGGCCCCAATAATGCCATGAAATTACTAATCATCATTGCAAAGCAAATTCTTCCTGATTGACATAGTCCCTCTTGGTGGGAGGAGGGAGTCAAGAGGTCAACAAGTCTGGGGTGGGGGGAGGTTAAAAGACCCCTTCGTACAAATGTATGAAGGATAAACAAGTGTTGTGGCTCACCAAAACTGGTGTGGGTGTAATTTTGTCTGTCGTCTGTATTGCGTTTGTGACAATCACCAATAGATTACCCAGTTGAGCAGGCCAGAGCTCTCATGACTCGATCCATCAGCTGGAGACTGAGCTGTCAACATATGACCCTTTGGGGGGACCAGGTCATATCCAGAGCTCAAGGCCAGTTGCAAAGGATATTCATGTAACTAAATCCAGTGATCATCTCTTAATTCCTCCAGCCTCTTAGCAGCTGTCAGTATAGTTTGATGCCTCCCTCCTCCCCTTCTTTCATCTCCTGGAACTCAACACTGGCCCGGTGGTCCTCTTACCTCACTGTTCCCTCCTTCTCAGAATGTTGCTGGCTCTTTCTCCATCCCTCAGCCTCTAAAGGTTTTAGTGTCCCGTGAGTCACTTCTTACACTCCACTCCATACTTGCATTCTCTCTTCCAGTTTCAGGTCCTTGTCAATGCTGAGGACCCCACAGTTTACCTCTCCAGTCAGGGCCTTGTCACTGACCTCCAGGTTTATATATTTCTTCCTACTTAGTATCTTCTCTTGAATGTGTAGGAGACACATGCAAATTTATTATCCCCCAAACTGATCTCCTGATTCCTGTCCTCCAAAACTTGCTCTTCCCTCAATCAATTCACCCACTTGCTCTTTCCCCAAACCCAGAATTTATCCTTGTTCCTATTTTTTTCCTCCTATTCTAATCCAATCCACTAGCATATGGTGTCATTTTACTTTCAATAGGTATCACATGAGCCACAGTGGAGTCCATAGTTGGACAATTAATTTATTCAGCAACCATTTGTTCTGGGCATAGAATAAAAAGCAATGAATAAGAAGCTTAAAAATGCTGCCCTGGAGGGGGAGGCATTCTAGAGGAGACTGACAGACTATGAACCAAATAAATAAGTAAATACATGCCAGAAAGCATGTAGTGGGAAAACAAAATAAACCAGAGCAAAATGATGGGAGTGTCCAGACAGACAGAGAGGAAAAACGCCTCTCCTGAATCTGACCATTTCTCAGCATCAGCATTACCACCACCCAAGTTCACTTCATCTCTGGCCTTCAGCAAAGCAAACACCTTCTCAGTGGTCTGCTTCTTCCAAGTGTTACTTTACTTCACACTGTAACCAGATGATCTTAAAACCGTAAGTCACAAAGCTGGCCATGGTGGAGCATCCTAACACTTGGGAGGATATAGTGCTACATCCTAGAACATCAACTACACAGCAAGTTTAAGGCCTGCTTGGGCTACGTGACATCCTGTACAAAAAAAAAAAAAAAAAAGTCTAACCCAAAACAAAACAAGCCACCCCAAATCTAAACAAAAGAATAAAAAAGTAAATTCATTCAAGCCAATGTTCTGCAAAAGCCTTCCAAAATAAGATCTGAATGATCCCACACACCTGCACACCCCTCCCCACATTAATTGTATAATCTTGATTAAGTCATTTGCTCTTTTAAAGCCCAAGTTCTTTCAGCTTGACTTAGAGAGCTGGGTGAGACAATGATGATTTTTGTCTAGGGAACCTACGTAAGGCTTCTTCAGGTTGTAATCAACAGGAACATGCTTGTATGGTAAATTGCTTTGTAAAAAGTTTCATCACTTAAACATTTTCAGGCATATTATTGTATATGGTAAAAATAATTTGTACTAAAATTAAGATATGGGATCCCAAAGAAGATCCCTAACCAGAGTGCACTCCTGTGGTGCTTATGTTTTCGTCTCATCATCGTTTAAAAGAGCTGAACCCAGTCTTTTAGATCCTCTCAAATGGTATGTATCCAAAATGAGCCTGCCTTTCAGGTTAGAAGATGGTTTACGAAAAGGAGAAACTGAAAATATGCCAGCTAATTAACAATATTTCTCTGGGTCAGAACCCCCAAATCAGTCATGTTTTTACCCCATAATATGCTAGCTATCTACTCCTAATTATCTAAGGAGGAGAGAAACAGGAGGTCAAGTATGCAAGAGGCAGGGAGGCCTGAGAAGAAATGCTTGGTGAGAAAATGTGGAGGAGGGATGGTGTTGCAGTCAGGTTCACATTGCTGGTAAAAATCACCCGACCACAAGCAGCTTTTGGGAAAAAAAACAAAAAAAGTTTATTTTGGCTTGCAGACTCAAGGGGAAGCTCCATGATAGCATGGGGAAATGATGACGTGAGAAGAGGGTGGACATCACCCCCTGGCCAACATAAGGTGGACCACAGCAACAGAAGGGCGTGCCCAACACTGGCAAGGGAAAACTGGCTATAACACCCAAAAGCCCGCCCCCAACAATACACTCCCTCCAGAGCCTTTAATTTTCAATTGCCATCAGCTGGGGAACCTAGCATTTAAAACACCTAGGTTTATGGAGGAACAGCTAACTCAACCACCACAGATGGCTAAGTGGTTAAGGCACTTGCCTACAAAGCCAAAGGACCCAGGTTCAATTCCCCAGGACCCACATAAGCCAGATGTTCAAGGTGACACATGCATCTACAGCTTGTTTGCAGTAGCTGGAGGCCCTAGCACACCCATTTTTTCTCTTTCTTAAATAAAGAGGTAAATATTAATAAAAGAAAGTGGGACAGAAGTCGATGCACCGGCTGTGAGGAGGGGCAGGCAGTAGGGGATATGGACGAGATCCGGAATCTGCCCGGTTCTTTCCCAAGCCAACCCAAACTGGTGTGGGTAGAGTCCAGGTGAGACTATTATCTAAAGCTTCCGAGGCAATTCTGACGCCCAGCGAGCTGAGAGCCCCTGAAGCGGCGCCTGGCTGTTCCTTACTCTGAGTGACATGGTAAGCCATCAGAGGCTTTTGCAGAGCTCCTCTGCAGCTGCCAATCACTTTGCACGTACACTGAAGACCTCCCTCACGTGCCAGCAGACGTCTTTCATACACAAACCGTGCTCTAATGGGTTGTACCACTGGAGCTCCAAGCAGACATCTTTCAATAATGGCTTTATTTGGACACCTCCAAAACCACTTGAAAGAATAATTACAACCCATGGGTTACTCTGTTGAACTACTCTGTTAGCATCACACCTTCCAAAATACAAAGGCTTTCAAGTTTTAAATTGTGTTATTCCAAAATGAGTGTATCTTTCCAACAGGAATTTGGCCCACGCTCTTGACAGTGCAAGTATGTCTCCTTTGTTCTTCCCGTGTCTGGTTCGAGGTCCTGTGAAACAATGGCAAGCCCTGGGGACTGAGGAGCCCCTGTATGGGACAGACGTTTCAGCAGACAAAGTCATAATCTCAGAGTCCTAAAAGTGAAGCTTAAGTCAACAAGGTGTATCATGGAGTCCACTCATTGGTCGTCCCGTCCAAGGGTGTGAAATGCCTGGCTCGGCACTTGGTTTGATTTCACTAACTTTTCAGCCTGTTTGAACATGTGGAGCGCTCTGAAACCCTAGCCAGAGAACTCGCAGATCTCACTTTATTTTGTTCTGCTCTGTCACTTTACTGTTAGCGTTTTCCTCACTCTTGTTTCCAGTTTGAGTTATGATACCATTTCGGTTCAGTTTTAATAACCTCCCTGGCATGGCACGCTCTATAAGAGCTGCCAAACTTAATATGTTGACTCCCTGTGATGAGGGCAGCCGCTCTGGCCAGGGGACGGGGAGGTGGATTTTCTATAAACGCATCCGTTTTCCATTACAGCCGCTCTGATTTGGGAGCTCGCTGCCAGGTGCAGCTGGTTTCCTCTTCTGCACGCAATCGCTTTTGACTTTACTTTCTGATGCTCCTCGTGTCCTGGCTCACCCGGAATCTTCTGACCAGATCAACGACCTCGTGATCCATCTTTCTGCCTGAGGCACAGATCCCAGGGCCCAGCCAGGCATGAGAGTAAGCTACACTCTGAAGGACAAAATGCTGGCTGGTGATTCACAGTGTGTTTCTGGAAGCTTCCGTGACCACCTTAGAAAAACAGCTGCAATGATGCAGCCGCTTGATGGGGTTTGAGTGGGAATGGGCTCTGCGAATGGGTTTCCATCTGAACTATGGGCATGTTGCAGAATGCTGAAGCTCTGTGAATTGACATCAGGGGGAACCCTGACACTTCAGTGCCACTAAATAATTCCTGGGGGCAAGAGCAGAGGTCCTTACTAGTTACTTTTTTTGTCACTTTGACAAAATACTTGACAAAAGCAACTTAAGGGAGAAAAGTTTTATTTGGACTAACAATTTGAAGTTTGAGGGGGCAGCCTGCCTTGGCAAGTCAAGCTGGTGGCAGAATCAGCTTGTCTCTGCAGTGTGGAAGCAGGCGCCGGGGGAATGGGGTGGGGGAAAGAATGCCGCTGCTCTGATCACTGTATCCTTCCTGCTGAGTCTAAGACTCCAGCCCATGGGCTGATGTCGCTCACATTCAAGGTGGGACTTCCCTCCTCAGTTAAACTTCTGGAAACACCCTCACTAATATGCCTAGAGGAGAGTCTCCTATCTGATTCTAGTCAAGTTGATCATGAAGGTTAACCAGCACACCCACTATGTGGCTCCATCTTTTCCTGAGAATCTTAGTTTAAAACCCTGTACACTCATCACATTGAGTTTTGTTGTTGTTTTTTTTGTTATTTTTTTACAAAATGGTCAGTAGACTCTAGACTTTAGGACTGGCTGACAATGTACAGAAGCTCCTTGAAGCCACTAAAACACACAAAATTCCACATTCATAAGAAAATTAGAATGTAAGAACAGTATACACAAAGAATGACCATCAAATACTTTAGACTTCATTCTAGTAGAGTAATATTATACTATGATTTCTGTATCTGCAAGCAGAGAGAGATAGATAAAGAGAGAAAGAGAAATAACAGGTACATCAGGGCCCATTGTCACTGCAAATGAAATCCAGACACATGTACCACTTTGTGCATCTGACTTTACGTGGGTACTGGGAAATTGAACCCAGGCTATTAGGTTTTGCAAGCAAGTGCCTTCAACCTCGTAGTCTCTTTATTCAAACAAGGTGAGTGGTTCCTATAATAAAAATGGTTAGTAGAAAAAAAAAATAATAAGTCAACAGCAGTACAAGAAGTCCTCCTGAAACAGGTGTAGGAATTCTTATTTGGGAATGTGGTCACCTACTATTTCCTTTGGAAGCTCAGCTTAATCTTAGTAAATTTCCCCCAAAATTCTCTCAGGATTTCAATGATGGGCTTGGGAGTTACAGTTTCCTTCGGCTTTAGCTGCTTCTCGGCACACATGTGTTTGTGGCTTCTAGAAGTAGAAGGACCAGAAACCTCAGGGAGAGCCAGCTCTTTGTGGAGTGAGAGGGCAGCCATCTGGGGGTCTTATCACTTTACAGTTCTCAGCTTTATGTGGTAGGAGATACGTCCTCGGGGTAACATAGACTGCCGGCTGTAGAGTGGAGGAACCAGACCATATGTGAGATTCGGTGCAGTAGGTAGTTGCTGGCAGAAGCCATGCACACACCTCTCAGTACAGGGATGTACTCATATTGGCATACGCTGAAACAGCGTATTACCTAAGAACTTTTGGTGTCCTCTGTAATTAGTAGCAACCTGTTTGATGTTAGCTCCAGTGAAATCCACGCTCAGAAGACTGCATCTCCCTGTCCTTTATCCTTCCAGAGCTCAAGCACGTAGAAACAGCCTTCTCTCTGGGCAGTTCCAGAGCCTGGCAGACTTCTGGAGGGGAGGGACCCGCAAGCGGGCTTGGGGAGGGGCACGGAAGGCTGTGACAGGGTTTTGGAATGGGGACTTCGTTTGCAGCTTTTGAAAGCTGCATTTTCTAGCCTCCTATTACCAAACCAGCTGGATGTCATCAGTCTGGCCATCCAAGCCCGTGTATGCGACTGCATGTTTCTGTATTAATTACCTATTTTGTTGGCAGTGGCCGTCAAAGCACAGACTTTCCATGTTTCTGAAACATCACAGAATTAATTCAACTCTACCAACTTAGAATGAGCAACACATTCTTTTGTATTTGAAATCCTTTTTAGGCTGGGGAGATGCTTAGTGGCTAAAGGTGCTTGGCCACAAAATCTGTTGGCCCTGGTTCAATTTCCCAGGACCCACATAAAGCCAACATGCACCTGGCATTTGATTGCAGTGGCAAGAAACCCTGGCATTCACACTCCTGTGCATGCACACACACACATTAATAAGTAATAAAAATAAAATTATTTTTAATCTTAATTTTGTGAAAACTATTCCCTGAATTACTATTTTTTTCTTCCCTAGGGTGGGAATGAAAATATTGCATCCAAAAAACAGGATTCAAAAAGGAAGAATGGGGGCACTGGAGAGATGGCTTAGCAGATAAGGCCTGTGACGCCTGAGGACCCTGGTCCATTCCCCAGTAGCTATGTAAGCCAGCTGCATAAGGAGGTGCATGTGTCTGGGGTTCATTTGCAGTGGCTAGAGCCCCCCAGCATGCTCATTCTCTCTCTCTCTCTTTTTCAGGTAAGGTCTCGCTTTAGCCCAGACTGACCTGGAACTCACTATGTAGTCTCAGGGTTGTCTCAAACTCAAGGCAATCCTCTTACCTCTCAAGTGCTGGGATTAAGGGCATGCACCACCACGCTCAGGGTAAATACATAATTTTTTTTTTAAAAAAGGAAGGATGTGAATTGCAGAGTTGGCTTAGTGGTTAGTGGTTAAAGGTGCTTGCTTGCAAAGCCTTGTAGCCTGGGTTCAATTCCCCAGCCACCCACATAAAGCAAGGCAGGCATCCATTTACAGCAGGAGGAGACTGGCATACACACACACACACACACACACGTAAACAAATACATGTATTTTGAGAAGGAAGAATGTGCTGGTATTCCAAAATTTTATTTATTTACTTACTTTTTATTTATTAGAGAGAGAGAGAGAGAGAGAGAGAGAGAGAGAGAGAGGAGGGCTGGACATATAGCTTAGCCATAAAGGCACTTGCCTGCAAAATCAAAAGACCTCAGTTTAATTTCCCAGGACCCATGTAAGCCAGATTCACAAGATGGTGCATGCATCAGGAGTTTGTCTGCAGTGGCTGGAAGCCCTGGAGTGTCCATTTTCTCTGTCTCTGTTTCTCTCCCTCTCTCTCTCTCAAATTAATAACAAGAAAATGTTTTTTAATAAAGTATTTTTTTTAAAAAAAAGAGAGAGGGGTGGGAGAGAGAGAGAGTGAGAAAGAGAGAGGGAGAGAATGGGCATGCCAGGGCCTCCAGCCACTGTGTATGAACTCCAGACACAAATTCCACATTGTGCATTTGGCTTATGTGGGTACTGGGGAATCAGACCTGCATCCTTAGGCTTCACAAGGAAGCACCTTAACCTCTAAGCCATCTCTCCAGCCCTAGTATTCCAAACTTTGGCCCCTCCTCAGGCTCCTGGACCACCTATAGTATTCTGTGCTGGAATTATTCAGAGCCTGGGGTCAGGGCTGAGAGGGTACAGCAAGGTCATGGGTTTGTTTGAACAAAGGAGAATGGGTGCACAATCCAGCCACTGTTTTCAAAACAAAGAAAGAAAGGCAGGGGGAGGTGGGTGTTACCATGGGATATTTTTTATAATCATGGAAAATGTTTAATAAAATTGAGGAAAAAAAGGAAAATGTGTAGTCAAAAAGATAATAGAATAAATAAACCAAAGAAAGAAAGAAAGAAAGAAAGAAAGAAAGAAAGAAAGAAAGAAAGAAAGAAAAGAAAGAAAGAAAGAAGAAAGGAAGGAAGGAAGGAAGGAAGGAAGGAAGGAAGGAAGGAAGGAAGGACAAGACATAGGAGGGTCTGGGTAGGAGTTTCTAAACCTGGCTTTAAGCAATCTTTTGGGGGCAAGAACTAAGGCAGAGGGAGGAATGAATAAGGGGAAGGTCCAAAAAGGACTGGCTGGTACAAATGTAGGAATCATCCTTCATACAACGAGAGAGGAGGCCCTCCTTCCAGGAAGAGAAACTTCTTTCCACACAAAGTGCTGCTCATAGATGAGTACGGACACTCTCCAGGCTCATTGCCCCATACCAGGGCTGTAAGGATCATCATTTAATGCCAAATGCAATTTCAGATGTGGGGGAAATGGTCACGCTTCTAAGAAATTGGCACAAGGACTGTTTTCTGGTCTCCTAATGTTACTGTTATTGCAAAGAAGGAGTCAAAGGCTAGAGTCAAACAAAACGACCAATAATAAAAAAAAAATCATTTTGCATTTGTGAAATCAAATGAGATGCACCTCCAGGAACTCATCCAGCGAGAGCTACTCAGAGAAATTCATCATTAGCATATGTACAAACCCCAGTGTTGTTGTGCATTTTAGATGGCCAGATGCACACGTCATCCTAGCCATGTCAAGTAAAGATCAGGGAAATCGATGAACATATTTACTCCTTTCCTGTATAAGAATGTGCTAATAAATGCATGGCAGCTCTGCTCTTGACTTGAAGAAATCTTAACCAGCCTCCGCCCCCAAAAGAGAATGCCAGGCTGACAGCCCTGGACATCCTATTGGTGCAGACTACCTTGTAATGAAGCAGAAAGAGATATTTTGGGAAGCTTGACTGCAAGTGATGCTCTACTGCCTCTTGAGAATAAACATTGCTCAGGAATATACATTGCAGCAGCATGTAGGATTGTCCTTTAGAAAAGGGAAAAGGAAGCCAAGAAACTCCTTTCTTTCTGCTACAAGCTGTCCTGGTCAAAGCCTACCATGGCCTGAGCCCTTCGAAGTGCATTCAGTCTATTAAGTGAGAAGATCTGGCTCTTAAAACCACAACAGGAAACTTATGATATAAACCTGTGTACAAACAGCCCATGGGTGTTGGCTATTATGAGAGACATCAGCTATGAAGAGGCTTAGGGGCAGGTTGTGAAAGAAACATCAACTTTAGAATTTGCTGTGCTCATGTTTAAATCTAAACTTTTTTTTAATTTTTTTTTTTTTTAATTTGAGAGCGACAGACACAGAGAGAAAGACAGATAGAGGGAGAGAGAAAGAGTGGGCGCACCAGGGCTACCAGCCTCTGCAAACGAACTCCAGACGCGTGCGCCCCCTTGTGCATCTGGCTAACGTGGGACCTGGGGAACCGAGCCTTGAACCAGGGTCCTTAGGCTTCACAGGCTAGCGCTTAACCGCTAAGCCATCTCTCCAGCCCTAAATCTAAACTTTTAAGCGTGGTCATCTGGGCATGTTATGAAACCACTCTGAGCCTCATTTCCCATTCTTCGTTAAATAACATTAACTCTGTCCCTCTCAACAGGTCAATGAAATATGGAAATCATCAGGAATAAAAATGCCTTGCACACAGCAGATACATATACTATTTCTTTTCTCTCTCTCCCTCTCTCTCTCTATTCTCTCTCTCTCTATTCTCTCTCTCTCTCTCTCTCTCTCTGGGAGTCAAGAAAGGTTGTGAAATCAGATGGTTAAGGAAAGGAGTCTTAGGGGAGAGGGTCTCACGCAGGTCTCCCTTTTGGCATTTTTCTGCTTGGTCGGGAAGGCAAGGCCAGTGTCTAAAGAACGCCTGGGCAAGTGCAGGTAGAATGTTGATGATAGAGGCTGGCTGTGTGAGCTTGCTTCGTTTCTCCTGTTTGCTGGCAATGATCTGGGCCTCCATCTTCTAGTTGGGAAGCACGTGTGGTCCCTGGGTATTAATCTTCTGGCCAGTGGTCCTGCTCATCAGCAGTGGAGCCTTTACTAAAAGAAGCTTGCAGAAGGACTTCAAGGCTCATTTCTTTTGGAACTGAGGTCGGGAGAATCAGTTCTCTTGGACGCTGTGGTTACCTGGCAAGTATTTTGAGAGTTGATGGAAGCATTCAAATCAGCCTAGAATCACCAAGCAGCTCAATGCTGTTTTAAAGATTAAGCTTCCTCATGGGATTTCATCGAAGGGAAGATTTCCACGGCCCCCAACAATCCAGAAAGTACGGCCCCGGTGCAAGGATGCCGTAAACAGTCGGAGTAAAGGACGGCAGCCTGGCCTGGGTCACCACTCATTTCCTGTGGAACATTTCTTCTGTGACAGTTCTCAGCATTAGTACAGGGCAAAGAGTATACCTGGAAGAGATTTCTTTAAAGCCCAAAGTAGCATGGATAACATAGACATTATCTAAACACTGCCAAGTTCAAGTCATTCTCAAAAGAAGCTTTTTTTTAAACTGTAGCTTAAATTATCTCATTATCACAATTGTCTACATCAATGACCTGCCTCAGAAGACACCTGAAATAATTAATCCAGAGGAAAACAAACACAATTATCGTTTTGCTTGCATTTCGCATTGCACACTAAGCATTTAAAACTTTCCTCGTCCTTTTAGTTATATAAAAATGCATATATTTGGCTATACATTTTTTTTCCTCTCATTGATTCAAAGAAAACATTCCATGGAACAAATCCAAATAATACTTAGGGAAAATATTTTCCTGTTCCAACCAATCAGTCTTTCCTGTGAGTTCATCAATCCAATTTAATTGACAGTGAAAACTGCCCCTGTCCAGCTGGAGAACCAGGGGCGTGGCTGCTATTTGCAGGTGATTCTCCAGTGAGCATAAGAAGCAACCATGAGACCAGCCAGGCATTGCAAACCCGAACTGTGGCCGCAGACATTCTCATGGGAAATGTTTGCCATAGCAGTCTTTGTCCTCTGCCAAGATTCTCAAGCATTTCACAGTAAATATAATAAATACTTAATGACTTGGCAAATGTAAATTATATGAAGTACATCTACCAAAAGATGACTTAAGAGCTGACAATTGCCAACAGGAACTTAATCATGAGCTATTAACTTACCATGGGGCAGTGCTGACGGTTTGTAATCAATTGCACTCAATTTGAACATTCTCATCTAAACTTTTTTTTTTTTTTGTCTCATTCCTAATGTATAGCTCTTACAAAGGTGACTGTGGCATGGAGTCCTTTCCTCCTGGTGACAAGTAGTAGAAGATGATAATCGACACAAGATGTCATCGGAAGCTAAGGGAACTGGATCCATTCCAGTTATTTGGTTTTTGTGCAACTTGTGAAGTTATGCTTTCACCGAAATGAGGTTTTGGTTTCAGAAAGAAAAAAAAAAAACTTTTTAATTTAATTTTATTTTTATTTTTCAATTTAAATTTCCTTTCAAGGTTTTCGTATGAGTAGATAGTGCATGGCGAGTCTATTCCCCTTGTGCTCCCCACCCTCCTTTTGCTCCCCAATTCCACCTCTCCCTAGTTCCCTTAGACAGCTTCAATTCGACTTTTATGTCACATATACATATTTGATTTTCATGGAACTATATAAAGTCTAGGTGCTACAAACAAAAAGAAATGAAGTGTGACATTTGTCTCTGTGGCTGGCTTAATTTGCTTAGTATGATTCTCTCCTGTCGCATGCGCTTCTTGAAAAGGATGTAACTTCATCCTTCTTCGCAGCTGAAAAGGTTCCACTGTGCAAATAAGCCACACTTCCTGTGTCTATTTTCTCTGTTATTGGCCACCTAGTTTTCGTGACTCAGCGATTGTGAACAATACTGCAATAAACATTGATGTGCAAGTATCTCGGTGATGTGTTGACTTGATGACCTTTGAGAAAATACCCAGGAGTAATTTAGTTGGGTCATATGGATGCTCTATTTAAAAAAAAAAAAAATTTGTTTTTGTTTTCTGTTTTTTGAGGTAGAGTCTCACTCTAGCACAGGCTGACCTGGAATTCACTATGTAGTCTCAGGGTGGCCTTGAATTCTCGGGGATTCTCCTATCTCTGCCTCTCAAGTGTGCCACCATGCCTGGCTTATTTAAAAAAAATTTTTTTTTTTTTTTTGAGGTAAGGTTTCACTCTAGCCCAGGCTGACCTGGAATTCACTATGGAGTCTCAGGGTGGCTAAAAAAATTTTTGAGTATTTATTTTGTGTGTATGTTCATGTGGGTGAGTATTCGTGTGGGTGAATATGTCCATATGTGTATGCTCATGTGTGTATGTTCATGTGTGCATGTATGTTTGTGTGTGTATTTTTGTGTGTGTATGTTTGTGTGTGTGAGTATGTTTGTGTGTATTTTTGTGTGTGTGACTATGTTCGTGTGTGTGTGTATGTTCGTGTGTGTATGTTCATGTGTGTGTGCATGTTTGTGTGTGTATTTTTGTGTGTGTATGTTCATGTGGGTGAGTATGTTCATGTGTGTAGTTTGTGTGGGTGACTATTTTTTTGTGGGTGAATATAGCCACAAATGTGGAAGTCACAGAACATCTCCTGGTTTGTCTTCTCTTTCTACCTCTTTGAGGCAAAGGTCTCTCTGTTGGTCATAGCTCCCTTTACCAAGATTCCAAAAAGTTTTCCTATCTCTTCCTCCCTTCTTGCCATAGGTATGCTAGGATTACAGAAGCCTGCCATAGCTCCAGCTTTTACATGGAGTTTGGGGGTCCAAATTCAGGTACCCAGAACTGTGTGGCAAGTGCTTTATCAACTGAGCCATCTCCCCAGCCCTACTTTTGATTAATTTTGAAACCTCTAACTGACTTCCATAGTGGCTGAACTAGTTTACATTCTCACTTTTAGTGTATGAGGGGTCATTAAGTCCACATCTTTGATAGCACTTGTTGTTTTTTTAATGGCTGATGTTCTGACTGGGGTAGGATGGAATCTCAACATACTTCTGATTGGTATTTTCATTGCCAGTGAGGTTGAACAGTCTGCTTCACATGTTTATTGGTCATTTGTAGTTCATCTTTTGAGAACTGTCTCTTCATTTCATTAGTCTACTTTTTTACTGGGTTAAATTTCTTGTTGAGTGTTTTGAATTCTTTATATATTCTGGATACTAATCCCCTGTCTGATGTGTAACTTATAAAATACTTTCTCCTTTTCCATAGGCTGATTCCTCACTCAATCATTTCTTTTGATGGGCAAAAAGTCTTTTAATTTTACAAGGTCCCACTTTTTGATAATTGGTGTTATTTCTTTAGTGACTAGAGTCCTATTTGGTGCAAAAACAAACACTTAGATCAATGGAACTGAATAAAAAGCCAAGACAAACTCACACAGGTATTATGCCTGATTTGTTTCTTCCACTCCAGTTTAATTAATTCCATTTTAAGTACAATTTAACTTTCCAAGATTTAGATAATCAGTGTCTGGTGTCCATAGTCACCAGGCTCCACCAATGTACATGCTCAACAGTAGGGAGGATTCGAACCTGCTCTCTCTGCCCCCTCGTTCTCATTCCAGTAGACCCCTTACAAGTCACCTGAGCCAGGAGGCTGAGTCTTCCATGCCCTATGGCATGTTACTCTTAGTCACTATCCTCTGAAGAGGAGGACACACGCAGGTCCTCATGAAAGGCACTCACTGGGACATGGGAGCATGTCACAGATTTCTCCATGAATGGGCTGTGAGCACAGCAACCTGATCTTTGACAAAGATGCTGTAAACACACAATGAAGAAAAGAGCACCTCTTTGACCAATGTTGCTGCAAAAACAGGATATCCACCTTTAGAAGAATGAAACCAGACCACTATCTCTCACCCTGCACAAAAATCAACTCCAAATGGATTGAAGACCAAAATCTTAAGCCTGAAGCCAGGAAACTACTAGAAAAAAAAAAGTAAAGTAGAGAAAACACTTTAAGACATAGGTACAGGCAAGGGCTTTCTGATTCTAAAAATAAAAAATAAAAAGTTTTTCACTCTGTTGAATAATCCAGTGTAAAAGAGTGTCAAAATGGACTCAAGGATTGAGGGTGACAATAAAGGGGGAAAACTGCTTTTCTGTCCTTCGTGCCTCATTATTATTCCCAGCCCACCTAGGGACTTCTCTTCACATGGGGACGCCTTCGCACCTCTCCAGGACTGATGGGTGTTGCCAGTCTGACTGGTGAGAGCTTGGCATTTATCACACCACAGGTGTAGGGGAAGGGACTCTGCCAACGGGCTATCCCTCTACTGTTATACCTATGTGTAGGTGGGTTCTTAGTCTCCTACTGTACCCTACATTTGTACATACAGCGTCTCTCTGCGACACCTCACATAGAGGGTCCAAGACTTAGATTCAACGTAGGAACTTCACATTTTCTTTCATTCTTAAGCACTTTCTCTTGTTCAAGTTACTTGAAGAGTTTAATCTAGTTACCTGGCTTAAAGAGTTTTTAATGTCGCTTTTGATTTTTCTACTGTGCACTATTTGTTTTATTAAAACTTGAGGGAAAAGGGGGGACAAGTAACATTCAGGGAGTGTTTGGGAAGAGAAGGAAAATAGAGGCACTTAAAAGAAGTCTATAGGGCTGGAGAGATGGCTTAGCAGTTAAGGCTCTTTCCTGTGGAGCCTAAGACCCCAAGTTCAATTCTCCAGGTCCCACACAAGCCAGATACACAAGGTAGCACATGCATCTGGAGTTCATTTGCAGTGGCTAGAGGCCCTAGTAGCCCCTTTTCTCTCTCTTCCTCTCTGTCTATAATAAACATATAATGTTTTTAAAAAAGAAGTCTTTAATTCTCAAAGCAAAGAAAACATGGGAAGAGGCTATGGCATGCTGAGGAGAAAAGCCTGAGAAGGGTGTTAACATTTTTGTTTAGAGGTGGTGGGGGGGGAACACAAGTTGCCAAGGAGCGAATACTGGGGAAAAATAATTTTAAATTCAACCTACATTTATTCATTTTATGTTACTGTAACAGAGTGCCTGATGCTAGGTGATAATGGAAGAGTGTATTTGGTTCATGGTTCTGGAGACTGGAAATCCAGAGCACCAAGTCCATATGCTTGACTCTTGGTGTTGGCCTCTGGCTACTGTGTCAAAGCATGACAGGAAAACAGGAGGTGACTGCTGGGGAGAGGAACACAAGGGGCAGTCTCCTATTACTACTCTAGCTCCCTCACAAAGACATTAATCCCTCTTGATGACCAAACCACCTACTTCCTAAATGTCCCATCTGTCAGCAAGCATGACCTGAATGTCACCAAATTTCAGCATGAGTTTCTGAAGGGAAGGCCAATATTTAGACCACAGCAAAATCTTTTGTTTTCCAAACTAACTTATTTTTTTCTGGATTTTACAAGTAAATCAGCAATAATGTGTGAGACATATGGGAAATAGAAAACAGTATAAATAGGAAAATAAATATTCCTAGCCAGGAAACGTGATTTCTCGTTGGGTCTCTGAGCTCCCTCTGACACCTCCAAATGCTGGCATGCTCCACCTGCTTCCGCTCGCTGGGGCTCAGCTGCTGGTCGGGTACAGGTGTTAAAGACCTCATTAACGTGGGTATTCTGTTCATTTGCACGACTAAATACCCTCAAGTGACTCTAAGTTGTCCCATAACAATTTCTTCCCCAGGTGAATTTGGAGTCAAGAAGCCTGTGGGTGGCCAGTGCCTTATTCTTGGGCTGTTCTCATCTGCCTCTCACAAAGAACATTTATAAGACATCGTCAGGTCAGCTGCTCCTGAGCTCCTGGAACTGGCCTCCTTCTACACGACTGTTTCACATATGCATGGGGGAAGGTGGTAACAGCATGTTTCTTTCCTTCCTGTAACCAAATCATAATCTAAAACAAGTAAGAAGCAATGGGGTGAGCTGGGGAGATAGGTCGGGCAATAAAGGTCTTCCTTGAGTTTGATTCCCAGAATCCAGGTAAAATAAGCTGGGTGTGGTTGCACTGGGGAAGGAGAAGCAGGGGATCTCTGAGGCTCCTTGTCCAGCCAATGTAGCCAACCTGGTGAATTCTAGGTCACTGAGGACTCTGCCCCCCCCCCAAAAAGGGGGGTGGTGCCTGAAGACTGACACCAGAGGTTGTTTCTGGCCTCCACATATATGCACATGCATGTACATGTGCACCCTTACATAGGTATGCACCTGCACACACACACACACACACACACACACACACACACACAATGAGTTAAATCCATTTACTCACACTGCATGGTAAATTGCCCTGGGAAGTCAGGTCCTCTTCAATTTTCTTCCCAGTCTCCTCTTCCTCCTCCCACCACAGATAGGTATAATTTCCAGAGTTCTCTCCTTAATTCCTTATCTTTCTCTTTTAAAAATCCCTCTCAGGGGTGTTTTATCTCACCTTGGCTTCCACGACTGCCTCTTTGCTAAAGATTCCTAGATATCTCTGAACTTTCTTTTTGTTAAAATTTTAAGTTTTATTTTATTTATTTGTTTGTTTATTTATTTATTTGAGAGAGTGAGTGAGCGAGAGAAAACTTCTACAAAATGAGCAAAAGGGCATGTGTGAAATGTAAAGCTCTCTTAATCTTTACCACTCAGCCAACCTTTCCAGAAATTTTAAAATATTTACTTTTTTTTTAAAATTTTATTTATTTGCAAGGAGAGAGAGAGAGAAGAAAGACAGACAAAGAGAATGGGCGTGCCAGGGCCTCTAGCCACTGCAAATGAACTCCAGACACATGTGCTCCCTTGTGCATGTGGCTAAAGTGGGTCCTGGGGAATCAAACCTGGGTCCTTTGGCTTTGTAGGCAAACACCTTAACTACTAAACCATTTTTCCAGCCCCCCAAACACTGTTTTATAGTGCACTATTTCTCATTGCTAAGTAATGTAATATGGCATGGGTGTATACCAATTTGTCTATTCATTCTATCTGTGCATTTCAGCTTTCTTACTTTTTATTAAAACCAGTGGTGAATATGTTTGAATATAACAGAAGATGGATTTCTAGAGTTTGCATTGGTGGGTCAAAGGAGATATGCATATTTTGTGGATAGATATTTGGAGCTATAATGTACAAACAGTGAAAAATGCCCCTTCCAATCTCAAGATTTATAGGCTTTGACAAATGCAAACAGTTACATAACACGGCCACAATCAACATATGGATGGCTTCCATCACCTCAAAACCTCACTCATGCCCAACAGTGTATTAGGGCTAGGCACATGCTGAGATGATTGCCAAACGTTTAGGAACTTCCCTAGTCTTTTTCTAAAGCAATGATTATTTAGGATTAAATTCCATAAAATTACACCTCAATATTCTATATTAAAGGCAAAAGTAATAAATACTGAAAACTCATTACTTCCAAGCTATGCTAGCTTTACTGCTCTCCGTGGGCATGAAGCTGTGTCTACTGTATCTGTAAGGCACAGTGTAATGATGTGTATCTTCCCTTCCCAGCTCCATGCTCAACGGCATCACAGGTGCAGCTTAAAAGTGGCCATGGTGGGAAAATTTACACTATGTTAGCTGGCGATATTACAAGTCAGAGAGTTACTGCACTATTTGTTAGACATTTAGCACCATGCCATTGTTTATACTCCTTAATAGTCAACTCGTTGTACCATTCATAGCTGCTGGCAATGACTAATCTCTTTTCTGCCTCCTAGAGTATGACCTTTTTCTGAATACAAAAACTCATACAGAATATAGACTTATTCTAGGTGCTTTTACAACATTATGTCCTTGAGACTGCATTAGTAATTGTTTCTTTTTAAAAATATTTTATTTATTTATTTGAGAGACAGAGAGAGAGAGAGAGGGAGAGAATGGGCATGCCAGGGCCTCCTGCCACTGCAAATGAACTCCAGATGCATGTGCCACCTCATGCATCTGGCTTATGTGGGTCCTGGGGAATTGAACCATGGTCCTTTGGCTTTGCAGGCAAGCACCTTAACAGCTAAGCCATCTCTCCAGCCCTAATTATTCCTTTTTTTTTTTTTTTTTGGTTTTTTGAGGTAGGGTCTCACTCCAGCCCAGGCTGACCTGGAATTCACTATGTAGTCTCAGGGTGGCCTCGAACTCACGGTGATCCTCCTACCTCTGCCTCCCAAGTGCTGGGATTAAAGGCATGCGCCACCACGCCCGGCTCCCTAATTGTTCCTTTTTATTGTTAAGTAATATTTAATTGCACAGCTTACTTACCCATTCAGATTACTGTTCCATGCTGTGTTGATTTTTTGATGGTTGTGATTGTAAAGAAAGGCATTATAAATACTATCATGCAGGATTCAATGTGTTCTTATTCTTATTTGATTAGTTCTTGTTTGTCTTGGGAAATGCCTAGCAGTGAGATTTTAGGGGTATCATCACTGTATATTTAATCTCATGAGAAACTGCCAAAGGGTTTCCAAAGTAGCTGCCTCGTATTTCATCCTGACGAATAATACTAGAGGCTCTAGTTGTTAGGCAAGCTTGCCCACTCTTAATTCGGTCAGTTTTGAAATTAGACGATCTCTAATGGGTGCAATAGTGGTATCCCACTGCAACAGGACAATGGGCCTCATGTAATCTGTTACAAATGTCTTTGAGGTGGAATCTTTTGCCTTTGCTCCTGAAGAATATTTTCACAAAAGACATAATTTGTAGGTTGGCTGTTATTTTCTTTCAAGAACTTAAAGATAATTCTAATGGTGTTTGGCTTACAATTTTTCTGCTCCTTTGAGAGTTCAGTATGTCCTTTGTTCTGTGTACAAAGTTTCTTTTTTTCTCAAAATTTTACTATCATAGGCTTATGTGTGATTGCTGTAAATTCATTCACTTGGGGTTCATTGAATTTCATGGGTCTATGATCTGGTATCTTTCACCATTATTAAATTAATATACTTAGCCTAGTGTGGTGGTGCATGGCTTTAATCCCAGCACTCTGGAGGCAGAGGTAGGAGGATCACTGTGAGTTTGAGGTCACCCTGAGACTACACAGTGAATTCCAGGTCAGCCTGGGCTAGAGTGAGACCCTACCTTGAAAAACCAAAGGAAAAAAATTAATATATTTAACTATTCAAATGTTGCTTCTTTCCAGACTTTTTTTTTATCCTAGAACTCTGATTATTTGAATTCCATTTTAGTTAGGTTACCTTTTAACTTTATATTTCCACCTATTTTTTTTCATTTCTCTGTGTTTTATGATCCATTGATTTCTTAGTCACTGTATTTTTCATCCTTTTATTCCCATTTGCTTATCTCTTATGTTCCCATACTTTCTTAAACACTCCCTCTTATCATTTAATTTCTCAAACATATTAATATAGGTATTAAAAATCTATGCCTTGGCTCTTGATTTCCCACCAGGAATAAATGGTAAGACCCTATTGCTGAAGATTCCACATGCTTGAGCTACAAGGTCACTGAGAAATCAAGCTGGAGTTGAGTTGAAATCTCCTCCCTATAGGTCAGCTGACAGAAAGCTGGAAAAAGCTATGCTGCATGAAGCCCTGTGGGAGAGAGAAGTCATCAATGGAGATAAACAACAGTGGACACTGCAGGCCTTAAATTTGCCCAGCCAGGCCAAAAGAGCCAACAGGTGCAATAGTGGCATGTCTGTTGTGGGGGAAACCAACTGCTCACTAATTGGACTAGAGGCCCGCTCCACAAGAAGAAATACATGCCTCTATCACACCTTCCAAGGCTCGGGGTCCATTGTGGAAGAGGTAGTGAAAAGAATGTAAGAGCCAAAGGAAAGGTAGGTCTGCTTACAATGCAACTTTCTAGACATAAAATGGCCTGGATATCCATGACCTTGCAGGGCCTGGCACTGTCTATACAAGACTGTTATAGTAGGAGGAAAAGATGATGACGTCAAAATAAAAGAGAGAGTAATTGAGAGGGAAAGGGGATATGATGGGGAGTGGATTTGTGAAGGGCAAAGTGGGGCAGGGGAAGGAATTATCACAGTTTATTGTGTATAATTATGGAAGTTGTCAATAAAAAAAGAGACATAAACAATGATGCCTTGGGCTGGGTAGGTAGCTCATGATCTAAGGCCCTGGATCTGATCCCCACATACACTGGGCATAGTGGTGAATGCCTAAAATTCCAGTACTTGGGAGGTGGCAGCAGAATGATCCAGAAAACAAAAAGCTCTGTCTGGTGACTCTAGGCATGGATTTTACAGAATAAATTTTATGGGTCTGTGAATATTTTTTGACCTCCTCCTCCTAATTTTCAATTAAAATTTTTTGAATGCTTTGTTATAAATCTGTGGCTGATGTCAACCACTCACTATGGAGTTTAATTCTGCTCCTGAACGGAAGGTAGACTACAGTGTGATCCCTTAAAGCCATCATGGGCTAGGATGACCAAATCTTCTCTTCTTCAGAGATCTGATGTGCTTCCCAGGCCATCCTTAGTACTGGTGTATAACTCTTGGGGTGCCATATAAAACCCATAGGGTGTTAACCAGGTTCTATTCCACCTTTATATCCCCAGACCCATGAAATAACAGAAAAAGCTTGTACTTCTCATTTTCCCAATCACTGATTTTGAAACAAATTTAATCCTTGAATACAAAATTTCCCCCCATTAGCTTGCCTTTCTCCCTTTTTGGGATCTTGGTCTCTAAATTTTCACTCTCTTTGTAGCTTTTTTATGCCTTAGATATTGAAAAGATATTTTGGTCAATTTATATCTTCTTAGTAGGAATGTGGGCCAAAATTGTCTAGGTGGTTCTTTTTGCCCTTTTAAAAATATGGTTCTTTTGAATGCAGCATTCCATCAATAGTTCTAAAACAAAAACAAGCTCCTCAGGTGCTTCTATTAGATACAGTAATATGTTGGTTTCAATGTAAAAAGTCCCCCTTAGCCTCATGTGTTTGTGATTAAACTTTATACTTCATCCCCAGCTGGTCGAGCCTTTGGGAGGGGGAAACTTTTTGGAAGAGGCATGTCACTGGGGCCAGTTTCCTCATTTATAATAACTTAATTCAATACTCCCTGAAAACTCCTGAGGAAAAGGTCCAATATGATGTCAAGTGAATTACAGGTGCTTGATAAATGTAATTGCATACACACATGCACCTCTCTCTCTCTCTCTTTCTCTCTGTCTGTATTCATGTCCTTATTTTTCTTATTGCTTTTTCCACATTATTTGTTATTTGATCATATCAGCTTTATTTCCTTATGCATTTTTTCCTATGCTCCAGGCAGTGCTAGTATGGTTTTAATTAACGTCATATGAATTAATTACTTACCAGTAGTGACATATTTATCATCAATTGCACAACTGCTTTATGTAGTTTTAGTAAAACATTACTTCAAGTGTAAAATATGTCTGGTTAAGAACAAATTACCCATGCTAATAAACAAATTTGACACAAGCCATTATTTACTGGGCTTAAAGCTGGCATTTGCTGAAAAGCCTCAAGTCATTTCACTCTTGCTGAAGACTCATATTTAAGTAGTTGTGTGATATCATTCATTACTGTCCTCTCTGCTTTCACGACAAAGAAAACAGTCCAGCAAAGTGCATGTTCCATAGCATTATTTCTCATGAGGGAACACAGCAAAAGGGATTTTTCTAAAAATCCTGGACTAAAGGAAAGGACAACAAATTAACATTGACCAGTGTATTACTCACAACGTTCAATGTGGGCATCAGATAGCATACTTGTTTTCCTCCTGTTTACTTAGCTTTATCTTGTCACTCTGACTTTACAAAGAAAGACTGATCTTAGAAGAAGTGCCTGTCTAACCACTGTTTTCTCTACTGTCAATCAGCTTGTATTTGTAGGAGACATGTCTGGGCCATGTGCATGCAGATCCTGTAAGTAACAGCTAAGATTGCTGTTTTGTTATGATCCTGCCCAAAGCAGAAGCTACAGTAAAGAGCATGCTTTCCTATTTTGAGTACTTGTCAAATGCACAGCTTCTCAGGCCTATCCAGCAGACATTCTCATACCTAGGCAGAATGAGTTCCAACCAGAAGCCCAAGGCTATATCCTCAGGTAATTTGAAACATTGTTATAATGGTTATATTGGCTTTAGAAATGTTATTTATGTTATTTTATCTGAGAAAATAGATGCAATTTATTCTTTCATGCTCCATTTGAAAGACAGCACCTCATATGTCAGCTGGCCTTGATTGCGTGGCAACAAGTGACCACAGAGCTTTCCACCTGTCAGATCCATCAAAGCATATGGTTGGGTGGCCCTGAAGCAATGTCTTGTTGGATGGAAGTGGTGGATGGAAGTAGTTTGTCTTGTGCTGGGCACCACTGAGATGCACAGGCTGATGGCCCCATCCTCATTTCATACTGGTGCTTCCTCCCTGCCCAGCTGGTCACACAGTGGAACTCCTCACAACCAGCTGGCAGAGGAGAAGGAAGGCTGGGTTCTATTCATAGATGGGTTGATGCTATCTTCCAGGGCATGCCACCTTGGAAACTAACCATCATCACATGATGCTGTTGCCCCAGTAGGTCATGTATCTAAAAAAAAAAAAAAAAGAAAAGAAAGAAAGAAAGAGAAAAGAAAAGTGTTAAAACTAAGAGTCCCTCTGGTGCCTCGTTCTCAATGATTTGCTTGGGAGAATTTTTGCTTCTGATGACTGCAATGTGAGTCTCTGTGGTTTCTCATATCAAAAGAGCAGCATTCAAGGAAAGGAGTCACCATTGCTAGCAATAATTTCTGTCAGGAGAAGGTAGAGATTTGTTACATGAAAGATGAACCTCATACTGTGAGCCAATGTAGTTGGCATATTTCAGTATGACTGTGTATCTTAGACAACCTTAAAACATTTTCTTGGGAACTTTAGTATACGAATATACTGTAATTTGGCCATATTCCCCTCTTTCCCTACTCCAATTCCACTTAGGTATCTTCTCTTTCAAGGTAGCCCTTCCTCTGTTTTGTTGTCTCATTTCTTTGTTCCTTTTCTATCCTCTATACTAAAAATGTTGGTGGGCTCGGAACAGTGCAGGCCTCGTGGGGGTGTCAGTAGCCACTGTGGGGTCACAAATGTACCAGTAGGTTGATGTCAGGAGGGCAGTGCTCCACAGTGTGCCTATACTCCTTGTGGCTCTTACGTTATTTCTACCTGCTCTTCCACAATGTGCTCTGAGCCTTAGAGAGCACATTAGAAATCTTTATTGTTGGGCTGGAGAGATGGCTTAGCAGTTACGGCACTTGGTGACAAAGCCCAAGGACCCACGTTTGACTCTCCAGATCCCACGTAAGCCAGACACACAAAGATGAGGCAAGCTCAAGGTCACACATGGCCCACTAGGTGGCCCAAGCATCTGGAGTTCTATTGCAGTGGCTGAGGCCCTGGCATGCCAATTCTCTCTCTCTCTCTCTCTCTCTCTCTAATAAATAAATGAAAAATAAATTTTTAGTATTGAGCACTTGACAGCCTCTTGCTTTCCACTTTGATGAGCTTTGAGTCTTCTCAGTATCTCTAGCCATCTCCACTGGCTAGCAGTGAAAGCAGCGCTCATATTTAACCTTCCATTTCCTCTGCAATGTTTCCTGAGCCCTGGAAAGTGTGATAAAGATGACTGTCCAGTGTTAGGCATTTGACTTTCTCCTCCTGTCATTTTGATGAGCTTACATCTGCCTGGTATTTGCTGCCATCTGTCAAAAGCTAGTTATCTGAGAGTGAAAACAGCATTAACCAAAGGAGATAAACCTAGACACTTAGAAGGCATTTTCTTGGGCATAAAGTTTCTATTTAGCCAAAGAACAGTGGAAGCTTCCCTCTAAGGATCTATGACCTTCAAAGCCATAGGTTTTTGACTTGGCTCTTGGTACCAAGCATGAATTCCCTCCCACCAAGTTTGCCTCATATTCAATCAGAGAGCAGTTGATTGCCCTTAGAGCCTGTGTGCCACTTTTGCACTGATGTGTACATCTTGCCTGGCTGGTTGACTTTGTAGCTCGTAGGATTTACCGTTTGTTCATACCATTGATGACTTTTATCCTCCCGTAGCTCATATATGGCAGCTAGCTGGCAGAGAACTACCTTCCCTCTCAATTCCAGCGTGATTTCGCAATGTCTTCTGGCTATAGCCTGTCGTTTATTCAGCATTAGTCATCTTACCATTGAGTTCTAGTGGACAGCCAGGTGCTTTAACAATGGCCTGCATTGTTTTGGGGGCCTAGATGACCAGTAGTTCACTGTGGTACTGGGTGGGAGAGGCTGGCCCACTTCAGGTACTGGGATTTACCTGCAACAAACTATGGTTTTAGAGAAAAGCTTTCTCCACCCCAACAGGCTACTAATGCCCAAACTACATCTCTCTCTCTCTCTCTCTCTCTCTCTCTCTCTAAGAAATCATATCTTTTTTAAAAAATTTATGTGAGAGAGAGAGAGAGAGAGAGAGAGAGAAAGAGGTACAGAGAGACTGAGAGAGAGAGAGAATGGGCGCACCAGGGCCTTCAGCCACTGCAAACGGACTCCAGACACATGTGCCCCCTTGTGCATCTGGCTTACGTGGGTCCTGGGGAATCAAGCCAAGGTCCTTTGACTTTTCAGGCAAATGCCTCAACTGTTAAGCCATCTTTCCAGCCCAGAAATAATTTCTTTTAATTAGCTAATAAAGAAGTGTATTTCTTTGTACTTATTAATTTAATCTTTAGTTTTGTATGTCCCTCCCCTTCCTTTCTCCTTTTCTCCTGTCTCCTTTAGACTTTTCTATATTTTTATATTCTGTCTCTCCACTTGCATGTCTACTATTCACACTCCTAATCCCTCTCTGATTCCCCCTCTCCAAGTCTCATTCTAGCTTCCTGACCAGTACTACTGATGCTCACTATAGCTGACAAACAAATTGAACTATTCCAGGTTAGGACTGGAGAGAACATGTGTCACTTGTCTTTCTGAGAATAGGCTACCTCACTTACATAATTCTTTCCAGATTCATCCATTTTCCTAGGTAGTTTAAATTTTCATTTTTCTTTAAAGTTGCATAGAACTCCATTGCATACATGTGCCACTTCTTCATTATCCATTCATCAGTTGATGGGGATCTGGGCTGATTCCATTTTTAAAATTTGTTTTTTTTTTTGTTTTTTTTTTTTTTTTTTTACTTCTGGTATGGGTGTGGGTGGGTGAGGGTGGGTGGTAGGCTATGTCATACATGTCTCTTGCCACTGCCAACAAACCACCAGGCTACAAATGAACATCTCTGGCTTGCTGATCTGCATCTGACTTTACTTGGGTGTTAGGGAACTGAAGCTAGACTGTCAGAATTTGCAAATCAGCACTTTCACCACTCCCCAATCCTCTGTGCATATTTTTGTTTAACAATAATGGACAAGTATAGTAATACAGTCTACAAGGATTCTGACCAAGAGTTTAGCCCTTCCCACATGAGGGTTTGGTCACCCACAGCAGCAGAGGTGGTAGTTAAAATTGAAAGGAATCTGGAGCAGATTGTAGAGAAGACGACAGACCCTGAGTGTCGACTGTAACTGTAAGAAACTGCATCAGAGGAGGCTGAAATGCATTTGTGGAGTTAAAAGGGGACTCACCACAGTCCTGAGGAAGCTCTTTGCAGATGAGAAAATAGAGTGTATGCTGGTGGGCCTGAAGAATGCAATGGGTGTTCATTGGTTTATAAGATCTGTGGTGGACCATCCACATTTATTCTTCAAAGCTCAGGATGCCAGGAGAGGTCAATGCTGAGGGCTATGCCCATATCTGGAAATGGCCCTTAGTGGATAGGAGCTGCCATACACACGTATCCTGTCCTTGGACGAAGCCCACATCCAGTCGCCAGTTCATGCAGGGTATGATATAAGGCTACCATTTGCCTTGATTGAATGACCTTCCCAGTTCCAGAGCACTTCATGTGGATAGATTAACTACAACTACACTGAAGCTCAGCCTTTTCTTTTCTTTTTTTAAATATATTTTATTTACTTACTCATTTGAAAGAAAGAGAGAGAGAGCATGTCAGGGCCTCCAGCCACTGTAAACCAACTCCAGATGAATGCACTCCCTTGTGCCTCTGACTTATGAGGGTCCTGGGGAATAGAACCTGGGTCCTTTGGCTTTGCAGGCAAGCACCTTAACCACTTATCCATCTCTCCAGCCCTAGCTCAGCTTTTTCTTCCATCCTATCCTACTTCCGTATTTCTTTCTGGGGTTATTTTTGAGGGAGTCCCTCCTAACTACGCCTGCAAATTTCTGCCACAGGATCTGTTTCCTGGAAACTTATCCCAAGACCCCACATAACTGATTTCAAATGTAAGCCTCAAAGAGTCTATCTTATTATTTGCGATCCATGTCGCAGATGGAAGGCCTGGGAAATGAACTATTTAGCCTTGCAGACTGAATTACTGGAAAACACACCAAACGGGGATAGACTGTGCGACGGGAGTCAAAAGGGAGTTTCTTTTCCCCCTCCCCTTCCTCTTTCTCCTTGTCTTTCCCCTCCTTCTCTTCCTCCGTTCTCTCACATCATAGCGGCAGCTGCGGAATTTGAACTTGCTTCTGGCTTGTCAGCCCGTTCTCCTTTTACCATGCCATGACGCCCCTTGAGATACGGAGCAAGCTCTTCACTTTGCAGGACTCCAGATGAGCTGGTGGCTCCAAGGGGACTTGCGAAGTAAAGCGACCTGACTGTATTTCTTCCAAAGATGCTTCTGTCCTATGTGATCTCACTGCTTGTGGCATACCATGGACAGTGGTCCGTCCATGTGCCACTGGGTAGAATGGAGGTGGTTGTAGAAGACGTAGGAAGTTACAACCAGCTCCAGCATCACTCCGTAGCTTAGTCTCCCAAGCCTGTTGAACACAGGGCAGGAAGAGGCCCCTGAGTGTCTCACAAGGGGTACCGTGTTCTATGGAGAAGGCGCTGAAGGCCAGCACACACAGCTGCAACATCTTAAGTGGCTTCGTCATGCCAAGGGACACGAGGTTGAAACCCCTGTTGGCAAATTAGAAGGCAATTTGAAACTTGTCAATTATTTACCTGGACATATGGAAGGAATTTTTCTTTTCTCTGTTTAATCTGGCCCAAGAACTGCATTTGTATACCAGACAACAGAACAAATGAACTCTCTCTGTCTCTCTGTGAGTTGGCACTTCAGCCAGCAATTATAAATAAGGAAATCAGTACTTGGGGAATTTCATAAGTCACACAACATTCTCACAGCGAGGAATACCAACACTGAGTTTTCAACCCATTCTGCCTGGCCTAAAGCTCACACTTGGGTGTATGCAGTGCTGGGGAGACGGGAGACACGAGCTGGGGACACTGCTCAGCTACTGTCACCTGCGGGTTTATCTGTCCTCAGCTCCCCTTTGCTGGAATGCATTTGTATTCTCTGTGTTAGGAACCGAAGGTGGTTTTCAGCATCTCTATCGGAAGGGATGTATTCACAGATGGCGTAGAGACTTCTCATCCAGAGCTCCTACATATGATGTTTCTATGTTCCCTTGGGAAATCGCCCAGCACACAAGGCCTTCATGCCTTAGACTACACTGACAACTGCACCCACAGAGCTCACACTCTGCCTTGCACATGCACACACACACACATATAAACACACACACATGCATGTCCATTTTCTCCCTTTCTCTCATAGCACACCTGTGGCCGTTTTCCACAATGGGAGTTTTGTACTATGAAAGCAGCAATTCAGGAGAGATCACACACCATGTGGAGGCACTGGCCAAAGGTATGTGCTTAAGTGAGTAAAGAACGTAACTTCTCTCAATACTTTCCCCATGTTCCCTTGGGGTAAAGGTAAAGTCAAGAGGGGTGCAGCCCACCTTCCCTAGGCTCTTGCTGAGTGTAGTTTATGCCAATTTTACTTAAAGAAAGTCATCCTGTTCTACGATTGTCCAGTCAGGGACAGCCTGGACATGTCTGTTGCTAGTGGGACTCAATATGGCACAGAAGATTCTAAAATATGGAGAAAAATAAGGATGCTCCTTTGTTGGGGTTATGTCCAAATCCCAGACAATTGAGAGACAACATAAAGTTGGAACTCATTCATGTGGTTTTCTACTTGTTATCCTATCTGAAGCGAACTAAACTGTCAAGCATACGTAAATGTGCTGCTATGTACACATGGGAGATAGACAAATTGCCACACTCGGGTGAATGTACTGTAATGTACAGACATTAAAGTACAAACTATCAAACGTATGTAAATACACCATAATGTACAATCAGTGAAAGTACAAACTGTCTCTCACATGTAAATGTTCTGTAATATACAAACTAGCAATTCAATACAATATCCTTTAACAATTATCCTACCGCATACAACCAGTTGTTCCTAATTGAAATGTCCTGAAAAATCCAAATTCTTAATGTGAAACATTCAGAACTGAATAGTGAAAGGCTTTTGCTGCCTTTTTCTAGGGTCTGCCCCTTCTCAAAAAGAAAAACTTAAAAAGTGAAGAAGTCTAACCAAGATGAAAACCGAGACAGTGGCCAATGAGACCAGAAAAGCCAGGGATTTGGGCAGTCAATCCCTAGTGCCCACAATTCACACAAGAGGCCCAGAAAGGTTGCCCAAGATGGCCTTGAGATGAGCAGCTTGTAAGGGCCCAAAGGAGCAGGGTTTCCAACCAGGCTTCCTGTCACATGCCCAGTATATGTGATTGTTACAGTGAGTGACAGGGACACCTGCAGGAGTAACCAACATGCAAGACAACATTCGGAGTCGCTGCTCTGCGGACACCATCCTCAGAAAGGCACTATGGCCCATGACTCCTGAAGTTGGGACTGTTTTGGAGTAAGTTTGAAAACACACTAGTTCACCCCTCCAGTGCCCTGAAATGGATAGGATGGTGCAATATTTTTCATTGCATGGCTTCTAGCACAATTAGAAGGAGTGTCTTGGGCACCAAGAGACCTAGGAGCCAGCATTAAGTATTTCTGCCTCAAATTACATTTTCAGGGCCCATGCATGTCTCATTTTCTAATTCCATTTTTGACAAAACAAGCCAACATCTGCCTTTTGTTATTTCTAGCCCTTATTGTTTTTGGAACATCCATAGTACATTAGGAGTAAAATACCCTTGACATTAAAAAGAAATGCCTCGTAGAGCCTAGGCACAGCTGAAGCTTGGTTCAAGCTCACACCTTTCCTCTCCCCTTGCCACTACACCCAGGAGGTTATAAGCACCCACAGGGCAGGATGTTTCCTCAGGTCACATGTGGGTTTTGCTTAAAGATAGGATTTGTTGATCTTGGGGAAGAGGGAATCAGACAATAAGGTAGGGGTCTTAGAGGGGTCACTGGAGGACAAAGACAGGAGTCTGGCTTCTTTCCCTTTCATGCTTTGCCAACTATGGAAGGTGCTTTGAGGAGGGTCCAAAATGAGCAAATGAAACTAAGGGCCTTCATTTTTTTAAATATCTTTTATTTATTTATTTATTTATTTGAGAGAGAAAATGGGCACACCAGGACCTCTAGCCACTGCAAACTAACTCCAGACACATGTGTCACCTTGGACATCTGGCTTATGTGGGTTCTGGGGTGTTGAACCTAGGTCCTTAAGTGTCGCAGGCAAGTGCCTTAAACGGCTGTCATCTCTCCAGCCCTAAAGCTAAGGGCCTTCAGAGTCGCTCCACAGCAAGTTGTCTCACACATGGAGGTGCTCCGATGAGGACAGGAGGAGAGCAGGACAGGAAGGGCTGGTTCTGCTCTGGCAAAGTGAAAACGGAAGGAGCCTTGGTGCCACAGTTCTTCACTAGGAACTTGGGAGCTCACCCTCCCGCCCCTGCACAGAGGAGACTGGTGCTTTGGCTCCCATCTCCTCTTCAGCAAGCAAGGTGGAGTGGGTACCTGGGTCACAGGGGAACAGAGGTCTCAGGGTGCCACTTATACCCGCACCCTCCCCTTCCCCTTCCACACACAATGAGTCATAAAAAGTGTTTTCTGCCTGTCGGGCCATGGTGGCACACACCTTTAATCCCTGCACTGGAGAGGCAGAGTTAGAAGGATCTCCATGAGTTTCAGGCCACCCTGACACTACATAGTGAATTCCAGGTAAGCCTGGGCTAGAGTGAGACTCTCACCCCCAACACTCCCCGAAAAAGATGTTTTCTTAGGTTTTGTTGGTACTTCATAAATTCAACCTAATTGGGTCACAGTGGGTTGGAGAAGAGAGCCTGTAATAGCAAATGAGAATCAAATTTCGACTCAAAGGAAAACTCTGACCTCTGAGGGGCTTGAACATTCCATAAATGAGAGACAATACTTAGGCTTTAGTTAAGAATCAAACAAAAGCCAGGCATGGTGGCGCACGCCTTTAATCCCAGCACTTGGGAGGCCGAGGTAGGAGGACTGCCGTGAGTTCGAGGCCACCCTGAGACTCCATCCTGAATTCCAGGAAGAATTAAACAATGTGAGGCTGGAAAGGTGACTCAGCAGCTCAAGGCTCTACAAGCTGACCTGAGTTGCGATTGCTAGCACCCACATAAACCTGACTCAAAGTGGCACACTTGGTCATGGGAGAAGGCATCAGGAGAACTGTGAAGCTCCTGGCCTTTCCAGGGATAAAAACCCAACAACAAGAGAGACCCTGTTTAGAAAACAGAGGAGGACAGAGTTGAATGGACTTCTACCCACAAGCCATGGTATGCACATACCCACACACATGTGCATACATACACACATGTGCACACTATACACACGCAAATTTCAAAAGCATCACAAGTATATATCCAGCTCTCTCCCATGGAAAAACCCTACTGTCCTGATACTGATTTTTAAGTATTTTCTTTTTTAAAAATAAATGAAATATGACTTCACTGTGAAATACTGAACAAACAGTAGCTTTTTCACAATTTTAACTGAATATTGCTAACCTGGTGGCTTATCTCATTTTCTTGCCTTCCTACACAGTATATGAAAGAAAGATTGGCAGGGTTTTGATTTCAGCATTCTTAGAGCTTAGTGTTGCTGATGGGCAATAGAAACGTGAGTGTGGAGGAAGAGATTTCACCCAGAAGAAACGTGGGCCCACGGACAGCCTTCTCTGGGCTCACTCATTCTAGAACCAAGCAGTTTGCCTATTTTCCCTCCAAACCTGTACCTCTCACAGTCCTCGTAGGCCTGATACATGGGAACGACCTTCCATTAGCTCCAGTCAACACTCTGGAAGTTTCCTTCAGCTCCTCTCCTGGCACTCCACGCTGACACAGCCTCGGGATGGACTTCCTTGATCTGTCCACTCTCAGCTGATGCTGCAAATCTGAAATATCCCACATGCACTCATGAATTGAACACTTGTTTCCCAGTGGGCAGTGCTCTCCTTGAAAGCTGTGAGATGTTTAGGAAGTAGCCTGGCTGGTAGAAGTGGGTACTTGCAGGTTAGAGCTCAGCCCTTGTTTGGGTTGCTGGCCCTGCTTCGTGGTCTGCATGTGAAAGCCACAAGCTAAGCTCTCATGAACCAGGGCCAGAATAAATCTTTCTTCTTCGAAGTTGTTTCGGTCAAGCATTTTTGTCACAGTGATCCAAAAATAATGACGACAGCTTATTTTCAACCTGGCAGCTAGAACATCAGAGTGATCTAGTGAAGGGTTAATCAGGTCATTCAAACCATCCAGCCCACTTTACTGGAAAGAGAAGCCAGTCCTTAAGATGGTCCAAATAGTCCTCCATACTGTGGCCCTTCATTTTCTCTCTGTCCCACTTCACAGGTCTTTTTTTTACCCCCTCTCTTTTCTGACCTCGTCACTGTTCCTTAAATAGACCAGATGCCCCCTTATCTTTATCTCATTCCTTGGCTGTTCCTCCCCTGAGTTCTCTCAAAGTGGGCTTCCTCATCTCTTCTTGGTCTCCATGCACACGTTATTTTCTCGGTCATCACTTTCCTAGGCACCTTTGATGAACTACTGAACTTCTCTTCAGTTCCAACCTCACATATTCTTTTTCTTTTTTTTCCCTTTTTTTAAAGATTTCTTTGTATTTTCAAGGTAGGGCCTCACTCTAGCCCAGGCTGACCTGGAACTCACACTGTAGTTCCAGGCTGGTCTCGAACTCCTAACAATCCTCCTACCTTTGCCTCCTGAGTGCTGGGATTAAAGGCGTGTGGCCACCACACCCAGCAGCACATACTCTCTTGGTAACTGCTTTTGGCTTTATTTTTCTAACTAGCAACTCAGGATTATCTGACATACGAAACACATGAAGCTTTAAATTTTTCTTCCCTTTTGGAATCTGAGACCCATAAGAGGAATTTTCATTTCGTCTGTAAAAACACCTAGCACAAGGCAAATCTCAATAAAGACATTCGAAATGGATGGTCGACCAAAGTAATCACAAAACAAAAATAATAATAATTCAAACTCACACTGAAAGCAAAACCTTGACCACAGGGTTTTAAGTAGAGAATAAAAACACAACAGGATAGGTTTATGCGGTATAGGGCTCTACAATATACTTTCTTTCCATTTTTTCTATTTTACCATCTTCATTTGGCCTTTTCGAGGTAGGGTCTCACTCTAGGCCAGGCTGACCTGGAATTCACTATGTGGTCTCAGGCTATCTTGCATTCTTTCTACCTCTTCTTCCACACTGTTCCCTGAGCCTTGGAGGAGGTGGTAGAGATGTCTCATTGAGCACGGAGCACTCCACAGTCACTTATTTTCTCCACCATTTGCAAAGAGAAGCTTCTTTAACTAACAGTGAAAACAGCACTAATTTATAACCCACGGGTATAAATATAGATATTTAGTGGGCAAATGATAGGCACATAACATATCCATTTAGCAAAAAAAAAAAAAAAAAAAAGGAGCAGTTTCCCTCCCTAGGTGCTAGGGCCTTCCCAGCCATAGGCTTTTGACTAGGTTTTCAGGCATGGATTCCGTCCTGTGGAGCAGGCCGCACATCCAATCAGAGTGCACTTGGCCTCCCCCAGAACAGATGTGCTACTATTGCACTGGTAGCTCCGTCCTACCTGGCCGGTTGGTTGTATAGCTCACAAGATGCACTTCTGGGTAAAACTTGATGATTTTTTTCCTCCCCCAGAAGCCTGCATTTTCCATCGTTAGGACAGCTATCCAGCTGGGAGGAAGCTTTCAGCTCAGTTCCAGCTTGATTGCTCAGTAGCCTGCAGGTGAAACAAGTGGCATCTTCAGCGGTATAATTTTATCATTTAATTCTCGTGGGCAACCACGTGCTGGCAAGGAGGTGAGGAAGAACGACCCTGGCCCGCTGTTGGTAGAAGTGCAAACTGGTGCAGCCGCTATGAACCTTGATGCGGAGGTTTCTCAAAAAGCTCTCACTAGAGCAACCACATGACCCTGCCAGGCCACTTGCGGCATTTACCGTCAGTGCCCTACACTCTCCCACGGAGATATGTATGTGCTCACCCATGTTTACTGCTGCTCTGTTCACAATGGCTAGGAAACGGAGCCAACCCAGATGCCCATCAAACGATGAGTGGATAATGAAGGTGTGGTGCCCGCACACAGGAAGTTCTATTCAACAGTAAGGAAAAACTAAATTATGAAATTTGCAGGGAAATGGATGGATCTGAAAAATGTTATACTAATGGAGGTAACCCAGGTCCACACGTTCTTGCCCATATGTGGAGTATAGCATCCACATAGGAGCAAATCAAGTATGGAAAAAGAAGATTCTTTGATCTGGAAACAAGGTTTCAGGAATAACACTGACAGCCCTTCCACTGGGAAGGAGAAGTTACGCTGTGTGACCGCTGGAGTCAGGACAATAAGAACCATCTCTAGTCTCCTTCCACTAAGTGCCCCAACTCTGCTGAGGATGTTAAGTAAAACCATAACCTCTCCCCTTACTCAGAGGTCGTTGTCTGGCCAGACGGTGCTGGGAGGTGAGAGGACTCCTTCTCTTTACCACTGTGAGTTGGTTAGAGCCAAGAAAAGCCCTGGTGTGTGTGTGTGTGTGTGTGTGTGTGTGTGTTGGCACATGTGTATCCACTTGCTATGTGGGGAGAAAAGTTATTAAAATGCGGTGTAATACCTAGATGCCTTGAGAAATATCTCAACAGTGAAGAGTTGGTGGAAAGGCCTGAAAGTCTGGCTGAAGTGCAGAGATGTGTGGCATCAGTAAAGGACTTTAAATGTCTGAAGGAAAATTGAGGCATGTTCCAGAGCATCAGCAGGAAGAGTGAGAGAGGCTCCAGGAAGTTATAGGGGATGTCTTTCCATTTTCCTTTGCCTTTGTACAGGCTGCAACTGTCAGACAATGAACAGGTTTCCTCTAACAGTTGGCAAAGGCTGGGCACCATGAGGCAGGCATATTAGTGGAGGGACATCTTACAGAGTGAGGCAAAGACTTCATGGCCTTGTCCAGCTCTGAGAATCCTTGACTTGGCCTGGGTGCTTTCTGGTCCAAGCATCCACCACTCAGGAAGACTTCACTCTCTCAGAAAAGAGACTTCTCATCCCGTATGAATGCCCAAAATATCCACCACCCTCCCCCTGACAATGGCAATGACTGGCCTGAACCAGTCACTAGGCTTCTGCTCACTCCTCTCTTGGCTCTTACAGCTGATCCAGGGATAAGTCAGCTTCAAGACAAGCTCCCTAGCCCTTACCAGAGTCCCAGTATGATGTTCTGTGGATTGCAGAAGTCCTTGAAATGTTCCCATGTGATTCTGGTAGCTAAATTTTGCTTTGCCCAAATCTTCAAGGCGCTACTGGGAAGCATTATTTTGATCTTCATTTATCAAGCTCCCAGGTGAGTCGCTTCAACCGGCACTTCTGTCCCTCCCATGGATACCCAAACCCTCCTCAGTTCTGCGTAGGTAACACCCACTTGGGATATAATCTTACGGTCGCGCTTCACTGTTCTTTGCTTCTTCTTCCCTCCCAGCCCTCTGGTTCTCCAGGGACAGAAATGCTTTCCTATTTCTTTTTTCCAGGTCGGGTCTCACTCTAGCCCAGGCTGACCTAGAATTCACTATGGAGCCTCAGGGTGGCCTCGAACTCACAGCGATCCTCTGCCTCTGCCTCCCGAGTGCTGGGATTAAAGGCGTGTGCCACCACATCAGACCAGAAATGCCTTTCTTCTTGGGATTTCGTGCATCTAGCTCAGAATTAAGCACAGAGCCTGTGCTTATATGTGGGGAAAGAAGGAAGAGAAAAAGAGAGAGGGGATATATTTACTCAAAAAAAAAAAATTATGTCCATTTATCCTACCCATAACTGTGGGCTAACTCCACAATGCACGGCCCATATACCTCAACAAGGAGGGGCCAATGCGGAGGGGGTAGGTCACGGATGAGCCTAATAATGGCACCAAACTGACTGTATTTGCTTAATACAAAACTAATTAATAAAAAACAAAAAAATTTAAAAAGTAAATAAATTACATCCAGTTTCCTGAAGTGTTGTGTAAAAATGCAAAAGGCAAGTCACTAGGGCTGCACATATGCCTGTGAAACTAATGAGTATTACTAATTTTTTCTATGTCTCTTCAAAGTCATACAGCCACACACTAGAGCTCAAGCCACCGCTCTGGCTGTCCTCAGTCTCCCCTGGCCTGTTTGCTAGTTTTGAGTGTGTTCCTCACAAAGATAGTCAGCTATCCAGCCTGCAGATTTTTCTAAAGTCATTCACTTACACTTTTTTTTTTTTCCTAAAGTAAAACCCAGGAGTACCTTGAGACGAATACATTATAGAGACAACTGTCATCACAACCACATGTGGTACTATTTACTCATGTCAGTTTGAATGATGAATGTGGAAACAAAATGGCTGGGCAGCTAATAGAATTGAATGCTGGGTAGAACAATTCCTATGTGATTGCGAACAGTTGCCCACACTGTCCATGGCAAGTCACAGAAATGTGAAGAGCGGACTTGAGCCCTTCCTTTCTCTGGGGACTCCCTTTCTTGCTGTGTCTCCAGAGACTGAGTTTCACAGGACCCCGGATGTGTGAGCCATGACAGGGTACAGGCGCTTCCTCCACTGGCTAGGGGCCAGATGGGATTCACAGTGCCTCGCAAGAGGATAGGAAAGGTTGCCTACTTTACGCCAAGTGGCTGCACAGACATTGTGACCAACCAAGTGGTGGATTGCTCTTTGGAGAAACATCATTGGCCTAGAAGAGTTTGGACAAGAACAAGGAACTGTAAGTAACTCAGAGATTTCTCCTGTCAGCCCGCCAAGTCCAAAAACATCTAAACTCCTGCTTGCCCACCATTGATGCAACATCCATCCCCAGGTAATCAGCTGTCTGAGTCACTTTTCTCTCTTCATAGTTAAGCCCAAGAGGCCACGTGACAAAGCCCTTATCAGTCTCCACCGTCACCACAAGACCTCTGATAACACTACCTTCGTCTGCTGAGAAGCGGCTGTGGCGAGCTTGCTAGAACCCAGCAGTGCGTCTTGAATGCATTGCTTTATTTAGGTCTCACAGCTGATGAGGAAACAGGGGCTTACGTTGGCACAAGCTCCCGGATGTGACACAGTATTAAGAGACAGACAAGTTGGGTCTGGAATGCAGGGTCGTCTGCTTCCACAACCTGAGCTGGTCACACCTCGGCCTTGAGTGTCACCCTCAACAATGCACTTCTTTGCTTTCCTGGTATGTGTGGAAGGATGAGCTTAGTGGCTGGAGAGGAAAATGGAGGAAACGACAGACAGGGTGTAGCCTGCACCACGTGACAAGCAGGCTCGTGAGGGGCTGTGAGGTGGGAGGTGGCGGGTCTGTGAGTGGCAGGTAGGTACAGGGAAACAGGAACCTGCGTGTCCTCCTGGATGACAGGCCACAGCCCCCAGTAACGATTCTTGGAGAGGAAGACGTTTCCCACCCCACCCCCGTGATGTCACATCAGCTTAGAAGCCAAGATTACCCAGAACATAAGAGCAATGAGAGATTCAGCCCAGGTGGCGAGTGTCTTTCGGAAACGTCACGTCTCTGCTCCTGGCTGAGAAGTTGCCCGTGGTTTAAAGAGGCCTCGCGCAGACGGAAGCCCTGGCTGTACCGTTGGCCACCGCATGCTGTCCTCAAGTCCCCGGCAGTGGGAGTACTCACCGGGCTGCCAAGATTGTCATCTTCTAGGAAACCCCTTTGAAATATGCTTGGGGACCTGATGAGAGATGGATGGTCTGTGGAGTGCTGACACCGTCAGCCCATGTGTGGTCCGGGATCCTATGCCAGACCAGACCTGGATCACATTCAGTAGCCCCTTTCCCTAAAATAAGCAGAAAAGTTCATTTTTCATGCCAAAGACAAGAAACAAACAAACAAACAAAAACCCACTATAAGTCTGCCTGAAATATTGACACACAGGTGCAGAAACATCCAAAATGGATGGAGTGGCAATGTTGATTATAACCCATCATTGCTTTCTTATTTGTGCCACAAATTCCCATTGTTCTCATCTTTTAAAAAGCTTGTTTATTTTTATTTATTTGAGAGCAACGGACAGAAAAAGAAGCAGATAGAGAGAGAAGGAATGGGCACATCAAGGCCTCCAGCCACTGCAAACAAACTCCAGATGCATGTGCCCACTTGTGCATCTGACTTACGTGGATCCTGGGGAATTGAGCCTCGAACAGGGTCCTTAGGCCTCACAGGCAAGCACTTAACCACTAAGCCATCTCTCCAGCCCTGTCCTCATTTTTTTTTTTAAATCTTCTCTGGCTTCAGCTTTGATCAACATCAGTTAGGTTTGCCCAGAATATTGCATACCCAAGTGCCTTGTTTTTTCTAATCTTAATCCTACTAATGACATGGACAAGAAATACATATGTACCTGTCACAGTTAGCTTTTCATTGCTTGGACAAAACACCCAACCAAAAGTAGCTTATGGAAGGAAAGGGTTGATTATGAGTTACTGTCTCAAATGCAGGTTTCTTCATGGTGGAGAAATCACGGCATAGCAAAGGTGATGCATCACATCCTGTCATATCAGCTGGAAGGTAGCAGCAAGAGTGAGCCAGCTAGTGAACAGCCAATGGGATGGGCTAATAAACTTCAAGGTCCACCCCTGTGATGGTTTGATTCAGGTGTTCTCCATAAACTCAGGGGTTCTGAATGGTGGGTTCCCCGCTGATGGAGATTTGGGAATTAACCCCTCCTGGAGGCAGTGTATTATTGGGGGCAGGCTTATGGGTGTTTGAGCCAGTTTCCCCATGCCAGCGTTTAGCACACTCTCCTGTTGCTATTGTGTACCTTTTGTTGGCCAGGGGGTAATGTCCACCCTCTTCTCATGCCATCATTTCCCCCTGCCATCGTGGAGCTTCCCCCTCCAGCCTGTAAGCCAAAATAAGCCTCTTTTATCCCACACGCTGCTCTTGGTTGGGCGATTTCTACCAGCAGTGCAAACCTGACTGCAACACCCCCCAACCCTCGGTGATGCACCTCCTCCAGTGAGGCTCCATTTCCCAAAGGCTCTGTCAGCTAGGGACTGAGTATGAGCTTAGTCACACGCACATGAGGCTGTGGGGACATTTGACATTCCAACCACCACAGTGCCTTACAAAAATAAAGCTGATTCTGGGCCTGGAGAGAATGCTGAGAAGTTAAGGTGCCTGTCTGCCAAGCCTAAGGACTCATGTTCGACTCTTCGTCCCACATAAGCCAGATGCACAAGGTGATGCAAACACGCAAGATCACACACACATGAGCACAAGGTGGTTCACACATCTGGCATTCGATTACAGTGGCTGGAGTTGCACCAATTCCATCTATCTATCTATCTATCTATCTATCTATCTATCTATCTATCTATCATCTCTCACCAAAAAAAAAAAGAAAAGTAAATGAAATTGATTCAGAAGTTATTTCCTTCTTGTGTGTGTGACTCATGCAAGTGTGTATGTGTGCTCATGTGTGTGTGGGCTCATGCACGTGCAGATGCACATGCACAAGTGCGCACATGCATACAGCAGCCAGAGGACAACCTCAAGTGTTATCCTCTTGAATGCCATCCACATCCTTCAAGTCAGGGTCTCTCATATCCTGAAGCTCACCAGTCGGGCTAGAGTAGTTAGTTTATCCACCCCACTTTGTCTCTCCAGTGCTAGGATTGCAGGGTCATGCTGCCACACCCAGCGCTTTACATGGGTTCTGAGGATCAAGCCCAAGTCCTCATGTGCATGAGGCATGAGGCAAGTGCTTTACTGACTGCGCTATCACCTCGGGCCTCTGTAATTATTTCTTTTCAGTAAAGTGTTCTAACTGGAACTGCTTGATTGGGCTTACATTCTTCTGATGTCCCTTGACTTGAATACTGCATTGTCACCACTAATTGCAGGATCTACATGGCAAATGTGCAGACATTGGTGTCCAGTGAAACCTTCAAAGGAGGGGCCACAATATCAGCTGAGCCAGGCTCTTCACCCATGGTAAAAATTTATGACATTTTCATTAGTGATGTGGCCACATCGATCAATGTGAGTGGTCCATTATAATTGATCATAGAGGTCCTTTTCAACTAAATGTACCACAACACCTGGCCCCCATGATTCGTATGCTGTATTTCTTAAAAAGATATCCCTTTGTTGATCAGAACACAGATAATCTGGTATCCCTCTAAACTTAATAAGAGCCGCTGGAGTTAGACTCAGATTATGTAATATTATTTTTAAAGCCCCTGCATATAGTAGTGAGCTGCTGCTATGGAAAAATATCCAACAAAAGCACCTTAAGAGAGAAGAGGTTTATTTTGGCTCCCATATGCTGGGGAGGGATGGTGGCAGGAACATGGTCACATTGGATCTGCAGTCAGGACAGAGAGACAAAAGCTAGTTCTCAGCTTGGTTTCTCCTTTTCCTTTCCTGGGACGCCTCCCATGGGCTGATACTGCCCACATTCAGGGCGATGCTTCCCTCCTCAGTCATACCCTCCTAGAAACACCCTTGGAGACCCACTCCGGTGTGCTTCCTAGATCATTCTAGAGTGACTTGTGCAGCATTGTCGGAATATCGAATCGTCAACTCTAGCACCTGGGGAAGGTTCTGAAGAATTAACCCAGTCGTGGGAGAAAGTCCCACTCAATGACCTAACAAGCTCTTAAGAGCTTCACCCCAAGACACCCCCAGAGTACAATCAGATTTTAACATGAGTTTCAGAGGAACAAGCAATATTCAAACCACGGCAGCATCTTCACTTGGTTTTGTTTGCCTGAGACTTGGCATTTGTCTCGTCATTTCTTCAGTAAGCTCTTACTAACTCCTGGAGGCTCTACAGGCCTCCTTCCCCTTATGTGTAGAACAGAGATGTGGGTCTAGGATAGTGGTTCTCAAACTTTCACAACATCACCAGATGCTTGATAAAGATGAATTGTCCCTGTACACACACACGCACACGCACACACACACACATGCACACACACACTCATATTTCCTTAGCAGGTCTGGAATGAATATTATTAATCAGGCCACAAAATGTGTGAAAGGGTGAACCCAGGCTCTAGCCAGTATTACAGAAACACCTTACCAGAGAAACTCTCTGGGCACCAATATACCAAATGGATAGATTTTTTATAGGGGAAAAATTTCTATAATTATGGTAAAAAACTTATAGCACATAATTCCGTCTTGATCAAAACCAATCACGGATTCCTTGTAAATGACCTTGGTCTTAAACAAAACGCAGTGGAGGAATGCTATAACTTAAATACTGGTGAACATGAACAAGTCTGAAAACTCATGTTGAAATTTGATGGCCAATGGGAAGGTGTTGGGAGGTCAGGCCTGTAATAAGTAATTAGGTCATTAAGAGGGATTAGTGCCTTTCTCACAGAGCTGGGTTGGTTCTTTGGGACTGGACAAGTTCCCACAAGAGTGGGAACTAATAAAGCAAGGCCTCCTCACATTTCATCCCTTCCTTTTTTTTTTACCCGCTGAGCTCCAAGACTTGAAGCAGCACAACACTTCAGGCCCTTGGCTTTTCTAGTCTCCTGAACCATGGACCAAAACAAACCCAAAGTCTTAATAAATCACCCAGACTTCAGAGCTCTCTTACAGTAACAGAACACCGACTAAGGCAGTTGGTAGAGAGTTAGCGGGTGAGTCATTTTAAGAAGGCTCACTATGAACCACAACCTCTAAAATTCCTAGCAAAACATCTCTGAAAGATAGTAGGGACACCTATTTGTCAGTAAGCAAGAGGTGTACATGGCCATGCTTTGGTTGGTATAAACACGAGACCATCTTTGTGATTTGAGCACGCTCCCAGTGCACTTCCGGCGCCATGCTGGTCCTGTGTGGAAACCGATTCAAATAAGCACCATGAAATATATGGAAACAATTGCAACACAGAGTGTAGTGATTGATGTAGTCCAACTTCCAGATAGAATTATTGATCCTGTGAAGTATAAAGGTTTTAAGCTATTTCCCCCCCACACACAAAAGCTTTGTGGAGAAAAACAGGAGAAAAACAAAAAGCCTTTTTATCCAGAAATGGTCACAGTTACCATTTTCATAAATAACAAGTTTTCTCAACTGATGTTATGTGGTGATCATTGTTTATTTCAGTAAAATTAGGCCTGAAATTACCTCCAAGTGGTTCTAGAGAGAGAGAGGGGGGGGAAAAAAAAAGCAATGTTGAGGCAATTTAAACAATGATGAATGTAAGTGAAAAGCATACATTATATGATTCTTTTACCTTCTGGGTAAGTTTCATCTTTTTCAAAATAAAAGGCAGTGAGTACAAGAAGTAGAAGGCACTGGGCATGACAGTTCACATTTGTAATTGGCACCTAAGAAGTAGACGTAAGAGGACCATGCATTTAGCCTACCTAGCCTGGGCTGGGCTGCATAGTCAGTTCAAGGTGAGTGTGGTCAACAATGAGACACACTCTAGAACCCAAGGGTGAGGGGTGTAGCTCAGTAGTAGAATGCTTGTCTAACATGTACAAGGACCTGGGCTTAACTCTTCAGTCCAAAAAAACGTGGGGGAGAAAAGAAAAGAGAGACAGCATAGTGAATTATTCTAAACCATGTGGCTGCAATCTAAAACTAAAGTTTTTTTCAGTTCTTGGAAAGTTAGCAAATCAAAAAGTTATGATATATTAAGAGTTAATGGGAAAATTAAGTGTAGGAATTAAGGCTCTATATTTTCATCAATATTAATGTAATAACTCAGAAGTGCCTCATTTGTGTCTATCAGCCTCTGACATTCATAGTGCTTAATGTGAAAATCATAAGTTTCAACTATGCATTATTGTGAGGGTCATAGTTTCAAATATGCACCATGAAATAATAATGCCTGGCCATTAACAATACAGCAAAGACCAAAATACTTCTAAATAAAAGGATCATCTGGGTATGAACTAAAGCCAGTAGAACAGGGACACATACCACAGAAACATAATTTTTCCCCAATGGTCACACTTTATATTCTTTCTGCAGTAAGATGCAATATAAGCAGTTAGTTTTAATTAATTATCCTGCTATTGCTCCAATTGGCTGAGTTCAAATATTTTTTTGTAAGGAATCATATTAATTTTTATATCATGTTTTTTTCTGACTTCAACATAGACATCTAGAAATCAATGTTGCATGTGCTCCTCTCTCTGAAAAGGCATAGGTCTTCTTTCTCCACTCTGAATGCAAAGATAAAATAATGAATCCATATCACCGTGAAAGTGCAAGCATAGCTTCTGGTCATGCCCCAACCCCAAATCACTGGACAGTTAGTTCAAGTAGAGACAAGTTGCTATAACAAAGAGATCGGGTAGTACAGTGGCCTGATCAGGTATATGGTTCTCTCTCATGTTATTACTGACTCAGGATTGGACAGTGCTACTGATATTCTGAACACATGACTTTCATTTCTGGGTTCAATGCAAGTACTCCTGTTTTTGTTACTATCTCTGTGTATATGTGCATGTTTGTGTGTGTGGATGCACATTTATGTGGGGGAATGCATACATGCATGTGCACATGTATGTGGAGGCCAGAGGACAAACTCAGGTGTCATTCCTCAGGTGCTAAATCTCTCCCTGGCCTAGAACTCACTAAGTAGGCCAGACTGAATGGTCAGTGAACTTCAGGGAACCCCATGCCTCTGCCTCCTCAGGGCTGGGATTACAAGCATGCACCTCTATGCCTGGATTTTTATTTTTCATATCGATTTTCGGGAACTCGAATCCTCATGCTTTCAAGGAAAGGACTTTTCCTGTCTAAGCTGCCTCTCCAGCCCCTGTTCTTATTATCTCACAGACACTGACAAAGAGGAAACCGTCCAAGGAGTAGACATGCAATTGTTTAAAGGACAAAAGTCCAAAAGTTAAGCACGCCCTTTTAGACAGTGCCGCTGCTTTCATCCACCTGCAAGACAAGCCAGAAAGTGAAACAGTTACCTGGACTCTCATGTGCCCGCTGAAAACCAGAGAAGAGCGCTGGAAGCAACCTGCCTCACTCTCCACCCGTGGTCTTGGCCTCTAGAAGGTAAGCAACTGAATTAGGGTATGATTGCATTTTCTCTGCTGCCTGTCCCACTCAACTTTAAGCCTCTGAGACGTACATATTAGAAACTTCACAGTCCAATAGTGAAAAGTTTGCTAATCTGACAAGGAATCAAGGTTCATTAAATTCTTAAATGCAGCATTTTTATAGAGTATGGCTCACCTGGAGTCGGCCAAGTGCAGATGTCATTAGCTACAAGTTCATTCGAGCTCTGCAGCACATTTTTCCTCTCTTTCTCCCTCTCGCTTTCTACATTTCTTTGCTGGTTTTGGAACTTTTCTTTTTGCTATTAATAGGTATGCAAGGAAAAAATTTAGAATTTTAGTGGAATAAAAACAAGTTTTAAAGCAGAATTTACAGTGAGACGCCTAATGAACAATGGTCCATTCGCACAGCCGAAAGCTCTATTCACAAATCTCTCTCCCTTTTAGATTTGTGAGGAACAAGGGATTGTATTCTCTGCATGGGATTTTGCTTCTGGGCTAGGGTTGACTGCAAGTTTATTGGAATGAGCACTACGTTTTGTTTTGTTTTTACCATGAGGAACTTCTGCAAAGAGTCCTGGTGCTCATCATGTGCTGCGAGGAGAATGGGGTGTTTGCAGAATAGTTCTTTCCCTGTGCTCAAAAATTAGGTCCAAGCAGAGAACCATGAGTGATTTTTCAAGTCTTGTTTGGGGTGAGGCACGCAGATGTATTTGAGTTAATTAGCTTGGTAAGGCAACTCCACAATGAGGCTGAGTTACTGCCTGGTCAGAGGAGCCTTTTCTTATTCTCAGCCTTGAGCTCTCTGTAGGACCACAGGCAAGTAGCCAGCATCTATCTATGCACTGTGGCTTTCAGTTACAGCCACGTTGGCTGTTTAGAGTTCTAGAAGAAGGAGTCTCCCTTTCTCAGGGAAGCTGAGGCACAGACAGCCTTTGCTAAACCTGTTGAACTGGACCATTGTTTTCTGGAACATTCCTGACCTTTGATTCTGGCCCTCCTACGTTACAGTCTACAGTATTTGGTGGCTTATGTTTTTTTTATGAATCTGCTTCCCCATGGGATTCTTTATTAACAGAGAAGCCCATGTTACACCTATCTACATTGTCCCTATCATGTCTAGTACTACGCCTGGCTCCTCTCACGTGCTGGGTATTGAATAAATAAATGTAATAAAACTAACCCCAGTATTCGATGGCTGCTTAGGTGAAGCTGGGCATGAACCTGGATCTCATTACTCACAGATCTGTCCACCTTGCGTTTGACTACTCTCTCCCTTCAGGAATGAGGACCAAGGGTAGATCAGCGTGACTGGAGACCATGGCACAAGAGACACGTGATCTCCTGCCTTGCCTTATCCTTATCAGGATTACGCAGCTCTCTCAGTTTCACATATTCTTACAGCATGCTCCTTCTCCTTCTTCCTCAAGAAATTCTGCTCCCTGTAGTTGGGCAGAAATTCCTCTGCCCATCCACGGAAGTGGATATGGAACGGGCTCTTGATGACATTATCTGAAGGTGCGGTATGCAATTGTCAGGTGGTAACTGACATTTGCTCTCCAAGATGAGGAGCTCCCAGGTCAGCAGAGTGCCTCACACATCTGAGTCAGGCACAAGGGATCAAATAAATGACCTTCTCCTGGGGTTGTCAACCAGATCACTCTGCCTGACGTTTCTCATTCTGCTTCAAAATGTGGTCCATGCTCCACTAGTCAAAATAATCACACAGGGAAATGAAGAAGCAGAGCCAGAGTCCTGGGAAGTTCCAAAGGGACTACTTTTATCACACAGAGGGGAAGAGGCAACAGAAGCTACAGTGAGAGGCCCAGGAGGAAGGAAGGCCACTGTGGGGTCACTTAGAGAAACTTCCTGCCATTGTCTAGCCAAATGGGTTCAGCTGCAAATAAAAATAGGTGGAAATTGAAAGCATGCATGTGTACAACTCAAATCAGACCCATGCAAAAAAATGCCCTGGTGCGGTGTTTTGGGGTTCATGGAGAAGTGACTCAGGTATTCTGGTCCAAAGAGCATGGGACTTCAGCATAACATCCCTTCTTGTCAGAGACTTCAGAGGGATAATGACTGAGTCCTAACCACACTCCAAAGCAGTGGGAGAAAAGGTTCAAGCACAAAGCCTAACGCAGTAATTCCTGATATAGCAGAGCACCATGCAGGACAAAACACTACGGTATAAGATAAGACTTGAACAAAACAGGGAGTTCCAGAAAGTGCTGGTTCATCAACACGGAGCGGAGTAAGGCAGCTGCAGTTCTGAAAGGCTGGAACCCTTCCTCTCCTTCCCTAAGCTCTGTTGGCAGTTAAAAGAGGACTACTATTTAAGAATTAGGCAACTTTTTTTTCAGTATGTTTTTAAATTCCTATTATGGAGAATGTCAACTTTGTATAAAAACAACCATGATAATCTAATAATCTTGAGAAGCTGCCAACCATAATCAATAATTAGACACCCACCGCCAATCTTGCTTCATCCTTCTATTTTCTTACTCCCATATTACAAGCACTTGCTAACTTCATCGAAAGTATTTCATGCTTTAATTCTGAAACATAAAAGTGCTTTATGACAACACAACTCTCCCATGCTGCCTTAAGATGAGAAATCTATAATATTACTCAATGTCAAGTAAGCGTTCAGCTTGGAAACCCTTTATATCTTTTGAATGTGGCTCCCTTGGAATTCCTGTACCCACCATCCAGAGGCCAGGCTTACGTGTTAGGAAAGAAACTCTCAATACCTCGGGCCATTGGGTTGTTACCCTATAGTACCATAACACACATGCCAAGACCAGAGGGTGACCCCTAAGTTGGAGGCAAGCACACTGGCAACATAAAGAGAAAGTAACTGACAGATCCCTCATTCTGGATGGTGCCCAGAGCTGCTCGGCCTGGAGCCAGCAACCCAACATGTTTCCATTGTTACTGGCAGATGATGAATTGAGAAGCAGACAGGGAACTTTCTTATCATGGAGAATTTCGTCAGTCTGGGCCATGCACATTGAAAAGGCACAATTAACCTGTAGTGAGCTGAGAGATTAAACATGAGTTTTCTCGACTTGAATGACCTCTCTCCCTACATTAAGCTGCCTATTTAGCACCCTTAATAAATACGTAGATCATTTAAACCATGTGGCCATAAATGGAAAACATGGGCTTTCTGAACTAGACGTTTTCTTTCTCATGTTGGAACACTTCCCTCGAGAAAATCTCAGGTCTCATGGAAAAAGAGAGATCTATATGTCTTTCTGATGAAGTGTTTTGTGATACACAGAGACACATTGACCAAGCATTTTCTTCTCTCTTGGCCAGGGAGCAACATATGTTTCTGAGAAAGGCACTCCATCACTATTTCTCTGTCAGTTGCCTGGTCTGTTTGTCAACAAAATAGAACGTGAAAGGATTATATTTCTATGAAAATAATCACATTTCAAAGTAGCCTGCTATTATATACCATGTGGCATTACATGGACCGCAAATATTATTATCTTCCTGATTGTTAGAAGTAACAATCTGTACTCACAAGTCAGTAAAATATTCAAGTATATATCTCTTCTGATGCTTGATTGGGGAAAATAATACTCCCTGCCTTGGGGTTAGGACTGAAGGACTGATAACGCCTGCTTTCAGATATTCATAATCATTTACTGATTCAAAATACAGCCCACAGACCAAAAACAAACCATGATTTACATTAATATTACTAATCTTGATTTTGATCAAAATCCTCACAAAGTTTTTTTTCATAATTTGTATATGGTTTTCCCCTTTCTTGGAATTAATGAATCACATCAAAGTGTCTGGATTTTTGGAAGCTCTGTTGCAATTTTCTTTGGCCTCTTTCATGTGTGTCCAAGAAAAGGTCCCTACGCAGCTGTCTATGTTCATGGGCCCTGGGGACTCTTCTAGGCTCCACGTTCCCTGTGGTCAGCATGCTCTCTGGGACAGTTGCCACCACAGATTCCCCAGAGTAAAAAGCCTGTGGCTTCCCTTCAGATTCCCAGCTTTCAATCCTCGCCATGAGCAACCAGCGTTTCAGACAGAATTAGCTGAGGGGACAGATCTTGAGGTTCCCCTTTCAGACTCATTGACTTGTTCCTGCTGCACATACGGGACAGAGTTGACTATGGAGAGCATTATTGGCTCAGCAAAAGGGTGCCAAGGATATTTTAGGAAGAGAAGATTCAATCAGTCATTTTTTCTTGGAAGATGGACATTGAAAAACAAGCATTCTGGTCCAGACTTTACAAAGCCAAGAAAGCCCAATTGTCTGAGAAATCATGTGAAGGGACAAGTGTTGGCTGTTGGAGCCACTGAGCAGTATCATGCTATGGAGCCTGCACCCTCCCTTCCTTTTGAACTACTGCTCTCGGGGTTTCCTGTCTGACTTCCCAGGGCAGACTGTCTGATGTTAGGCATCAATGGTATTGTCTGAAAGCTGCCGTTGTAGAAGCAGGCAAGCTTCTTGGGAAGCCTTGAGACTATGCTAGTTGGTTAAGTCTCAACATTGCATGAAGCACTCAGTTCAACAATGCTCCTCTTTTTCTAACAATTTGCTGAAACTAATTGAAATATAGGACCCAGCTTCATGTAGGCAAGCTGAAATGCTTCAGTTAGCTGCTGAGGCAATAAATATGTGGCCTCAGAGAGCAAAAATGACAGGCCTATTCTCCAAACAATGTAATTAGTATGTATCTCTGCAAAGCATTATTTCATTGGAAAATAGTAAGAAATTGGCCTGTGCAAATATAATGACATTGAATATGGGAAAAGCAATCAGTCCATTTTCATTCTACAGATCATTTGAAAAGTTGAAAATAAAGAAAAAGATGCAAGAGGGTTAGATATGACTACTAAAAGTCCCACATTTTTACTTCCTTATCAAGATTATAGAAACTTTAGTAAGTTTATGAAAAGCACAATAGAGATTGGAAAAAACTTGCCTTTTAATATTTATTTTTTATTTATTTTAGGGGGCCAGATATATAGAGAATGGGCATGCCAGAGCCTCTAGCCACTGCAGACAAACTTAAGACATATGCACCACCTTGGGCATCTGGCTTAAGTATGTACTGGGAATCTAATATGGGTCCTTAGGCTTTGCAGGCAAGTGCCTGAATAGCTGGACAATCTCTACATCCCACCAAAGCATGACTTTTATGGTGAATTTAGTGTTACTTGTATAATCACAAATTCAGGTGGTTTTTCTCTTCATTTTCTTATATTGAACTGCTATTTATAAAACATATATAAGGCAAGATGAGTGGTAAAGTTGGGTAGTTTTGGTGAAGAACTGTTTTTTTTTCCCTTTTATGTGCTTTTTTAAAAAAAAAATTAATTTTAGCTGGGTGTGGTGGCGCACGCCTTTAATCCCAGCACTTGGGAGGCAGAGGTAGGAGGATCACCATGAGTCCAAGGTCACCCTGAGACTACATAGTAAATTCCAGGTCAGCCTGATCTAAAGTGAAACTCTACCTCAAAAAAACAAGAAAAAATTATTTTTATTTATTTATCTGAGAAAGAGAATAAGAGAGGGATAGAGGCAGAGAGAGAGGGAGAGAGAAAGAGAGAGAATGGGCAAGTCAGGGCCTCCAGCCACTGCAAACGAACTCCAGATGCGTGCACCACTTTGTGCATCTGGCTTATGTGGGACCTGGGGAGTTGAGCCTGGGTCCTTTGGCTTTGTAAGCAAGCACCCCAGCTGCAAAACCATCTCTCTGGCCCTGTGCTTCTTCTTTTCTCTCTCTCTTTTTTTTTTTTTTGTTATGAAGTAGAAACATTGTATGGACACATTATGCGTTGGTACCATCATTCCCCTCCTCCTTGTCCCCACTCCACCCAGAGCCCTCCTTGGTGGGATTGCTGGTATGCGCCATATAGTCGTAGGTTATGAGCTGGAGCAGTCTGTCATTGTGCAGAGGGCTGTATCTTAATGTTCCTTCCCACCCTGTGGCTCTTACAATCTTTCCACCCACTCTTCTGAACTTCCCTGAGTCTTGGTGGGTGTCCTTTAAGTCTACTTTAGAGTTGAGCTCTCAGAAGCTTCTGGATTTCTGCTTTTGTGTGTTTTGAGTGTCCTCAGTGCCTGTCTGCATCGCCCTGGCCCAGGTTATCAGGCTTGTCATGGAAGGAGCACAATTCCTCATCTCCCCATGAACAACTATTTTTTGAAATTTTAAAAGATATTTTATTTATTTATTTACATACATGTGTGTGAGTGGCCAGACAGAATGAGAATATGGGTCACCACAGTCTATTTCTACTGCAGACAAACTCCAGATGCATATACCACTTTGTGCATCAGGCTACACATGTGTACTGGGGAATCTGAACCCAGGCCAACAAGCTTTGCAAGAAAGTGTTTTTATTAACCACTGAGCCACCTACCCAACCCAGATTATCAAGTCTTGACAGGAGTTAGTCCAGCATAGTGAAGTATGGTGTATATTGTGTATATCTAGATCAATTCTGAGAACAGTGTCAAGCCAAAGTGGTAACCACTAGGCACCTGTGACTATGTAACTTTTAGTTAAATGCTCAGTTCTGCGGTTGCACTAGCCACATTTCAAGTGTTAAAGAACTAAACATTACCATTGTCACCACTGGAGGTAGTAGTACTATTGGAAAGCACTGCTCCAAAGGCTCCTGGGCCCTTGAGCTAATGACTCCAAGTGTCTGCATTTTCATACTGTATTTTCTTACCTGGGACATAAGAGATGAGACCAAATTAGTTCTTCCACTTCTGAGCTTTTTTTTGATCCCGTGGGGGTGACACCTGCAAGGCTGAGTGGTGTGCAAGGCAGCCTGGCTGCTGCAGAAAACACCTTGAATACAGCCCTGGTGCATTGGTACGAGGCATACTCCTGGGGAAATTTGCTCCATGATTGTTTCTTTTTACTTATGAAGGCACTTGGGAGCATGCTCTCCAAATTCTGCTGTGCTTTAAAATTCTAAAATGCTGTTAATTTTGAAAAAGGATTTCTTACCATTGAGGTGAAACACAGCAGATTTAGATATCGTGTAGCGTGTTCTATTTTATGTGATAGAATTCTGACTCCTCCTCACACTCATTTAAGGAAAGGGAAGCAGATTGCCTTTTGCCTTGCACTGAACGGTTTCAGTGATGGCAACCCTTGGCCAGCACTTGGAAGATGTGTGAAAAATGGCCAGTCAGGCAGCTGTTTTCAATCTAAAGATTCTTGGCATCTGTGTGCAGGATATCAGCATGATCAAAGTTTTCACTTTTCTTCCAAAAGATTGGGTGTCTTATAGAATTACCATGTGATAAATATTGAGTTTAGTATTTGAGTTGGCTCTTGAGCAAGGAAGATGTGGCCTTGACTCCTCGATGTTGTTAGCAATAGAGAAAACTATTTTTTAGATACTTTATTTGAAGATTTTGACATTAATCTACCCACCAGTGTGGGCTATGTTCAATTGACATTACATGACCATTTGTGAAATATTTTTCATTTGGGAGTTTATGTAAAATAAGGCTTCTTAATTTTTTTTCTACTTGTGACCCTTTTATAGCCAGGAAATTCTTATATAACTCCAGGTCTATATGTATCTAAAATAGGTATACAAATCAAATATTTACTGATAATAAATCATAAAGAAATGAGCCAGATGTGGTGGCACACACCTTTAATCCCAGCACCCGGGAGGCAGAGGTAGGAGGATTTCCATGAGTTTGAGGCCACCCTAAGACTCCATAGTGAATTCCAGGTCAGACTGGGCTAGAATGAGACCCCACCTCAAAAAGCCAAAGGAAAAAAAAAAAAAAAGAAATTTACTTTCAAGCCTTTTTTTTTTGCCATATATTTAAGACAGAGCAGATCTTCATACAAATGAGATGGATGTTGTGGTGGTTTGAATAAATGTCCCCAAATTGATTCCGGAGTTTATTAAAGCTTATAATTTAGATCGCCAGCTGCCTGGCAGAGGAAGTGTCACTGTGGGCAAATCCTAGTGTCTAGACCCAAGGTATGTTTGGGGGTGGATATGTTTCCAGAAAAAGATGTGCAGAGTTCTTTATCTCTGCCATGACAGGGTTTGTGGTATTAGTGGTGGTTTTTCTCTCTGCTTGCATCTTTGAAAGGGGGGTCAACTTCTGCTGTTATGGAACTTCCCCTTGATCTGTAAGTTTCAGTAAATTCCCTTCTTCCCATAACTTGTGTTTGGTTTGGAAGTTCATCCCAGCACATGAAGTTGACTTAGGCAGAATTAGTACCAGGAGTGGGACAGAGTTGCTGAGATAAATCTGACCATGTACATTTTGGTCTTTTGGAACTTGTGTGCTGGAGAAATAGGAAACTTGGTGCTTGTAACTGAAGATGCCTTCTGGAGTGGTAAATCAAATATTGTGGACTATTCTGATAAAGTTTGAAAATACTAAATGCAGAAAAATTTGTATTTGAAGACTTGGTTTATGAACTTTCTAAGGGGAAGGAGAGACTGCAGAGGACTTTGTTGGAACTGGGCTACTGGCATAAGGGCTAACTACATTCTGCTTTCCGTGTCCACACAGTTTGATCAAGGTTAAATTTGTAATGGACTGATGTGCTTGGCTAAAGCCTGTGAGATATAAGATTTAAAATTGGAGAAACTCAAACAAGTTTAAAATTTGCTGGCACAGAGAATAGTTTTAGGTTACTGAAGCTGCTACTGTCAAACACATTTGCAATGTTAAGGAAGATGGCCCAACTTCCTTCCATTAAGAGAATGGAAAGAATGCCTGAGGTGCTTCCACCCCAGGAGGACTGAATGGTAGGAATGCAAACTCACTTGAAAGGAGATGACTGAAAAGAAGAAACCTGTTCTTTAAGGTCACAACTTCTTTCATCCCTGAATTAAAAATATGACCTTGTCCTGCACACCCAGTATTGATTTCAGAAGCATGAAAAATGCATGGAGCAGATCATGAGATGCACACTGTTCCAGGAGCTGCTGCTGAGATGCGGCATGAAACAGGGTGTGATGACCCTTAGGAAGAGCCTGGTGAAGCTATTGGAGGATGTACTGTAGTTTGCATGGAGACCCAAAGATGTTTTGGCTATACCAGGACTGCTCAAGTGCTAGCATGGAGCTCTGTACCTGGCTTTTGAGCCCAGAGGAAGGGGCAGAATTGGAAAATCTGGGCACTGTCAATTACTGGTTGTGATCTTGAACTTGAACTGCAGGTGTTTGATGTTTGCCTCATGGTTGTTGAGTTTGCATTGGTCTAGTCTCTCTTTGTTATGCCTTATAGCAGTTGAAAATGTTAACTTTGTGACTTTGTATGTTGAAAGTAGGTAACGTGTTTTGATTTTACAGGACTCACAGTTAAGAGACGATCTTAACTCCCAGATGAGACCTAGGACTTTGGAACTATCTTGAGTTGGTACAGACTGTGGGGGACCTTTAAATTTGGGCTGAACACAATATATAATGTGAGATGTGAGGTGGTTATGAATATATTGGGGGCCATGAGCAGAATGCAGTGGTTTGAATGAATGGTCCCCAAAAAGATTCAGGAGTTTATTAAAGCTGTAATTTAGACCTCGAGCTGCCTGGCTGGAGGAAATGCCACTGTGGGTCATTCTTAGAGTCCAGCCCAAGATGTGTTTGGGGACAAATCTGTTTCCAGCAAGAAAGATTCAGTCTTAAGCTCTGCCTGGGGTTTCTGGAGTGTCCTTGCTTATGGGGTTGGTGGTTTTTCTATGTGCTTGGAGCTGTGAAAGTGGGCCCACTTCTTATGGAACCTCCTCTGAATCTGTTAGCTTCAATAAATTCCCCTCCTCCCATAACTTATGTCTGGTTTGGAAGTTCATCCCAGCACATAAAACTGGGATAGATGTGGTTTTTTATTATATAAAGAATTAAATCATGGCTGGATATTTGATATCATAGGACATAGAACATATTCAATATTTCTTTTAAGGTTTTAGTGATAACCTCCACACACATAACCAATATGCCATGATCATGATCCTTTCTCACTACCCTTCCTTTTCTACCTCCTCATGCCCCCTCCACTGAATCCTCTCTTCTTTCCAACTCGTCCCTGTTCTATTTTGTTCTATTTGTTCTATTTCACTTTCTCCCCTATTATGCAGGATTTGTGTAGATAGCATCAGCCACTGTGGGGTCATGAATGCCTTAGCCACTTTGAGTATTGAAAGCACTCCTCACTCCCCCCCCCCCACCCCACGGGACTTCCTTTGGCTCTTAGATTCGTTCTGCCACTTCTTCCTTTATGGTCCCTGAACTTTTCAGGGTGTGAGAGAGATATCTTATTTGGTGCTGAACAATTCCACTGTCCCTTCTTCTAAGTATTTTGATGAATTAAAAGTCTTCACATGGGTCACTGCCATCTGAAAAGAGAGGCTTTTTTAAACCAAGTGAGAGTAGCTTTAAGATATGGGCATAAACATAAACATTTAGATGGCAATTTGGTTGTCAAATATATCCATTTAGCCAGACAACAGTAGTAGCTTCCCCAATGGGGCTTATGACCTCCCCAGCCATAGGCTTTTTTTTTTTTAATTCTTATTTATTTATTTATTTGAGAGCGACAGACACAGAGAGAAAGACAGATAGAGGGAGAGAGAGGGAATGGGCGCGCCAGGGCTTCCAGCCTCTGCAAACGAACTCCAGACGCGTGCGCCCCCTTGTGCATCTGGCTAACGTGGGACCTGGGGAACCGAGCCTCGAACCGGGGTCCTTAGGCTTCACAGGCAAGCGCTTAACCACTAAGCCATCTCTCCAGCCCCAGCCATAGGCTTTTAATTAGCTTTTCAGTACCTGACTCCTATGAAGTAGGCCTCACATCCAATCAGGGAGAAGCTAGGTTCCCTCATAACAGACATGCCATCACTATACGTGTTGGCACATTAGGCCTGACTGGCCAGCCGTAAAGCTTGTAGAGTCTACTGCTGGTTAAGACCTTTGATAACTTTTCTTCCAATAAAAGCTATGTGCATAGCTCTTTCCAGCATCCTGACAGCTAGTCAGTAGGGAAGAGGTCTCCTGCTCAGCCCCAGCTTGATTTCTCAGTGACCTGCAGCCCAAGCACGTGATGTCTTCAGCAAGAGTGTCTTACCATCCAGTTCAGAAGGGCAACCAAGAGCCTTGGCAATAGTTTATAATGTCTTAGGGACATTAGGGGCCTCCTTGACCGACAACTCATTGGAAAGTATCTTACGCTCGGCTGAAATTTTCCTGAAACAATCTATGAGCCCTCCCCTCTCCTCCCTTCCTTGTGGCCCCTTTTCTAGCATCCTGGCCTCTACCACTGACTCTTACTCCAACACATATACAAATCTGAATGTTTGAACCTAGAATCCACATATGAGAGACAATATGTGCTCTTTGTCTTTCTGACCCTTGGTTGCCTCACTTACTGGAATCTTATCAGAATTCATCCATTTCTTTCAAATTTCATTTTTTATAGCTGAATAAAATTCCATTGTATAAATATACTACAACTTCATCAGTTGATTCATCAGTTGATAGGCATCTAGGCTGGTTCCATTTCCTAACTATTGTGAAACAGCGATAACCTTCAATATTTTTGATTTTTATAACTCCAAAATGGAAGAAGTATGTTTAGAGCCAATGCAGAAAATTGTTTTGAAAAAAAGTTTTGAAAATTCTGTTCTAATCCAAGCTACAATTAATTTAATGACTTTTTTTTTAAACAAAACTCAAGTCAGTAACCCAAATAGCAAGCTTTAAAATCAAACATCCTAACACAAAACAATCTAAAGACATACTAATTTAGTACTTACATGCTCAGGAATGATGGTGAGAAAAATATTTAAAGTATTTTATGTAATTAAACCATTATATTTCTTTTTTTTAAGTATGAATCATTAAGCTTATTTAAGGAGAAATCACAAATTGTGGGGTTTAATTAAGGGAGAGTGGGGCCTAGGAAGATGGGCTAGGGAAGAACCATAAACATGTGGGAAGTAGGAAACTTGCTCTCACATGAAGAACACTGCATAGCTTGCAAGGTTCACGTGAGGGAAATTGAAGGTTTCTAGAGGAGAACTGGAGTGCAGTAGCAAGCACGTGGATGATAGACCGTAAATGGAGATGTAGGGAGGCTAACATCAAATGTGGCATCCACAATGTGCTCTTCTGAGGAGGGGAACTATCAAAGTAGAGACCAAGAAATTGAGAGGAGAGACGGGTAATAATGAGGGTTACACTGATGATTGCCCCAAGTTTAAGGAAACTATACAGGTACCAGGCTGGGGGTTACTGAGAGCACCCACATGGTAGATCAGAGGCCAGGGGAAAATTACACAAGTAATCAAGGTGAGAAATTAACCCAAGCTATAAAGCAGTGGCAAGCCAAAAAGTTTAGATCATGAACCAGTACTATGCTCTCCCACCCCCAGCAAGGTGAGGGTGGAGGCCAGACTCAAGTGTGTCCAAGCAGCTTAGGAAAGAGCTGGACAGACTCAAAGACATGCCTACCGAGGGTTGAGGTGCAAGAGAGAGGGAGGAGCTGGAGGGCAACAGCCTTTATAGCCTCAGATTCAGGTGTGCAAGGAGACGAGCCCACCCGGTAGTGCCCTAGACTGTGGGAAGCAGAGAATGGTGTAGATCAGCCTTGGTCAGACAGAAGTTCCATTCCTTTTTTTTTTTTTTTCTTAATTTTATTAAACATTTTCCATGATTATAAAAAATATCCCATGGTAATAGCCCCCCCTTTTCCCTTTGAAATTCCCTTCTCCATCACATCCACTCCCCATCTCAATAAGTCTCTCCTCTGTTTGGATGTCATGATCTTTTCCTCCTCTTATGATGGTCTTGTGTAGGTAGTGTCAGGCACTGTGAGGTCATGGATATCCAGGCCATTTTGTGTCTGGGGGGAGCACGTTGTAAGGAGTCCTACCCTTCCTTTGGCTTTTACATTCTTTCCGCCACCTCTTCTGCATTAGACCCTGAGCCTTGGAAGGTGTGATCGAGTTGTTACTCAGTACTCTACTTACTTCTTTCCAGCACCATGATACCTTCTGAGTTGTCCCAAGGTCACTGCCATCTGAAAAGAGAAGATTCTCTATCCAAAGTGAGAGTAGCATTAATATAAGGGTATGAATATTAAGAGAAGTGCTTACTGGGCAGTTTGATAAGCATAGTATATACCCTAATGCAGACATCAGCAGATGTTACACCCCTAGGGCTCATGACTACCCCTGTTTTAAGTTTTCAGTATCAGGGATGTATTCCCTCCCTTGGAGTGGGCCTCCAGTCTAATTGGAAGGCAGTTGGTTTCCACCATGACAGACGTGCCACAATTGCACCCGTTGGCTCATTTGGCCTGGCTGGCCAATTATAAGGCTTGCAGTGCCCACTATTGAGTATCTTCACTGGTGGTGTATCTTTCTCCCATTGAACTGCATGTAGAATGGCTTCTTCCAGCTTTCTGTCAGCTGGTCTACATGGAGGAGGTTATCAGCTCAGTCCCAGCAGGATTTCTCAGTGGCCTTGCAGCCAAAGTATAAAGCCATTATATTTCTATAAGAGTAGAAAACTTTGTACATATGGTATAAACACTGCATTTCATACCATACAGTAGTCTTGATGTGAGCCAAGGTGCCTTGGGAGCATTCATGGTATAATGGCCTGGGCAGTACAACGTGCAACATGTTGTGTTCAGAACCAAGGCCGCAGCCAAGTTGTGTGAAAAAACATGAGCGAGCATTGCCAGGAGTGCTTTTGATTCATTATGCATTTGATTTTGAATTAGTTTTTGGTCAGTGTATATTCATAAACCTTTCCCTCACTATGTTACAACCCATGTGTTCTAGGACCTAGAACATTAGAAAATCAAATCAAAAATTAGGGGGAAAATGTCTACATATTAATTCAAGTAATTTTAACAGCTGTTTCCAGAGTTTCCTTTTTTTTTTTTTTTTTGAGGTAGGGTCTTGCTCTAACCCAGGCTGAACTTGAATTCACTATGTATTCTCAGGGTGGCCTTGAACTCACAGAGATCCTCCTGCCTTGGCCTCCCAAGTGCTGGAACTAAAGGCCTGTGCCACCACACCCAGCCTCAGGTAGACTTTCCAAAGCTAGTTCTGTGGAGTACAGATTCCTTGGATGTTATGAGAGATTACACAAGCTCATAGAAGGTTAAGAAAGTATGTTCTACACAAAATTAAAGTTCTGTGGGCTGGAAAGATGGCTTAGCAGTTAAGGTGTTTGCCTGCAAAGCCAAAGGATCTCGGACCTATGTAAGCCAGATGCACAAGGGGCACATGCATCTGGAGTTCATTTGCAGTGGCTGGAGGCCCTGGTGTGCCCATTCTCTCCTCTCTCTCTCTCTCTCATTCTCTCTCTCAAATAAGTAAATAAATAATTTTTTAAATTAAAGTTTTGTTTTTTGTGTATTTATTGTTACAAGAAGCCCATTGTTGTGAAAATGCCCAGTGCATCATGAATCTCTAAGACCAGAATACAATAGACAATGGGAAATATAGAAAAATAATTTTATATAAATTGCACATCATCACTCCCATAGAATACTTCATGAAAATGATTAAAGCTCTGCTGGAAAAAAAAAAAAAAAAAAAAAAAGATTTCCTGGTAAGAAATCTTCATAGCTAGGCGGTAAGTTAAGTCCTTAGGACTGAGACCTGCTACATTCCGTAGATAGCACCCGTCTGATATCTGGAGCTCCATAATCTCTCTGGGGCAGAGTTGAGCCCTGGACACTGTTCTGGGCATATGACATAATTGGGCAGCCCACCAAATGCACAGCTGGTGCTCTGTCAACCTCAGCAAGCAGCAGTTGCCGGAGAAGGCTCACAGAGGCTGAGGAAGGTGGGAGGGGGTAAGGGGCTCGGAAGGGGTACTTTCTGATATAAGAACTGGAGCAGTACTGAGCCAACAGATGGCGGTACTCAAGGGTTTGGGGGCTTAGACTCAGAAAAGCTGGGTTACAATCTCCGCTTTGTTCCTCTTTGCTGAGCATGCTCAGATCCATGGCTTCCTTCTCGGAGCCTGGAGCCCTGCCTGGAGAAGAGAGGACAGCCCCAGCTCCAGGCTCATCCTGAAGCTCAGCTGAGATCTTGCACGTGGTATTGGCTCTAAGCACACAGCAGGCCACAGCAGCACAGGCCACATGGTCATACACCTCATCCAAATGGGCTTGGGAGCCACACTGTTCTGCTATACCTAAGTGGCAGAATACAGCCCTTCTCCTACACATAAAGGCTTCTTGCTCTAGCCAAAATATTCAGTAGTGCGAATTCAATAATAGATACCAATAATGCTCAAATTTGTGTAATTTGATTACCAAAAATAGCCGCCATTGTCGATTGTCATTATGCCAGTCATTCTCTCTTGATAAAGGGATCATGATGCTACCACTGATAATTTTCCCAAAGAAATACAAATGAGATCACAGAAATATATATTTTTTGCTAGGGTTATTCTAATAGAACAAGTTTTTTCATATGATTTTCTAGAGCTTATAAACCATCTTTTAGGGGACATTGGAATTCCTTGGTAGGTGGCTTATCTCCCCAGCAGAGAAGCCAAAGGAATAAATAAAACTCTCAGAGAAAATTCTCTTCTTAACCCCAAGTGTCTAAGGTTGTTCCCCAGCCTCCTTGGGGTAAAGGAATAGTTCGCCCCCATCAGCAGCTTTGAAAGGGGAAGAACTATTATAGTGTGTTCTCTCCAAAAAAGGCATTAGTGACGGTAAAAAGCTGAAGGGGAGAGATCTGCTGACTCAACAAACCAAGATGACTTTTTACAGCTCATGAAACTGTCTTTTTAAGAGCCATGTTCTACGACCTTAAGTTTATTGCCCTCACGATTTTAGAAATGTCGTCTTCTGGAAAGATGAGACATCTCGATGAGGAAAGACAAGATTAATAGCAGAAACTTGCCCAGTGCTAAGCATGTTAGCGTTTCTTGCCAAGCAGAAAAGAGAATGGAGATGGAGGCTTTTGAAGCCGGGAGCCACAGAGCTACTCCATCCATCAACACAGATAACCCTCCCACCCACTGCATCTCTTAACAAGGTCTGCGTGTCTGCTCTCTGCTCTGTTATATAAACTGATAGTTAAAGGCCTGGATTGGATCAAGACTTCACTCCTTGATAGATGGTGACCTGAAACACATCAGTTATTAACCTCTGCAAATCCTGGATCCTTCTCACCCCAAGAACTGGGGTAATGAGCAGACAGAGTCCCTGTTAGCATCAAAGATGCATGGTGTCGCTTGTTTACTTAATACCCTCCCGTGGGGGCTTGAGGTGTTGCTCAGTGTTCATGTAAATGCCTAGAACCCTCAAAGGCTGAAACCCTAACAGTGGCTCACAAAGCAGACCCCATGGGACCTGGTGCCCCTCCTTCTCCTTGCCGTTTGCCCTATTAAGCTGACTTGCACCCAAATTTGTATTCATATTGCTCCTGCATAATAGCCTCATGCCTACCTCAGGACCTTGACACATGCTATTCCCCCTGTAGTACTTGAATCATTAACTCTGAAGTCTTTGCTTTAATAGCACTTTCTCAGGAAACTTTTCAGTTGTGTTTAGAACTGAGAACTCCTTTCAAACTCTTTCTCCTTGGTGTTTTGTTTTCCCGTGGGACACTCATGACCACCAGCAACACAGACTTTATTTGTAATGTTTGTTACTTGCCTTGCTACTCCTGAATGGAAGCTTATAAAGGCATGAAATTTTTGGTGCTCAGTATTATATCTCAAAGACCTAGAACAGTGCCCGACACAGTAGACACAACTATACTTGTGTTAGACATTAAACGATAGCATGATGAGAACACTGTGCCTTTACTGGCAGAGACACTGACTTGAATGTGGGCACATTCAATGTAGGCACATTCACCATCTTATTCCACTGACAGTGGCATATGCCAACAAATCCACCAAGATGATTTATTGATCCCAAAGGAACACATATTAAAGATAAAACGTTTTGTTTTCCAAATAAGAAAAATGCTCTCTGCAGAAAACGACCTAATGAATGTTGAAAGGATAATAGGATTAATGAATTTTGAGGCCACCCTGACACTACATAGTGAGTTCCAGGTCAGCCTGGACTAGAGTGAGACCCTACCTCAAAAAAATAAACCACTGGGGGCTGGAGAGATGGCTTAGTAGTTAAGGCACTTACCTGCCAAGCCTAAGGGCTCATGTACATCTCTCCAGATCCTACGTAAGGCAGATGCACAAAATGATACAAGTGTACAAGGTTTCACAGGCGCACAGGGGGCACACAAATCTGGAGTTCAATGGCAGTGGTTAGAGGCCCTGGTATGCCAATTCTCTCCCTTTCTCTTTCTCTCTCACACTCTTTCTCACATAAAAAAAGGCCAGTACATTGGACTTGCCTCAAAAAAAAAAAAAATCACTGGGGGCTGAAGAGATGGCTTAGTGGTTAAGGCATTTGCCTGCCAAGCCTAAGGACCCAGGTTCAATTCCCAGTACCAGATGCACAAAATAGTACATGTGTGTGGAGTTCGTTTGCAGTGACTAGAGGTCCTGGCACACCCATTCTCTCTCCCTCTCTCTCTCTCTCCTTCTCTCTTTCTCTCTTACTATCTCTTTCTCTCTCTCAAATAAATAAATAAATTTGTTTTTTGAAGAAGCAGAAGTTAAAAAACAAGAGAATCACTGCCGATCTGCACCAATGTGAAGGACATAGATGCTGAGGACACTCAACACATACCAAAGCAGAAATTCAGAGGCTCCTGAGAGCTCATCACTGAAGTAGACTTAAAATACACCCCCCACGGCTCAGAGAGTTTTGCAGAAGATGGGGCAGAAAGACATAAGAGCCTCAGGTTGGGATGTAATACCCAGAGGCATTGCCTGCCCATTCCCCCAGTAACTGACTACTGCTTTCACAACATATAACCCACAACCCCATGGGGAATACCAGCAACCCCATTGAGCAGGGCCCTCAGTGGAATGGGGGCAGGGAACAGATGGTACCAACACATGATATGTCCATACAAAGTATGTTCTTAATTTAAAAAAAAAAATGCAAAAACCGAATCACTACTTGTTTAAAAAAATTTATTTATTTATTTGAGAGCTACAGACAAAGAGCAAAAGAGTCGGGGGGTGGGGGGAATGGGCACGCCAGGGCCTCCAGCCACTGCAAACGAACTCCAGATGCATGTGTCCCCTTGTGCTTCTGGCTAACGTGGGTCCTGGGGAATCAAGCCTCGAACCGGATCCTTAGGCTTCACAGGCAAGCGCTTAACTGCTAAGCCATCTCTGCAGCCCCAGAATCACTACTTTGTAACCTATAGTGTTATAACTGGTTCCAGCAACTGATCACCAATGCATGCTGAAAGCGCAGGACGGGAGATGGATGAGAAGGTGGAGAGCCGGGCGAGGCTAACAGAACAAACCACAGGCTCCTGTCACTCACGTAAGTGGAAGTATAGAAAGGAAGGAAACGAGGAGGAAAGGGAGGGAGAGTACCTTCTGCTTGCTGTGTTCAATTGCTGGATCAGGATCAGGCAGCTAGTAGACCAGAAGAGTGGAAGGAGGAGATGCCTTCTGCCTACTCACTTTACCCACTCCTAAAGATCCAGATCCTGGGCTCCAGTGCTCTGGCAAGATGAGGTGCATGCCACGACATACAGCCCAGAGGGATCTCCTCTGATCTGGGTAGCAGCAACCTGTGATCTTTTAACTTAAAAATTGGTGGATCTCATAACCGAGCGATGTCAGCTTCATGCTGAGCTGTCTCCCACAGTCTTGCGTTTACCACTGCTTCTTTTCACACTTAGACGATTCCCTTCTAATTCTCTGTAAGGGGAGGGGGAGCTACCAATTTCGATGGCCTTCCTCGGCCCTGTTGTAACTCCGGTCACTCGGTCACTCATCTGAGCTCTGTAGAGGCCAGAGATGGAGAGCATGAATTGCCAGCCACATCTCATCTGTCTCTCCACCCGCTCTGGAAACTTTCCTGGGAGCCTAGAGTATGTTAATGTCATCGGAGCTATAGAACCACCCAGAGCTTAAGTCTTGGCAAAGAGAAAGAACACAGAATTCAGTGGTAAAATGACTAGAAGAAAAAGTAGGAGTTCTGCATCCCTAATGGAGTTATCCTGCCGTGGACATCCTGTTGATGAGAGCTCAGCTAGGAGGCCCCTGGAAGCCCAGGCTTTCTTTTCCTCTCCCCCTGTGTTCTGTTTATGACTTTCAAAAGGGAATGCAAAAATACCTTTCCATACCCACTGGAGAGTTTATCATCGGGAATAAGATGTCAGCAAGTCTTGAGAGTAGCTGGACCCACACTGCGTGGAGAGTTACTTGTAAGTGATACCATTTTAAAAACTAATATGAAACTTTACAGAAAAGCAATATAACATCCCCCGGGCATGGTGGAGAGAGGGCTTGCTAGGCCTCCAGACAGAAGGGCCCCGCTGACCACATTCCTTCCTATTCAGGCCAGCCTTGGAGATCCATCCTCCTGGATTTGGCAGACTGGCTTTGGATTAAAAAAAAAAAAATGGAGAGAGAACATGAGGGGGAAAAAAATACAATGGCTATGTGGGTTTGAGTTGGCTGGTGTTGGAGAAAATGGATGGCGGGAGACTAAAATGTGGCCCCTCTTCCAAATATGAAGGATGGCTGAACTGCAGGCAGTCAGAAAGTGGCAGAGGCCGCAGGCTCCCTTCCCCAGTCCGCAGACGACAAGGAGCAAGAGGTGTCACTTGCTACCCCATCCACATCCCTCTACCCAGGAGAACAAAGACTACCCACGCTGAAGTCCATGTCCCACCCCTGCGGCTGGGGTATGGACAAGAGCTAGAGGTTCTTTTAGCACGTGGCCTCCAGAGCACGGATCGGACACGCGGGAAGCATTTGCTTGCTGCCTCCTGGCACCGCGAAGGCATCCCACGTGAGAGTGGGCAAGTGTGCCAGAGCAGAGCCATTGCCAAGGTAACCCGTCAGTCCATGAAAGGCTCACCCCACCAAGAGGATTCAGTCACTGCCCCCAAGGTCCCACATTTCAAATGCCATCAATGTGAGACCCTGAGAATTAAGTTTCCAATGCCTCAAACTTGAGGGACACACAACAACCACTTAAGATGACTTAGGGACCTTACCAATCTGAAGATAATGTCGCTGTGATGCCCACGAACAGGTTTTACAAATAACCTTTAAGCCTGCCAGTTGCCTCCCCCAAGTTACCTCACCAGAGACTTGATCCCCCCCCCCCCCACTTTGTCTAAAACTGTCCCATTCTTTTCTGTAGCGGCTATCAAGGTTGGAATACAAAGGTTCCCTTAAGAATTACTCTTTCTCTGGGTGTTTCTCGTGTGTAGATACATGAAGTATACAAGCTTATGCACATCTGTTTGTATTTTTTCTATTATTAATCTGTATTTTGTGACAGTCTTTCCCTAATCAGAAGCTTGGTTCTAGTCAGTCATCATGTCATGACTGACCAGAAGGCAATTCTATGGAAGCCACATAGGTCCCTAAACTTTTGGCTATTTCTTTTGCTCATTGGGAGTGAGGATCCTAAAACAAATTACATTGATTGTTGATTTGTAAGCATGAAATATATATTAAGAAAGAGTGCCCCACCCCAGAAACTGACTGATGTATTCATGATGCTAAGGGGACACTAATAACCCCACGGAGGGGTGCCCTCAATAGATGAGGAGTGGGGGAGAGAGAATATGGGTATAACCTGAAGGAAATATGACCAGTACCCAATAAAGTCAGGCAATACAATGCATAATCAATTAAAAAATAGTAGAAGGATTAGTTGGAAGGAGAAAAGGGGCAGAGAAAGGAGTGGAGAGTAAGGAAAGGACAGAGGAAGGCAAATCAACTATGATCAACATTTTGTACATACATAAAAATTGTCAATAAAGCCGGGCGTGATGGTGCACGCCTTTAATCCCAGCACTCAGGAGGCAGAGATAGGAGGATCTCAGAGAGGTCAAGGCCACCTTGAGACTACATAGTGAATTCCAGGTCAGCCTGAGCTAGAGTGAGACCCTGCCTCGCAAAACTAAAAAAAAAAAAAAAAAAATTGTCAATGAAAAAATAGCTGGGAAGAAGGAACTCAGTGGAGGGGACATATGAAACAGGGAAAGAGGAAGGTTGTGAGAGGAGACTATGATCATGGTACATTGTATGTGGATGGATGTTATCAATCAAAAATTTTAAAAATAAAATGAAATGGGAAACATCTCCTTACTCCTTTGCCGAACAGGTAGCCTACCAATGCTCTCACCTCAAGCATGTGTCATTTGTTTCCCTTTTTTAAAAAACTCTTTGTTGACAGCTTGCATGCATGTAGACAGTATATCATGATCCCAGATCTAGAGGTGCTATAGGCACAAGAAGATTATTTAAAAGAACATTTCAGAACTTACACCTCTCCATAGTGCTGTGTTCTTCAAGTCGTCTCTTTAGAGAGTGGCAGTGCATACAAGATACCATCACCTTTTAAAGTAGTTTCTCACTTTTCTTTCTGGCATTGAACTTGGAAGCAATATAGTGAGCTCACACTTCCTGAATCTCAGGCTTGCAAGCTCTGCCTGCTCCATGCTTTTTTTCCTATGGGTGTGTGGGTCTCTCTCTCTCTCTCTCTCTCTCTCTCTCTCTCTCTCTCTCTCTCACACACACACACACACACATTTTCCAGTGCATCTCCTTTCTACCCTAGAGTATGCCTGCTGCCCATGTTATTATTAACTTTATTCACCAACATTCTCTTCAAAATAACTTAATCATTCATCTGATCAGCACACTCCCCCACAAGACTTTATATTCAAAACTGATATTCCCAAGAGCGACTTGAGGTTTTGCCATTGGTACCAGAGAAAAGGCTCTCTGCCTTTGTGTTTTGCAACTCCAGGGTACACAAGTAAATATTTAAGAAATTCTGCTTTGTTCCAAATATTCCTTGTCTCCATCATCTCCCAGATCCTCCCTTGTCCCCATGCCAGCCAGAGTAGAGAGGACAGCCACTTTGTAACTGGCAAAGCAAATACAGGGCTCTGCCAATGACACACACACACACACATTCACACACACGCGCGCACACACACTCTTTTTTCTCATCCTCTTCTTGCTCTGCAAACAGTACAGAAATGGCTAGAGCTGGGGTTAGTTTCAGAGAATTATAAATATTTGAACAAATGAGGCTGCAAGCGGTCACTTTGGCATGTGTCCTCAGTGTGGATTCCTACAATTAAATGGTACTTGCCCCCTATACATCACTAGCTTTGTTCTTAAGGTTCAAACACAAGAATTCTGTCAAGTGACTCAATCTGAACTTACAATGACTCTGGTTCTTTTAAAGGGTCTAAACAAAGAAGCTCCAGCCAGCAATGTTCTTTTTGTTGAAGCCTGTCGCTTCAGGGACGGTTAGGGACATGCAGGAGTGTTTTGTTTCTGAAGTGCTCGGGCAGTAGAGCTGAGAGCAAGTGCATTAAGGGACAATTGCTGGAAACTGTCTATAAACAATTCATAGTAGGTTTATTCAAAATGGGCATTTTGCATTGAAATGATAAAATCATTGAATTGTTTGAAACACTCACACTGATCCTTTGAAATTCCTCTGCCCGCTCTGAGGTAGATGACCAGCAAGCTGTGTAAGCAGTTTCTTTCTCTATTTTCACCCTATCTAACTGTTGAGGGCAGAGAGGATGGGAAAGAAATCTCCTTAGTCATTCCTCCTCTCATGCTAGTGGCTTAACAAATCTCTATTAGACCACCATGTCCCTCATCTGGGATTAGATACCTCTCCTCTCTTCTCCAATTCATTTTGCTCATCTCTCCCATAAGACATCACTCCGATTGCTTGGTTATATATTAGTCTCCTAGGAGACCTTAATTTCACAGGGCAGAGACTGAATTTTCACATCGTGTGGTACCAGCTGAATCAACAAACAAGAGTAAGAAGTGACCTAAATCAAAATTTATTCCTTAAGCATTTCAGGAATCAGGGAGAATACATAAGTATGTATGCTTATAAAAGTCTATGTGTATATAAGCATATATATATACATATTTGAGTAATATTGTTTTTTTCTCTGAAAATTACATGACAATGTAAATCATAGTTAAAGTTTGCCAAAGTACTTGACAGATGAAAAATCATTTTTAAATTTTTTTTTAATAATTAGTTTTGTACTCAGTGAACACAGTCAAGTTGGTACCATTGTTAGGCTCATCCATGTCCTACCCCCCTGCCCTGGCCCCTCCTTATTGAGGTATATGGGTCATGCATTGTGGAGTTAGCAAAGTAATGCCTTTCAGCCATAGGTATTATGTATTTATACAATATACAATAATTAAAAATGGTTTTAAAGCAGTGCCTGGTGGCCCACACCTATAATCCAGGTACTCAGGAGGCTGAGGAAGAAGGATTTCTGCAAGTTTGAGGCCAGCTTAGGCTACATAGAGAGATTCTAATACCAAAAATGAAACCTGAAAAGAATTTGAAATAAAAAATAAAATGGCTAGTCAAAACTTCATCTTACCTGTCTCAGAGATAAGAACTAGGGCTGTCATGGACAGACTTTCTATTGCTTCAGAAACCCTAGACTGGAAAATATATAACCTAACCAAGCAGAATAAGCCCCATCTACTTCTCTGTGGGTTTGATCCTGCCTGTTTCAGCTTTTCCGTCAATTTCTTTTTATGTCACTTGATTCCTTCTTATGTCCTATTTATTTCACTTGGATTACAAGTGTTCCTTAGACTTCTTGAAGCTTTGACATATACATTTTTTACTTTATTTTTCTTACTCTCTTGCTCTCTACATAGATGAAAGAAAAATAGCCAATGCCATGATGTCACTCACAAATGCTTTACATGCATTTCTGAAGAATAAGGACATTAGATGACAATAATACTTTCATTATCATAGAAAAACTAATATGTAGGGGCTGGAGAGATGGCTCAGCAGTTAAAGGTGCTTGCAAAGCCTGACCACCTGGGTTTGATTCACCAATACCCACATAAAGGTAGATGCACAAGGGTGCACATGTGTCTGGAGTTTATTTGCAACTAAGTTGTGGGAGGCCTTGACACTCCCATTCTCTCTCTCTTTCTCTCTCTCTCTCTTTCTCTCTCTGTTTTTTTCTATTAAATAAATAAATATTAAATTTGTATGACCTGTAAATTATAAGATTGGTGAGCTACCTTTTCCTTCCTGACCTATAAATTAATAAACAACAATGAAAATCCCTTAACTAAAAAAGAAAAATTAACATGTAAATATATTATCTAATATACAGGTCACATTTAAATACCTTCATTTTTCCAAGATTATATTTCATGTTTTTTCTAATCCAGTATCCACTCAATATTTATATATGTATTTGCTTATTATGTGTCTTGATCTCTTATGTAGTACAGTTCTTAGTCCTCTTATTATACTTGTTATTTGTTTATTCTGGCGAATTTTGAAAAAAAAAGTCATCTAGAACATCTGACTGTCTTAGCTTTATGCAATTATTTCCCCATGATTGAATTCAAGTTGAAGTATTTGGTAAGAATTTTATATCATGACATTGTGTGTAGGTTTCATTTATTCTCAATTACTTTAATCACAATATGCCAGAAAAGTTGGGGGAAGGGAAGGAAAAGGAAACATACCATCAAGTCTCATTGTCCCAAGCCACACAATGACATTTTGATGCATTTCCAGCCTTTTCTCTGGCATTCCTTTTAGAAAAAAATTTAATTATAATGTGGTCCAACTTTGTATCCTGACATAATATCACATAAGTATCTCCAGTATAAATAATCACATCAATATTAACAATATTCCCTACCATTTATTGAGAGCTTAACTAGTCAAAGATAACAACTAATGCACCATATGCATTCTTTTCTTAGTTTGACAACCTTATGAAGTAAGTACTATTACTGTCCCTATTTTAGAGTTGAGAAAACACATTCCAGTCCCACAGCTGGCAAGGAAGAAAGAAGAAATCAGAACACAGGATATGTGGCTCCATTGCACTGTCATCTGCTTCCTGTCACTTTTATTGAATGAACTCAAAACATTTGGTTTATTTATTTGGGGGGGGGGTGTGTAAGCATGAGTGTGCACATCTCACATTCATGTGTGGAGGTCAGAGGACCACTTTTCAGTTGGTCCTGAATTCCACCTCATTTGAGGCAGAATCTCTTGTTCACATCTCCACTTGCTAGGCTGGTCTCCTGTCTCTGACCACCCCCCTTTTCGCCATGAGTGAACTGGGATTACAGAAGCCCTCCACAGCTTCTGGATTTTACATGGTGTCTGGGGAGCTGAACTCGGGTACCCAGAGGTGTGCAACAGGGCTTTATCTACTGAGCCGTCTCTGAAGCCCTCAAATGAACTTTGATGGCAATAGATTAGTGGGTGTTAGCAGTGTTGGCCTGTCCTGCTCTTTGAGAATAGATCATAGGCCCTGACTAATCTGAGTGCTCCTTTCTATAACTGACAACAGAGAACAGCGCTTCCTATTTGACCTTAAGAACTTCATCTAAGCTGAATTTGACTTTCTCGGTCTATTTTCATTCACCAAGAACAATATCATTTCAAGTACATGGTAAAGTCACCAAGGAAACTGACTAGAGGAAGTCAGTGAACAAAATAATCAAATGAGACAATTGCCAAAGTCAAGATCTCAAGAACACCAGACCACGTTGAGCAGAGTTCTGTCCCTGGTCTCTAGTGGGTCCTCTGCATGGAGGTCTTGCCTCATGACAGCAGATGGTAGCAGAGCCAGACTTGTCTTCTCTCAGGCTGTAATGGGCCCCCTTGGAATTTCAGCTGTTGTTAAGGATCTCTAAGCATATTCCACTGATTCCCAATGTGTCCATGTCAGAACCCTGAAAAACGCAAAGTCTAATAATTCCAAATGCACCTGATGTGGGTTAGACATCTACATTTGCTCAGAACCCACAGTGCCTTTTTCTGGCCAGCTCTGGACAGCACACAGGGAGGAGCTGGGTGACTTCGATAGCAGCAAAGTCAGCTTAAATGTCAAACACGTATTTTTTTTATATTTTATTTTTATTCATTTTTTGAGAGAGAGGGAGAGAGAAAGAAAAAGACAGATAGAGAAAAAGAGAATGGGTGCACCAGGGCCTCCATCCCCTGCAAATGAATCCAGACACTTGTGCCACCTTGTGCCTATGGCTTATGTGGGTCCTGGGTAATCAAACCTTTGTCCTTTGGCTTTCCAGACAAGCACCTTAACCACTAAACCATCTCTCCAGCCCCTAAGCAAACATCTTAAACATTGTAACTCCTATCTTTATGTCATGGCATTCCTACTCCCCAAAACAAGAGCTATTTAAAAGAAAAATTAAAAACTCCATTTCATCAAAATATGTTGCTTAATTATTTTCAGTTGCCTGTCTTTATTTTGACCTTTCCTGTAGAACCATCACCATAGCACAGCCCAGATGCTCAATCATTTACTAAAAGGGCTAACACAATATAGTTTTGTGACTAAAAATAAAAATTCAGTGGAATGGAAAACTTCTCTATAGTTTTACAATTTTATTTGGCTCAGGGACTGGGCTTTAGAGTTTCTCTTAGGATAACTTTCTTTCTTCAGGACTTGGAATTGAGCATGATAAAAAAGATTAAGAGACACAATCAGCTAAAGAAACTAGTGTTTGGTTTTTAAAAATGTCCTAGACCTGGTGAGTCATTCTATGCCAGGGTGTTTGTAACAAGCTTAAAGAGCTTTGCTACCAGCCACATGTATCAGTTATCTAACACCCAACATGATGCTGCATAACAAACCAAGTCTCAGTGCCATTCAGAAAGTGTTGATTGCTCTTTCTTTGGAGTAGTTGACTATGCTGATTGCTACAGTCAGTTTTGTATTGCTGGCAGAAAACACCTTGCCAAGAGCAGCTTATGGGGAAAAAAGGCAATGGGCTAGGGACTGAAAACAGCAGCTTCCTATGTGGTAGGTCATTGGAAGTGAGAGTGTTGGGAATGCCCTCCTCCTTCCACCCTTTGTTGTTTTCAGCACTGGGGATCAAATCCAGGACCTATTGCATGCTAGTCAAGTGCTTCATTACTGAGCTACAACTCCAGCCTTTGATTCTCCATCCACTGTGTAGACTAGGCTGGCTTTGAACTTCTGATCCTCCTACTTTAGCATGTCAAGTGCTCAAATTACTGATGATACTTGGCATATTCCATTACTCATGAGCCCATGGATTCTTCCCACAGTGGGCATTGTTGTTGAATCATGCTATTCCATCTTCAATTCCATCAGCCCAAGCCGTCAGGTGTCTCCTAAGGCTGCTGCCTTACTTGCATAATTGAAACATATTTCTATTTTCTAATAGATATAGAGCAGAGCCAGAGGCTACCATGGCCAGGTATTAATAGTTATGCTTTTTTTTTTTTTTTTTTTTTTTTGCCTGAGAAGTGAGTCCATTGGTCCAAAAGGTGTCACGTGGGATCCAACAAAGGTAAATCAGAAACTCCAGGAGTGTTCAAATATCTTTCAACTGCTAGTGATATTGCATTACCAATTCATCTATAAGCTATCCAAATCCACCATGAACACTACAATGTATCTGGTTATGTAGGTGGATACCTTCCATATAGTTCTATCTAAATCTATCACTGATGTGTATCAGGTGTTAACATCATGCCACTTACCACCAGCAATGAGGGTCCTAAAATTGCTTGATTTGCATCCCTCCAGAAGCAGAAATTGGTATATAATGTGGGCAGTAAAGGGCGCAATTGGCAAATCAACCAAGGGAGAACTCTGGTAAAGCATGATGAACATTCTCCTGAGAGCTCTCTCCTGGGGCCAAGGGTCATGGGCACTGACCCGTTAATGTCAAGTGTACTTGGTAGAGGTAACTCCAGGGGGATGTGAAAGAACTGTTAATTCCCCACACTCTCATTTCTCCCTGGGTAGATAGGAACAGAGAGAAACTTGGTGTCAGAAAAATTTTCCCAGCAGGACTCACACACGTGGTCTGGCAGTTGAGGATTAATTCAGTGCCTCAGAAACTGAAATGGAAGCCTGGGGTTCCCTGGGAGTGGCCTGCAGCAGTGTACAGTGATGAAAGAGAAATGGCAATCAGTCATTTGCACCTAGTGGGTGCTGAGTGGTAAATATGAACCAGGGGCTGCTGTATACATTACATGTACATTATTTCATTTATATCTCACACTATTCCTCCAAAGAAGAACTCAACTATTATTACCATCACTTTGCAAATGGAGAGATTAAGAGATGTTAAATGACCTTCTCAAGGTCACTCAGGTACTGATATTCAATATTAGGCATTTTTTGTTCACCTTGTAGTACATGAAGGATTCTGATGCCATTGGTACCAAGACATCAATAGATATTGTCTGATGATAGAATTTTTTTTTATTATTTACTTAATTTGAAAGAGAAGGAGAGGGAAAGAGATAGAGAATGGATGTGCCCGGGCCTCCAGCCACTGCAAACAAACTCCATATGCATGCACTACCTTATATTTGTCCTGGGGAGTTGAACCTGGCTGGGTCCTTTGGCTTTGCAGGCAACCACCTTAACCATTAAGACATCTCTCCAACTCTAGAAATTTTTTCTAGCGAAGAAATTGAAGATCACAGAGCAACGGAGCAAATCAGTAAATGACCCTTTTGCTCATAGGTACTGATCTGCAGCCTTAGTATCCAAGGAGATTCATAGCTGTAAATGAAACAATCATCTCCAGTAGGCTTTTTAGCAGAATCTGTACTTCACCGTTCTTTTCCTTTATTTTTTTTTTTGTGTGTATTTTTATTTACTTATTTGACAGCAACAGACAGAGAGAGGAAGAGGCAGATAGAGAGAGAGAGAGATTGGGCGCACCATGGCCTCCAACCACTGCAAAGGAACTCCAGATGCATGCGCCCCCTTCTGCATCTGGCTAACGTGGGTCCTGGAGAATTGAGCCTCGAACCCAGGTCCTTAGGCTTCACATGCAAGCTCTTAACCATTAAGCCATCTCTCCAGCCCAACTTCACCACTCTTGTAGGTTTTTATGTCTTCCTCCTTCCATAACCCACCCTCGCCCTCTCTAAAATGATTCTATGGTCTCTGGTTACATACTTAATCAGCACAATACTGACGACTTGTTGTGAGAGTGGGTGAATCAATTGTCAATTTCCCATGGGTAGATCTCCCAGCATTCCTGGGCTACAGGCATACCTGAAGCTCATCTTGTAAAGAGGAAGAACAGGAAGATGGGGATAGATCTAAAGTAAAGAATCCTGAGAGAAGACACACTGGGAGCTGCAGACTAAGGGACATAGGTTATAACACCAACTGAGTGGGCTCAGAACCTTGCACTGGGGAGGAAGGAGGACCATGGTGAACAGACCATCACACTCCCTTACCAGAACATAGCAACTACTACAACACTCTGAAATCTTGCCATTCAAGAATACAGACACATTTCTTCCAGAGATCCTCAAAATACAGGAGAGTTAAAAATGATGGATTTACGGGTAATTTTTAATTGTTAAATGTCAGCAGCTAATTTTGGATTCCTTAAAAATGCCACGTAGACTAATGTGTGACCTTTACCTAAATATTTATGGGTAAGATAATTGCCACTGCCATGTGGAATTCTGCCCAGATCTAACCCCCTCGTGAGAGAAATAGGAAACATATGTGGAAGAAACAGGTTTGATCCCAAGCAAGGAATGATTTCTAACAGTGATGCTCAGTGAGAGCATGAGGCAGGGTGAGGTCCTCATGTGTGGAGGTGTTCAAGTGACATGTATGTGTTCGCTGCTGGAACCATGGAAGGTGGTCCAAGAGGCTGCGAGGCGGGCTGCTAAATTTCCCATCACTTACCCCTTTCTCAGTCTCTTCAACCAGGAACCACTGTTTCCTCCATTCCTCCATTAAGATTTCAGTTCAGGCTGCAGTGGATGATCAGAAAGAGATTTTTAGTTTTGCATACTGTCATCCAGACAACATGTGTCTTCTCTCATCTGTTAAAAGGGGAATGTGACTGGAATGTCTTTTCCAAGGGAAAATGTTTCTCAGGCTGTTGGCTAATATTTTACACTTCCTATCTCTTGGGTTTGTCTTGCCTTGAATTGGCCTGCCTCAAACCAATCTAGCCGGATTCCACTTGGCTAGAACGTGCCTCTGCTGGGGTTATTTTCTATGAAATAAATGTATACGCTCTGGTAATTCACACATGTATAGAAGTGTCCACTTTATTATAAATGTTTAAATTTCTATAAATCTTGGATCTGGAAATGAACTATTTGTCTTCCTTTGAACTCATGCATTTGCCACTATTGATATTTTCTGCTTCTTTTAGAAGCCTGGATTATGGCAATATAATACTGAAACATTAACATGAACAAAAAAAAAATTGGCCAATCAAATACTTCAGTTAGTTCAATGATAATAGTAAGCCAAACACTCAGCATCGGCTTCATGTAGAGGCCTTCAACACGCCAACATCTGTTTCACTTTTGACACCAGAGTCTGGCCCTCATATATCCATCTAACACTTTCAGTAGATCTTGACTTCACTAGGAAACTTGCCCACATCTTCAGATCTGCAAAGGGCAGATTTTAACCATTATTCTGAGAATGCATTCCCTTCCATAATGAAATAAAGGAAAAAGAAAAGGACTGCTTTCCATTAAACTGCTTATTTTAGCCATGAAGATAAGCCCTATCCATTCTCAGATGCTGAGATAGTCTGGTTTGGAAACTCTTTACTGTTTGCTCCTTGGCCTAGAGCCTCATTACAGTAAATAATTGTCTTGAATATTCTGTCTTTCTTTTTTTTTTTTTTTTTGCAAAGTTTAATCTGGGAGGAGAATTAATATTACTATTCAGGATGTTTTATGTGTAAGACTTGCACTAGGAACTTAACATACATTATCTCATTTTATCTTCACAATTACCTAATAGGGTGAGCATTACTACAGGAGAAGCAAGCTCAGGAGTCTAAGAGTCTAACCAGGGCCTATAACTCAGGTCAACTCGCTCTGAGGGTCACACATTTTCTGCAACTTAACAAAAATGGTATGTGAAAGAAGACATCTGCTCCTTAAGTTCGGTGATTCAAAAGTGCAGTCAAGGAAGCTAATGATGAAACCCTTTCCTTGAATCATCATTCTGGCTATAAGTTAAACTGTGGGAAGACCTGGGTTCCGACATCCAGTGATGAGCCTTGCTGTGATTTGAATGTGAAATGCCCCCATAGGCTGATAAGGTTGAATACTTGGTTCCCTGCCAGTGGCACTGTTGCTGGGGACTGTGGAATCTAGCTGGAGGAAATGGCTTTCTGGGAGGTGAGCCTTCAGTTTACAGCCTGGGCCACGTTTTGCTTCCTGATCCACCCATATGTGAGCCATCAGCCTCATTCTCACCTTCTACTACTACTGCTGAAAGCCCCCCCATGGCCATGCTGCCCCCCCCATCGCCTATGACAGCCTGTGCCCTAGAACTATGAGCCCCTTCAAACGCCTCCTACCTTAAGTTTCTTCTTGTCCAGTATTTGTCACAGCAACAAGAAAAGTAACTAGGGCGGGAGAGATGGCTTAGGGGTTTAGGTGCTTGCCCGCAAAGCAAAAGGACCAAGGTTCAATTCCCCAGGACCCACGTAAGCCAGATGCCCAAGGTGGCACATGCACCTGGAGTTCATTTGCAGGGGCTGGAGGCCCTAGTGCACCCATTCATTCTCTCTCTCTCTCCCTCTTTCTCTTAAATAAATAAATAAGATACTTTTAAAAAGTGATTAACCCAAGCCTCAATGTCAACTATAAACTAAAAACTCACTAAGTCCTCTCATTAAAAGTTAGATAAGGTGCTTTGACCTTTAGCTGTAAGACTGATAATTAGGAGATGATTTCTAGCCATGTGTCCCCATCAATGTGGAATGAACATTGGGGATTCATTTTCCTTAATTTGTATAAGCTGTGTATACTTTCTCTGGCAACCCTGATGAGCCTCAATCTAAGGTTTTGAGCTGGCATCCCAAAGTCAGGTCCAATGCTGTATTTATTTGTCCTTTACATTTATGGACTATGTTGAATGAAGACTAAATCCAGAGCCTTTTAGTGCTATTAACTATGAAGTTCGTAGTGAGAACTACACTCCAGCGAACTGTCTTTCTGTTCCTTGCCCTGCCTGTGTACTGTGTTGAAAATCCTTTCACATCAGCATTTATGCAGCATTTAGTTTAGTTTTTTTTTTTTTTTAACTCTCATCCAACAGGCACATTTGGATTTACTATTTCTCTTGAGCAGTTGGTGTTTACTGGCAGCAACAAGAACAAAATTTATAGCAGCAAATGGAAGCTGAACTTGCATGCTGGCTTTTCACTGAAGAACTCTGTTTGCCATTTCCTAATTGTGAAAACAATATGTCCAAGATTTTGCAGTCATCAGCATTCTGATGTAACGATTTCCATCTGGTCAAAGTGAGACATTCACAACCTCTATCTTCTTGACTTTCAGTCATCCTAGGGAAAAGGTAAATGGCTTAGGAAGAGGAACGATATTCAAACTAAATATATGTGGACAAGTGTCTGTAACCACTTTCCCCATGGTTATATTTCCTGAAGAGCAAATAGGAATAGGTTGGGAAAGAACTTGCCATGTTGTTCCTAAAGGAAGAGACTCTAGCTGGAGCGAGATGACAGGATTGCTTTGAGGTAAAAAAGAATAAAGAAAGCAGGATGATTTGTGGAGCATTCCAATTGGAGGTAATAAGGAGCCAGGAATCCTCAGAGACCAAGTGATTGGAGAATAATACCAAGGCAATGCAGGCCAACAACGTGGTAATAAGAAGCCGTTTAACATCCCATCCCGTCCCATCTGGCATGAAGACTTTGGCATTGGCTGCTGAAATCTGAAGCTCCTGATGGCCCTCACACTCTCCCAGTGACCTTCCTCATTCATTAGCCAGAGACTGACACAGGAAGAAACACAACGTAATTTTAAATGCTTGCTTTGCGTTTTTCCTATTAATTGATGCAACAAACATTTATTGAGCACTATATTGTATGTTAGAAACAATGTTAGATGCTGAGCATGTGGGTCATACAATTTATACAATTTCTTGGCTGCCTGTTGTAATTAAACGAGAAACATAAAATAGGCATAGGATGGTCCTCATTTTGATGCATTTTCAGCTCAAACGATCCATGAAGAGACATATTTATGCCTCATGTTGATCTTTTTATACTTCAGATTCTTTTTATGCTTTCTGCTAATCTTTTTATATTTATATTCTTTTCCTCTCCCTGCAGTGAGTATAGAAAACAAAATTCTATAAATAATCTTGTAGCTGCTCTCCACTCAAAGGAATAGGCAAGCTCTTGGCAGAAAGGGGATAGTAAGCATAATTGTACAGTCTTAACTGGCAATATTCATGGGTTCTTTGAGTGAAAGCCACAGACCTACACATAGTAGGCATTTGGTTAATACTACTGAGTGGCCAGAGGAAGCTGAATGACATTATTGAAAGCTATGAACTCATAGCTCCAGAACGTTCTTTAAGGGAAGCAATGCAGGGGTGCTGGAAAAAGGGAGGGAGTTGCCTCCCATCAGCCTCTGGCCTCTGTTCCACATTATTCAGCAGATGCACAGATGATGAGGACCCTACCCCATAGGAGTCGCACAGGGCTGGACAGCAAGGCCCTAGGGGCCCTGTCCTCCATCTCCACACCGTGGCTCTATTCATTCCCTCTCCATCGCTGCCCACTTCACTGCCTGTTCTGTGGGAAATTCACACCGTGGAATCACAAAGTCCAAAGAAGAAAGGGTCAGATATTGCACTTACTCCAGCTGCAGAGTCCCAGTTCTTTTTAATATTTATTTTTTTTATTTTTATTTGTTTATTTATTTATTTGACAGGGAAAGAGGGAGAATGGACACTCCAGGGCCTCCAGCCACTGCAAGCGAACTCTGGACTTGTGCGCCCCCTTGTGCATCTAGTTAACGTGGGTCCTGGGGAATAGAACCTGGGACCTTTGGCTTTGCAGGCAAATGCCTTGACTGCTAAGCCATCTCTCCAGCCCAGAGTCCCAGTTCTTATAATGCTTATAGGAAGCACTGTAGGAAGACAGAAGAACCCTGCTTACCTGAAGAAGTCCTCACACACAGCCTTTGGAAGCAAGCTCCCTTCTCTTGGGTTCCCCCCATGCCCAGTGCCTAACACTAGAAGTGTGGGTACCTCTACATTAAATCAGGTCTTGTGTAGTTGGCTTTCTTCCTGACAGATCTCTCTTTTTACTATAGTGGTGAATTCTCTCATTGGGATCTCAGCTCCCACTCCCGCTACCTGTTTTTTTTGTTTTTGTTTTTGTTTTTGTTTTTGTTTTTCAGGATAATTCCAATCTATCCAACATGTTTTTCATAATGTTCAACTTTGAAGGGAAAGCAAGTCTGCTGGTATGTGTGTATGACAGGACTAAAATGAGGATTTTCTGTTGTCTCAGTGTCAATGGAGACCTTTGATCTGGAAACAAATTAACTGCTCATCTGTTCTACAGAGATAGGACTTACTAAGGTGCCCAAAATATGGACCAGTAACCCAGAGCTTTTCATGCAGTCTTAAGAGGGAGCTCATGAATAGATGAGGAAAGGAAGAGTTTCATCAGAAAGAATGTGTAGGGCTGGAGAGATGGCTTAGCGGTTAAACGCTTGCCTGTGAAGCCTAAGGACCCCGGTTCGAGGCTCGGTTCCCCAGGTCCCACGTTAGCCAGATGCACAAGGGGGCGCACGCGTCTGGAGTTCGTTTGCAGAGGCTGGAAGCCCTGGCGCGCCCATTCTCTCTCTCTCCCTCTATCTGTCCTTCTCTCTGTGTCTGTCACTCTCAGATAAATAAATAAATAAATAAATTTAAAAAAAAAAAAAAGAAAGAAAGAATGTGTAAGGTGTCCTAACACTTTTCTCCTTGTCTGTGTTTTCCTTTCATCATAAGCAAATGAGACAGGAGTTTCAGGGGACAACTAATGAGCTGAATTATGACCTCTGAAATATGGGGAACAATGGATGTATTAATTTCTGTTGCTGCTGAAACAAATTAGCACAAATGTGACCGTTTAAAACTAGCAAGTTTTGCAGTTCCATTGGTCAGAAGTCCAGTGGGCTCAGCTTGTTTCTCTAGTTGGAGCCCCACAGGCTGAAATCAAGGTGTTGACCTAGCTACATTCCCTTCTGAAACTCTTGGGGAAAATCCATTTCCAGGATATTGCCTGCTGTTGGCAGAATTCAGTTCCATTTGGCTGTTGGACGAAGGCCTCTGTTTCCTTGTGGGTTGTCAGCCAGCACCACCAATGGGTCCTGGTAGCCTCTCTCTGGTTCTAACAAAAAGACCCCCTGCACGTTGGAGCCAGCAAGAGTGTGCAAACGCTTCTCACATTGCCACTGCTCTCTGAATTCAGGGCGAAGTTATTCTCTACCTTTAAAGGCTTGTAATTATATTCAGCCCACCCTAAAATCCAAGATAATCCCTTCCCCTCAAAATCTGTCACTGTGGTCACATCTGCAAAGTCCCTTTGGCTATGTAATGTAAATTTCAAAGGTTCCAGGGATTAGGGCGAGGTTTCCAGGGAGGAGTGTTCAGTCTACCACACACAGACCGGTATGTGAATGAGTTCGAAGGTGAGAAGCAGACTGAGCAGCCTGGCGTGGCTGAATGTAGAAAGTTGAACCTCCATGATGGCGCTGTAAAATGGATGTGGCCTGTGAAGACACCATGGAAGAGAGCTACGCTCAGCCTGTAATGGAACTCCACTCAAGGGACTGGAGGGGGTCACAAGCACTACCCCACAGGAGGAAGTGAGAGCTGGGACCCCAGAAGCACACGCAGAGAAATGTCCCCCCACAGTGAGCCTTTTCTCCCCAGTGCCATTCCCATGTTAGAGGATGCCTCTTTCTTTAGCTGGGGCCCATCTGGACTGGAGCATGAAGGAAGCTTTGAGCAACTGAAGCTTTGATGGTAGGGTGGAAGATCTCCAAATACAAAGGGTCAGTATCTGGAAGTGGCATGCAGCCTACAGTTTCCCTTAGCATTTCATTCCCCAATGGAGAAGCTCGTCCAGATACTCATTTACTACAGCAGATGCATAAATGACCCGACTCTTCTCTAGAAATCTCGTGGGAAGTCTTTACCTCCTCACACACAGAACTCAGGCAATTGTCAAGAGAACATGTTTTATTACAGAAGAACAAATACAGTTGCAGAGGCAGCATGCTAGATTTTTGATATTATTTATTTATGAGAGAGAGAGAGAGAGAGACAGAGGCAGAGAGAGAGAGAGAGAGAGAGAGAAAGAACAGGCACACCAGGACCTCCAACCACTGCAGACAAACTCCAGACCTATGTGCCACCTTGTGTATCTGGCTTACCTGGGTCCTGGGGAAACAAACCTGGGTCCTTTGGCTTTGCAGGCAACTTCCTTAAATGTTAAGCCATCGCTGCAGCCCCAGCATATCTAAATTTTATGTTATGTGATATTAAGGGGAGAAAATACCCCTGGCTACCATATTAAGCACAGTAAATTCTTGGATAATGGATGGCAAGTGGAAAGAGAGCTTTGATTGGTGGTGTGTGTGGGGGGGTACTGTGGCTATCATTATTTAATATGTGACTTTTGGGCTGACATTTCCATGATGTCATGGACAGAACCTTAGAAGAGTTGTCTTATAACTAGGTCTCATGCTGACTGCATGCACATGGATAGATCCTTCCATCTTGTTAAGTCTCAGTTTCTTCATGTATAAAATGGTAAAAGAATATCTGCCTGCCTACCTCAGTGCATTATACAGATATCAAATGCCATAATGATCATGAAAATAAAATTCTAAATTGTCATCTCTTTGTGTAATAAGGTATTACTAGTAATTGAGCACTTTTATTGCTATAACAGTTCATGTATTTTTAAAGTAATCTAAGGCATCATGCTTAATGGGCTTCTTCTGGAAGGTGCCTCAAAATGCTGGTGACAATCATCACCTCTGGGTGGAGACTTGGTGAGAGTGATGAGGAGAAAGGAGGCTTATTTTTCACTGCATTCCTTTTTGTATCTTTTGAATCAATACCACATGTATACATTCATACCAATAAAATTTAATAACCACTTGAGAAGTTGAAGAAAGAAGATATATTTATTGTTAATAATATAGTTAACATAATCTAATCATTCTGTAAAGAAGGACGTTTTAAGATCTTGAAAGTTTCAGGATTAAATGAGATGATTCAGTTGACGTAACTAGCATACAACTTGGCACCCAGCAAGTGTGGGGAAAGTGGTGGTGCCCTTGGACTTGAGGTCATCATTATGACTCTCAACCCCCAGTGAGTTCGCTATATACAAGGATATAGCTAATGGGATGTTGGATATTAGAAAGTTTATTGGATTTTACTGGGATGTTGGACACAGATGGTAAGTGGGAAATGCCAGAACGTTGATGAATCATGTGGTAAACTAGTGGAAAAGGTGAGTGGAGCCAGAAACAAGCCAGAGAAGGCAAGCGAACAGAGCAGGTCTGGAGAAAAGCAACTGCAATCATTATATCATGTAACGCGCTTCTCGGCTGCTGATGTTTCCAGAATGTTAAGTGCATTTTGCAAGTTGGAATTATTCTGATCTTCATTCTATTAAATGCTTATTAAATAACAAATAACTTGAAATCTCATTAGCTAGACTGTGGAACTTTTTTTTCAAATTTATGATTTCTCCTCATTTTATGGTGAGGAGCACTGAGTCCATAAATCAGAACACTTTATGGGAAACTGTAACACCTTGCCCTAATGCCAAGATGGAGAATCTGATAGCCGAGCTATTAAAAATTAAGACCCCTGAAAGACTGCAGCTCATGCTAACAGGAATGCCCAAGGCAGCCAGACACTGTGTCTGCCTTTGGTTTTAATATAGTTGCATCAATTCTGCTATTTTTTTTTTCAAGGTAGGGTCTCTCTCTAGCCCAGGCTGACTTGGGATTCACTATGTAGTCTCAGGCTGGCCTTGAACTCAGGGTGATCTTCCTACCTCTGCCTCCCGAGTGCTGGGATTAAAGTCATGTGCCACCATGCCTGGCTAATTCTGCGATTGTTTTTATGAAGCAAGCAACCTAGAAGGACACTTGCATTGCGGGGAAGATGGAAACAGGACAAAAAACTGGGACAGCAATCTCATGAACAATTCCCCACCAATGCTAAGGCACTATGGTGTTGTTGAGATGGCAATGGGAAAAAATTTTAAATCTTCCTACTCAAAGTGTGGTCCTCAGCCAGTATCACATGGGGAAGTTTATTCCCAGTGCAGAACTTCAAGCCTACCTCTAAGACCTAGAGTCAAAAAGTCCAGTTTTACAAGATTCCCAAGTGACCGCTGGGAACATGCATCCGACTGTGAGAGGTACTAATGGTCTGATGAAAAAGCTGTGTCCCCTGTACTGAAGAAATGAGAAATGATCAACTTTGGATTGTTCTTGAGAATAAGGAATAAATTCAGCCAAAAAAAAACAAAACAAAACAAAACACAAAAGCGCTTTTCCCCAAAGCAAAGGCTTTTCAATAGTGTAACAATTTAGAAGCCATAGGATTTAGAAGAAAGAAGTAAAAGAGAACACAGCTTGATGGGCTGGAGAGATGGCTTAGTGGTTAAGTGCTTGCCTATGAAGCCTAAGGACCCCGGTTCAAGGCTCGATTCTCCAGGACCTACGTTAGCCAGATGCACAAGGGGGCGCACGCGTCTGGAGTTCGTTTGCAGTGGCTGGAGGCCCTGGCATGCCCATTCTCTCTCTCTCTCTCTCTCTCTGCCTCTTTCTTTCTCTGTCGCTCTCAAATAAATAAATAAAAATGATTTAAAAAAAAAGAGAGAGAGAGAGAACGCAGCTTGAAAACAGCCGCTTGGGCTGGCGAGATGGTCCCGTTGGCAAAGCACTTGACACATAAGTGTGAGGACCCAAGTTTGGATCCCCAGCACCCACGGAAGTTCTGGGTGGGCACAGCAATGCCTGCCTGATCCTGGAGCTTGGGAAGCCAAGAGAAAGGACTCCTGGGGCAATGTGACTGACTAGACCAGGCCCTTCCGCAAGCTCTGGGCCCAAGTGCGACTCTGTCTCAATAAGAGACCCAACTTTAAACTCAGACCTCCATGTGCACGTGCACACATGTGTGACCACATACATGTGGACATGCATACACACATGCATGCACCCCACACATACATGCACATGCAAAAAGAAGTAAAGACAAGGGAAGCTCATGTTTTGGTGATGGATGGAATGAAGAGTCTGGTGGAAACTGAAGAACCCGCTCTGGTTACCAAGAGAAGGAGGAGGGGCTTAGCTGAACAAGAGAATCAGGTAACTAATGAAGTGTCTGTGAAACAGAGCCCCTGTTCACAACTGAGAACACTGAAATCCTAGGAGTGTCTTCATTGGGTTGTCTGCTTCTTGGATCAGCAATTTCTTTGGACACCAAGGCGTACTTTTATTGCCGCCTCTTCTGTCCCCTGGCCCCTTGATTTAAAAGAATTCATCTCTCAAGCATTCTCTGTTTGGTAGGAATATTTGTTCCCATTTTTATGCATTCCCATGTTCTGATCAGTGTGAGATAACATGTGTGGCCATTTGAGGTTGTCACAATTATTAATTCCAGATAAAAGTAAAGAGACTTAATTTGGTTAATGTTTCCCATCTATGATTTTGGTCAGAAAGTAACTGAGGGGTTTACTCTTAGTGTAAACACGCAGAAGAATTTAACACAAATGGGAGTGAACAGTCCCACAGCTGTAGGGGAAGGAGAGCTGAAGACCGTGAGGGAAGAATCAGGAAGAAGTTGCTCATGTTTCTCCTGTCAGTGCTTCCCAGGGAAGAAGTCAACTCAGTTGAGGGAAACCGGAATGACAGTCACAGTCGAAAATGCTCAGACCTGTCCCACTAGGAAACAAACCAGAGAAATGGGAGACGTCAGCAATCAGCTGACGCCTCTTAATTCTGGTCCTTAGTAATAATAAAATAGTGAAAAATGTTCTGAGCCATCACTTCCAATGTGAAAGGCCATCATCTTTCTAACTGTCTAAGCCCAGGGAAGAATTCATTACAATGAATAATTTCTCTTAGGAAGTGACTATGTAATCCAGACTAGCGGAGTCTGGCCAGCTTTATGCTCTGCAAAGGAATTCTGTTGCAAAAGATAAGATTTCTGAGAATGGAATTTAATTGATGTGGAGCAAACCTCTTAATTCTTTTGAGTGATGCACACTTGGCAGAGGTAGAAATTCATCCCAGGCATTTAGCTATACTGATTTCAGCAAGGTTTATAAGTAATAAAAAATTAATAAAATGATAATTTAGTGACTTTTTTAGGAGTATAGACTAATTAAAAGATTGAGTGCTGAGTCGGAGCCATGGAGAAGACTAAGGCAGCTGTTGTGCAGGCAGTTATTTGGGTCCCCGCTTGAATGAACAGAAAGCAACTTTTTCAGCCCTCTGGACGTGTAGGTCTAGGGGCAGCCATCTTGGCCTTGAGTCATGCTTCTAGATCTTCGTGTGCCCCAACTGGGTGAATATGATACTAGAGCTCAGTGTTAATAGAAATGAATGTGCTTTAGATAGCAGCTAACAAAAATGCTTCACACTAGTATGATGTGACAGCAGACTATATAAGAAGAATAGAATAAATTGAGTAGTCACCTAAATTAAAATATCAGGGTGGGGAAGATGGCTTAGTGGTTAAGGCACTTGCCTGCAAAGCCTAAGGACCCAAGTTCGATTCCCCAGATCCCATATAAGCCAGACGCACAAAGTGGCACATATGTCTGGAGTTCCTTTTCTCTATCTGCCTCTTCATCTCTCTCTCTCCTTCTCAAATAAGTAAATAAAAATATGTTTTAAAGAATCTCTTATACTCTATGTTCTCTCAGGGCTGATGACAAACAGGGATATCCATTAGAACAAGGCCAGGATGATGCTTCTCTTTGAGCAGGAGCCACAACTCACAAATATCCCTCACATCTCCTTTTTTGTCCTTCTGCCCTCTGTCTTTGGCTTTCATTTATTTATTTGTGCACGCACACACATACACACATACACACACACACATGAGCTTGTGCGTGTGTGTGTGTGTGTGTGTGTGTGTGTGTGTGTGTGTGTGTATAACAGGGTATCTTGCTACTGGAAACAAACACCAGACACATGTGCTACCTTGCAACTGACTTTATGTGGGTGTTAGGGGAGCAAACCTGGGCCAGTAGGCCCTTTACTGATGATTCATCTCTCTAGCTCCTTTCTATCTTAAGTCTGCTTTTTGTGGCTGTAACAACATATCTGGTGCCAAGTAATGTACGTATAAGAAAAAAAAAAAAAGATTCATTTGGCTTATGGTTTTGGAAGTTTTAACCTCCAGAAAACCCAAAATATCCCATTTGTTCAGACTCTGATGAGGTCCTTGTAGCTACACCGTAACATGTTAGAAGTCTTTGCACAGCGGGAGCATGACAGAGAGGGAAACACAGGAAGAGGGAGAGGGAGGTGTCACATCACAAAACTGGAAGAGACCAGGAGGGGCTAGGGTCATTGTTATAACAACCTGCTCTCAAGGGGACTGATATAGTCCATGAAAGCTGACCTCCTCCCCTGACCTAATTGCCTTCCATTGACTCTGTATCTTTTTTTTATATATATATAGAGAGAGCGATAGTGAGCAAGAGAGAGAATTAGTGTGCCAGGGCCTCAGCCACTGCAATCAAACTCCAGAAGCTTGTACACCTAGTGCATATGTACGACCTTGCATCACCATTGTGTTTCTGGCTTATATGGGATCTGGAGAGAGATCAAACATGGGCTCTTGGGCTTTGTAGGCAAGCATCTTAACCCCTAAGCCATCTCTCCAGCCCTAGACTCCATCACGTAAAGGTTTCCCCACTACCACACTTGGGACCAAGATTCGGGCACATGAAACTTTGGGAGACAAGTTGTATCCAAACAATGACACCTTCCTTCCTTACCAGTCAGCAAAACTTGGGAAGATCTAATGATGAGATCCGGGAAGATCAAGCTGGAAAGATTCTTGTAGGCATTCTAGGTAGTTTGGAGCACTAGTATAGTATAGTACTTTGCCTCAGACACTGCAGGAATGTGAGGGTTGTAGGATTACATCAGTGGCCTTCACCAGGCAGCATGTGACAGACCCACAGCACTGGTTTGAACAGCATGGCACGAACAGGAAGTTTTCATTTTATCATTTTATTCCCATTGAAATAAGTCCTTAAACTAATAAAATCCTTAAACTAATAAAAATTGTAAAAAGAAATAAAAAAGACAAAACCATAAATGTACAGATAAACTAAAATCCTTAAACTAAATCCTATCCCCTTATTCACCTTACGTTCAACAAGGATCACCCCACAGTGATTTACTTCCTTTAGTTAGACCCCACCTCTTAAAAGTTCCACCATATGCCCCTTCCAACTGGGACCAAGTGTCCAAATACAGGAGCCTATGGTGGACATTTCACATCTACACCCTAATGGTACATCTCTACAATTACTAGAAAAAGTGAGAAATAATTGCATAAACCACATGGTAGGGAAACCCTTTCTTGGAAATACAATGCCCAAGACAGGAACCCTAAAGGAACAAATTCACACATTTGGCCATATGCAAATTTAAAACATGTGTATACTAAAGACCACCACAGAAGAAATAAAATGGAGATGATACACTAAGAAATAATATTTTAATTTATATGACAGATGAAGATGTGTATTGTTACATTATTTATTTTAGACCATTTATATTACTACCAAATGCCACTAAAATGAAGTGAAATGAATGAAAATTATATAAAATTATAAAAGCTCGCTGAAGAGACAATAGCCGAGGGAAGTCACTTCCTTGAAAAATAGAGAGCAAATGAAACAAGAAAAATCAACAGAGCTGAGAAATCTGAACAGTAAATTCCAGTGAGAAGTAAGCCAGCCTCTGCAGAGCTCATGGAAAGCTGGCAAAGGGCAAATACCAATAAGATTGAAAGGCAGAGTGTCAGACAGCAGAAAATATCTAATATCCAGTAATATGCTCAATCTTCTTCTTAATCAATAGGAAAAAAATGCCAACTTTTGTGCTTAGGAATATTTGTCCACAATTATTTCAATATGATTGCATGCTGGATTTCATGGATGATTATTGACATGGAGGCAATGTATGTTGTCTTTGTACTTGAAATTCGTTTTCAGCTATTTTTTTGCAACTTTAGTTCATCTGTACATTTATGATTTTGTCTTTTTAATTTCTTTTTAATAATTTTTATTAGAAAATATATATTATATATAATCATGTGTTTCCTTATAATACTTTCATGCATGTATGTAATGTATTTTTATTGTATTTGCTCCCCTATCACCCTCTCTTTTTCCCTTCCCACTCTTGCTGATCCTCTTCCTCATTCTGACTGGTCTTCCTTCTACTTTCAAGTCTTTTATTTAGTTTATGTGACCCATTGAATTTAATTAGGGTAGCTTATAGGAGCCTGGGTGAGGTCTGCTCTATAGATGGGAAGTCATGCCTAGTGTTGAAACCAGGTCAATTTTTTTTCCCCGTGGCTGGGGAGACTAGAAGCCCTGGGTGGGGGGAACTACTGCTGCATGGTTAAATGGGTGTTTTCAAACTGCCTGTGAAATACTGATCTTCTGTATCTTATTTTATTTTGAGGTAGGGTGTCACTCTATCCCAGACTGACCTAGAATCAGGATAATGGTACTTGGAGATGAGTTCTTGTTCTAAAACCTTAAGTAATGGATGACTATTGTACAAAATTCGGTGAAAGTGGCCAAGCATGTTTACTAATATGTGTTAGGCATATAAAATTATAGTTTCAAAAATAATTCTGGGACTAGAGCGATTGTTTAGTGGTTAAGTTGCTTGCCTGCAAAGCCAAAGGACCCAGGTTCAATTCCCTAGCACCCATGTGAGCAAGATGCACAAGGGGGCACATGCATCTGGAGTTCCTTTGCCATGGCTAGAGGTCCTGGCATGCCCATTCTCTCTCTCTCTCTCTCTCTCTTTCTCTCTCTCTCAAGTAAATAAATAAAAATAAAATATTAAAAAATAATAATTCTCCCACCTATACTACTCTGAAATACAGTACTTGTTATTTCATGGGAAGATGATCTTATTTAAAGTAAATTATCAACACTAGGCATGACTTCCCATCTATAGAGCAGACCTATAACTATGCTCAGCCCCACACTGGGCAGTTAGCTGCTCACCTCTAAGGCAAGTGAGTACGAATGAATCAGCGAGCCATGATATTCAGATGAGACAGCCCATGTAGATAACTCAATGTTTTGCTAAGAGCTAGCAGATTTGAAATAGCAAGGAAGAGAGGGTAGGAGCTCAGGCAGTGGTCGGGAGGAAGGGAGGAAGATGAGAGAGAGAGGAGGATGGCTCTCAACCCAGAGGGCTGATCATAAGCATGTCCATGTGGATCTGAGTGGACAGGTGAAGAGAGGCGGGTTAGGTTAACTCTTCTTCTAGTCTGCTCTACATTGACAACTCATCTTACTGGTTGGGGAGATAGTCTAAAAATATTCACGGGTAACCCCCATCATTAGACTCTTGGTCTAGACCTGGTTGGGTGTTTGGTGACTTGAGGTACAGTTGTCTTCTTCTCTGTCGTTACAAGTGCTTGGAACATTTTCTTTGCCAGGCATCAGGTTAGATCCTAAGGGTACAAAGATCAATTCATGCTGTAATTTCTGTCTTAGGGGCCCATTACTACATTTGGGAAGTTGTGTATGGTGGGGGGAAGCAAGTGGTGAAAGGCTACACAACTACCTTCTCCCCTCCTGCCCTGTGGCCTTGGAATGGGATAAGGTCACGTGGCTCAGTGGACCTCCTGGGTATGGGTACACTTGTGAGTCCTTAACCACTCCACCTCCTCCCCCACCCCCGCCAGCTCTCCTTCTAGCTGTCTTCCTTTGATCACTCACCAGTGCCACACTACCATCCTTTCTAAGGCTCCTTGCACACTCCATCCAGCCCACTGCTTCTGGTAAACCAATAGCTTTTACCCAAATCTTTCTAAGAATTGGTCAGAAGTAGCCTCCCGACTTCCTCCCCTCCTTCCCTGTGTAGCAAGGCTTCCATTTAGCCAGATAAGACACGGGCTTTTGTTTGTTTGTTTGCTTTACCTGTTTCCCTTGAAAATACATTACGGTTTAAATGAAGGATAAAAATTACATTTTCAAATCACACAAGTTTTTTTTCCCCCCCAAATTTAAAATGTTTGAAAAACAATTCAAGAGGCTCTGGGGTTTTCCCACATGCACTTAAGAGTCCCAGGTGAAATGTGAGACCCTCTCCTGTGTGGATGCCATCAAAATGTGCTGACCCGAGGCATGAAGGTGAGGCAAGTGCAAGGTCGCACATGCCCACGAGGTGGCACAAGCGTCTGGAGTTCAATTGTGGTGGCTGAGGCCATGGTGTGTCAATTCTCTCTCTCTCTGTCTCTCTGTCTATCCCTCCATCTCTCTCTCTGAAATAAAGATAAAATAAAATAAATATTTTTTAAAATGTACTGGCTCTATCTTTAACTTCTCCAGGCAGTGGTACTGCTGAATACCTGTTCCTATTTATAACTGTGACTTTGAACATATCCCCTAACCTTCTAGGTCTCAGTAAATGAGGATGGCCTCAGAGCCTGTGACTGATGTCTTGTTGGGGGCTCTCTGAGACTCTCTGATGACACATGCCCATTCAGTTCACTTCTTTCTCACAAGTGGGGTAAGGCGGAGGAAGGGAAGCTGGGGAGGAGGCAGGATTATGTAGTTCCTTGCAAAGGCTCTGCAGTGCCCTCCTTTGAGCTTTGGGCTCCCTGTGCATCTGCTTGGGGTGTTCCACAGGTGGATCAGGGGTGACTGAGGAGCTTCTATTGCAGAAGAAAGGGCTGTGGGCGGGGGAGGGTAGAAGGGAAGCTGGGTTACTGCTGCCCTTCACGTTCTGTGAGGTAGTTTTCCTCCTTCACATGCTAACACATACTGAGCCTCTCCCAAAGAGGGTTAGCGTGCCTGCGCACACAGATGCGAGAGCAGGGAGGGGGCCGTATGTGAGAACACGTTGAGAAATCATCTGTCATATTCACAAGCATAAGATCCAGGTTATTTTTGTTAGTGACTTGAAGGAATATGAGGATGGGCACTGCCATGTCTATTAGGCATTTACATAAGTGCCAGGCAGGGGTCCAAATTCTTGTCCTTACGCTTGCATGGCATTATTTTCTTTCCCAAGGGTTTGTTTATCTGGGATGAGAGAGTCATGGACCCGCAGCTGCTCTTGACTATAGACCTGTGAAGGGCTGACCCCTGTCACCCTTGTCCCCAAGAAGCTACAGCACTTGAAGCCAGGTTCCCAACACTCCTCTATCCGTTACATTCAATTCTCTGGGCCAATTCTCTTCCACCTCCTTGAAGAAGATTTAGTATCTCCTTCCTGGCTTCTCTCTGACTGCGCCGCCCCTGCCACATCCGTGACCCGGCCTCTCACCCTGGTGTCCGTCAGTCTATGTGAACACTCAGCGTCAAAGTCAAGCAAGCTGTTTGGCACCCACCCCCACCCTCCCATAGAACCCAGCATCTTCCTCCCCATCAGGAGTCCCCTGCCTTTGGCTCGCTGCATATGCATGGAAATCGTGTTAAAATGATGGCTCTCCTTCAATAGTTTTGAGATGGGGATCGACTCTGCTTTTCTACCGTAAGCTAAGAAACAGTTGCCTCTGAGGTGGAGCCCACATGTAGAGAGTAAAACCTTCAAAGGCTCCAGAGGGAGCAGGGGCAGCTCGTTGGCCTTCGGGTCTAGCCCAAACCACAGTCACCCCCATAGGAGCTGAAAGAAGCCAGCCCCCCCTCTCCCAGCTCTAGCATCAGGCTGAGCTTTGTTGGGGGCGGGTAGGGTTGCAGCTTTTTCCAATTACAGAGAAGCGACTAGTAATTTTAAAGACAAATAAGAAATGTAATAGTCTAAAATTGCAGTTCCCTAGGTATAGTCTTGGAAATATTGGTCCTGTGGGATGTCAATAAGGGTTGTGTGCAAAAGGGATTCCTATGCTCAGATGAGTTCTAGAATCTAAACTCTAAACATGGGGTTAAGCAAAGTTTAATAGATTTCTTTACAGGGCCTTAATAAGCTAATGTACATTATAGCTCTCCAAGAAGGACATAAAGCATACGACATTCCCCAACAGTATTTTCCAAGAAAATCCTCTCCCCTCCTTTGTTTTCAGGGAGACTAACAAGACCAAGGCACTGTGGGGTTCTCACTCCTTAGGAAATGGTAACAGAAGCACAGGCCAGAGTCAATGTTGTCCACCCTCTCGGCCCTTCCTTCACTTGCCCAAAGCTTACACAATGGAAGAATGTCTGTCCCTGAGATCATTTATGGTAACTCAGGAATTTTAATGCATGCTCATGAGTCAATAAATACTTAACCATTGATAATATATAGATGTGTGTGTGTGTGTATTTGTGTGGTATGTGAGCATAAGCGGGCGTGTTCTCTGTGTGGGAGTGCAAATGCACGTGTGTACAGGTGGAGGCCGGGGGTTGACATCGGGTGTCTTCCTTGATTACTCTCCACCTTATTTACTGTGAAGCAGAATCACTCACTTGAACCCAGCGCTCGCCAATTGAGTAAGTCTAGCTAGGCAGGTGAGCACAGGGATCCCCCGTCCACCTCCTCCCTACTGCTGAGGTTACAGGTGGGCTGCCACATCCGTTCCGCACTTACACCAGTGCTAGGGGTCCACATTCTTGTCCTTAGGCTTGCATGGCAAGTACTTTATCAACTGAGCTATTGCCTCAGCCCCACGCCCGGATTACTGATTTTGTCATCCAGATGCCATACATTTCTTTCAAAATGCCAAGTCTGAAATATAAACGTCATGTCACCATGTTATCTGTTCATCTCCACATGTCGTGAAGATAATCAGGCGTTTCACCACTGGCCCCTCCTTGCTATGTCAGCAGAAGGATTGGGGTGGAAGCAGAAGAAAGATAGGAAGGGTACCCAAAATAACGAGAGAATATGTTTCTCAGAGAAAGAACACTCCAATTTTATATTAAAAAAAAAAAAAAACCAACTCAGGAAACAGAGAAAGAAGGATTTCCTGATTCATTTTATGAAGTCAGTTAAATCTTAATGCAAACAAAAAAACCCTGCCAAATACATTTTCTATACTCTGGATCTGAAATGTCCTCCAAAGCCCTATGTGCCAGGCTCATGATCACGCCTGAGGCACTATTGGGAAGTGGTGGAACCTTAAGTAGACAGGATCTAGTTAGTCTCTGCGGTCTTGTCCATGAAGAGAACAGTGGGAGCACAGTCCTGTCTACTCTTCACTTCGCCTCCTGACCAATTCAAGTCCCAAGGCTCTGAACTACACGTGCTTCCCACCATGATGCATAACCTCATCACGAACCCAACCCAACCAGCCAAGCAACAGTGGGCCGAAAGCTCTGAGACTGTAAGCCAAAGCAACCAGAACCCTTGTATCCTGGTCCCCTTATATTCTGGTAGAAACTTAGCTAGCATAGCCATTTAAAATAAAAAGATAACATGTGACTATGATTCATTAGTTTGTCTTGGATTCACAAGGCCCTAAGCTCACTTAAGAGAGACAGAGAGAAAATCTGTAATACTAATGCCCTCCATGCACAAATAAATAAAAATATTTAACAAAATTAACAAATTTAAATCTTCAAAATATAATGTGCCAAATGAAAATTCTTCTAAGAATTCCATATTAGTTTAGCATAGACAATTTTGCCAGTATAATTCACTCAGTTGACAGAACAACAAGAAAACAGAAATGATCAATTCAATAGATTCACTAAATTCTGCATCTATCCATGGAAAAAAAAAGTTGTCATCAAACTGGAAATAGTAGAAACTTCCTCAGCCTAATAAAGTGCATTTCTGAAGCCTATAGGTAGCATAGCACTTAGTGCTATTTTTCTCCCTTCATATTAAAAACGAGGAAAGACTTCCCACTCTCATGCCTTTCATTCAACATTATACTGGAAGTCTTAGCAGGTAAAACAAGGCAAGAAAAATAGAAACAAGACATGAAATTGGAAACGCATTTACCTTGCCATTTTTGGAAATGATGTCGTTGTACATGTAGGAAGTACTAAAGAGCTTTTAAAAGGACAACTAGAAGGTCCTGGGAAGAGAAAGGAAGGGAGGGAGGAGGGTACTTAATAGGTTGATATTGTATATATGTAAGTACAATGATTGAGATGGGGAGGTAATATGATGGAGAATGGAATTTCAAAGGGGAAAGTGTGGGGGGGGTATTACCATGGAATATTTTTTTATAATCATGGAAAATGTTAATAAAAATTAAATGAATAAAAAAAGAAAAAAAAAGAAGGTCCTGGGATATAAAGTTCAAGTGCAAACATCAATCGTGGCATTTACAATCATTAGCAAATATTTTTAAATTAAATAACATTATGATATTTATAATTGCACCAAAATATTTGGAAGTAAATTTATAAAAGAGCTATAAGACCATATACTAAAACTATTTCAAAGAGAATTTTTGAAAGGCAAAGATAAGTTGAGAAAGATTTGTTAATTTATTGGAGGAATCAATACTAAGTGTTAATTCTGCTTAGTTGATTTATAGATTCAAAGAAACTCCTAATCCGAAGCCTAGTAGTACTTGTCATTAAAAAAAGGGTAGCCCAATGTTGATGTGGAACCAAAAAATACCCATAATATATAAGAAAATCTTTAAAAAGAAAGGCAAAATTAAAAACTTATATTATTTGATTTAAAGATGGCCAAAAGCTACTGTGTGGCTGGCATAAGAATGAACAAATTTCTTTTTGGAACAAAATTCACAGCTTGTGTGGCCATTTTCTTTTCAATATAAATGCCAAAGTAATCAATGGAGAGGTGACAAGCTTTCAACATATGATGCTGGAATGCCTGGAAATCTAGAAGAGGCAGCCACTTCCACTCCTACTTGACCTTACATACAAAAATCACTTTGATATATTCAAAAACATAAAATCTAAACATGGAAGCTAAAATAAAACATAAATGCCCAAAAAATGCAGTTTTTTTTTTTTTTAAAAAATAACCATAGGATAGTGACTTAAGGATAAGCAAAGATTTCTCAGATAAGAAAAGCAAAACAGAAATCACTCAAGGAAAAAAAAAGACATTTCAATTGGACCATCAACGTAAAACTTTTGCTCATCAAAAAACACCTCAATTCTAAAATGAACAGGCGAACCACAGACTGGCAAAAAAATATTTTCAAATATGTATCTGACAAAAAATATATACCATATAAGTCTACCATATCAATACATCATATAAAGGATGTAATATGGAGGGGGTATGAAAAGGTACTCAACTTCATTGGATATTAAGGAATTTCAAATTTAAAAATAATACTCTTGCAAATTCATAGGATTATTAAAATATTTTAAATACTGGACAGAAAATGCTGGAAGGAACTGGTACTGCCAGTCCTGTCACACTTTGCAGATGGGAAGGGACTGACTTGCAGCCCCTCTGAAGGCCACGTAGATCCTGATAAACCAAAACATACATCTACCCTACAACCTGGCATTTTCTGTAGACATTTTCCCCAGAGAAATGAAATATGAATTCATGAAATACCCTATGCATAAAAGTTAATCACAATTTAATTCATGAGCAACCAAACCTGGGAAACCACGTAGGTGTGTATCAATAGAAATAGATAAACTATCGTGTCTTCATACAAAGGAGCACTATGGAGAAAGTAAGAAAGAAAAACTGATAAAAGTAATAATATAGTTGAATCTGAAGTGTGTTCAAAGAAAAAGGATGATTTTGATTGTTTTAAAAGATCCATGTTAGAATATTTTGCTTCCATGACAACCTGTAACGGGCAAACTATTCAAGACTTTGAAGTCTTTTTTTTTTTTTTTAATTTGAGAGAGAGAGAAACAGAGAGAGTGAGAGAATGAGAGAGAGTTGGAAAAGTGGTGTGCCAGGGCCTCAGCCACTGCAATCAAACTCCAGATGCTTGCACCACCTAGTGGGCATGTGCAACCTTGCGCTTGCCTCACTTTTGTGTCTTGCTTACATGAGATCTGGAGAGTAGAACCTGGGACCTTAGACTTTGCAGGCAAGCACATTTACCACTAAGCCATCTCTCCAGCCTACTTTGAAATCTGAACGGTGGTCTCCTCTTGAGGAAAGGGGAGGGGATTGCCTGGGAAGGTGCATGTGAATGCATTGGGATAATGCTCATTTCCTGTATTTGATGTTGGTTTGGGTCACACAGGTATCTGGATTTGTCAAAATTCATCAACTGGTGCCCTTAGGATTTATACATTTCATGCATGCAAATTTACTTCAAAATAAACAAAAATAGCCTTAAACAAAATTCTGATGCCCATGAATATGCAATAACTCCAGCTAATGAATTGCATACTGAAATATGTGGGCAACAACATTTTGGGGAATGCATCTTACTTCAAAGAGAATCCCAGAAACTGACAGATGGATAGACAGAAGGACTGATAGACGGATAGTCACAGATTCAACCGAAGCAATACCACACACTGATGAAGGAATCTAGATGGCGAGTTTTCAGTGTAAGTTTACTTCAACTTTTCTACGTCTGAAGTTTTTTTTTTTTAACAATAAAAATTTGCACAAACTTCAACTGTAACCACTCAGTTGTTTAGAACCTGGACCCACCAAAGATTCTCAAGGGGCGGAGTATTTTGTCACTGACATTGTTTAGAATTACCAGTACATGGTGATAATAAAAAGCAGATCAGCTTTCAGTTGAGTTTATTATTGTTTTGAATTCTCAATAGCAATGCACACCCTTGCTGCCTGCACCCAGGGTGGGCCCTTCTACTATACTCTCTTGGTACATGGTGTCGAGGAATTGAAAAGCATAGTGACAAGGAAACGATTCCTAAGCTCTCTGCATGGCAAGCTACAGTATCCTGCTAGCTACATTACACGTTACGCAAAGATGAAAAGGAGAACATTCTTCCCTATTAGAAGATCATAACAAAATGGGGACAGATCACACTTACATGTTTCTGATACAAGGTGACCGTTACAGATTTCAAATACCAGGCTGAAGGAAAATGAAAGGTTTTGTGGAAGAAGTAATATCGGAGGCATACTCTGTTCCTCACTTAAACCTACATGGCAGCTTTCATCAGCTCACATTCCAAATCTTCACCATGGTCTACAAGATCCTCCATGATCTGGTCCCTTGCTAATTCTCTATCCCTATGTTGAACATTGAATTTATCCTATAGCAGCAGACTGGATAACTTACAAAGAACAGGCTGACTCCTTACAGTTCTGAGAGCTGCAAGGTCCAAGACTGATGGGCTGTGTCTGGCAAGGGCTGTATTGCTGTAGCATCCTGTCTTGGAAGGAAGGGAGAGAGAGGAATATTCCAGAAAAACAGAAGGCAGATGACGCTTTAATTAGGAGCCTTCTCCAGCAATAATGGCATTAATTAAGGGCAAAGTCTTTGTAGCCTAATCACCTCCAAAAGGGCCTACCTCTTCACACACACACACACACACACACACACACACACACACACACACGTGTGTCCTTATTGTACTCTTTCCTGACTTGTGACTCTACCAGGCAATGCTTTCTTCCTGGAATGCTTCTGTCTTTATTTCTTCCCCCTTTCCCTTCCCCACCCCCCTTACCTCACCCACTTAATCTAGCCCAGTTCTACTTACCTCTTAGATAACTCTGATTATAGCCTAGATTATGAAATCTATGTTATCTGGAACTTACTTTGATATGCTTCCAACAGTAACTCAGTAGACAGTCAATAAATATTTGCTGGGTACATGGAACTGAATGCAGTAAATGCATTCACAGCTGGATGGGGAGCAGGACTTTTCTAGACCCAGTTCTCGTCTAGAGCTAGAAAGAAATGCCATTCACAGAGGCAAAACCCTGAGCCAAAACTCAGAAGGAGTAGGAATAAAAAAAGACCCAAAAACACAAGTGCTAGGTGCTTCCTGAGATTGAAATGTTTAGCAGAGGACTAGAGAGATGGCTTAGCAATTAAGGCACTAGCCTGCAAACCCTAAAGACCCAGGTTCAATTCCCGAGAACACACATAAGCCAGATGTGCATGGTGGCACATGCATCTGGAGTCCATTTGCAGTGGCAAAAGCTCATATTCTCTCACTTTCATTTTTTAAGATGTTAATTTTTAGTATTTTTATTTTTATTTTTTTCCAAGTTTTTATTAACAACTTCCATGATTATAAAAAATGCCCCATGGTGGGCTGGAGAGATGGCTTAGCAGTTAAGCACTCGCCTGTGAAGCCTAAGGACCGTGGTTCGAGGCTCGGTTCCCCAGGTCCCACATTAGCTAGATGCACAAGGGGGCATACGCGTCTGGAGTTCATTTGCAGAGGCTGGAAGCCCTGGCGCACCCATTCTCTCTCTCTCCCTCTATCTGTCTTTCTCTCTGTGTCTGTCACTCTCAAATAAATAAAAATTAAAAATTAAAAAAATGTACCCCATGGTAATACCCTCCCTACCCCCACTTTCCCCCTTGAAACTCCATTCTCCATCATATTCCCTCCCATCTCAATCAGTCTCTCTTTTAATTTTGATGTAGACCATCATAAGAGGAGGAAAAGATCATGACATCACTCTCTTTATGTTTCTCTCTCTAATAAATAAATTTTAAAAAATTTAAAGCACTGATTCCAAAAAGTCTCTTGTGCTTGTCCTGGAAGACAGCAGATGGGAATTATGCTTTCTAAGATGGCAGATTGAAAAAACTCAGAAGAATTTATCTTAAAACATCTTACCAACATACCTCTAATTCCAGGGCCTAAGGGATGTCCCTTCTCCCCCGCCCCTCCCCCGCCAAAAACAAATTTGACTTACAATCAGAGCCCTGAGGTTTCCCACTTTCTCATTGGCATAGTGCAGCCCCTACCTCAGCTTCTTTTGTCCAAACATATCAATAAATATGACACTAGACCTGCTCCTCTTAGCATGCTCCTCCCAAAAGAATGATTCTAGATGCCTTTAATTTTTATAAAAGCAACAGTTGGTTAAGGACTTAGTGAGCAGAGAGAAGCAATGGAAGGCAAGACTGTAATTGAGATCCGGCTGGCTTCTGTCCCATTTCCTTAGGCATGAACACGGAGCTCTGCTCAGCAGCTGAAACGCTCCTTCTCCAAACCTGCAAGTATACCCAGACTTCTCATCCAGAAAGGTGACTGCACGCTTTTTCCTGCACTATTTCGTCTTCTGTTTATTGATCCCTGGGTACATTCCATTCTAATGATACGTGAACCAGTAAAGGATGAAAGCTAAACCAGTACACAACACGCCCGAACCATAGTAATGTAACAGCAAATGGTTCATTCAACATCTGGAGTCCTGTAGGCAACTTTCCTTAATAAAGGAAATCAAGTCATTTTAAATTCATGTCCACACAAAGATTTACAAACCAATATCTCAATCTTTCCCGAGGTTTCTCCGTGACTAAATCTGAATTTCAATTTCCTGCTGTGTATAAAATTAGGATATTAGACTAATAAGAGTTCTGCTTACTCCCATGACATACAAAACAGACATTGCTAATCACTTACAGAAACCATCACAGCACATTATAACAGGCAGTCACTATCAATCACTTCAAGTTTGCACATGGCTTAAAATCTATTTGCTCTCCTAGAACAAGGAGGTCTCTAGGGTTTCTTTAAGCTAATCTCTGAGATCTGTGGCCATAAAGTATTCTTAGAAATTCTTATAGAAAACAATAGTCCTAAACACAGAAGTACATCAATTTACTCACTTTTAATTGAAGAAGGACTTTCATAGACATAAGCAAATTGAATGAAAGTGTAAATGTATTGAATCTATTGAAAACTCTTATAGTTTTATTATACTTTGATCTTGACAGGTAATGAATGGCTCTAGTTTTTTTTGGCTGTTACTTACATATGAGTGGATATCTTTCCATACACCATATTTTCCCTTTTCAATATCTTCCTTACATCCCCAATACTTCCTGAAGTCATGAAGATACTTGAAATAGCTTTCTCCACTTTGAAGTCTCCCCTTTTTGCACTTTGGGTAACAGAGACTTCACCATCTTCTGCCCCCAAGTCTCTCTCAAGGAAGAGATAATACTGTCAGCCAAACTGAGGCTTAGGCATTGAATGAACTCAAAATGTGTTTCTAGGGCTGGAGGAATGGCTTAGCAGGTAAGGGGTTTGCCTACAAAACCAAAGGACCCAAGTTAGCCAGATGCACAAGGGGGTGCATGCGCCTGGATTTTGTCTGGAGTGGCTGGAGGCCCTGGCGCTTGCTCTCTCTCTCTCTCACTCTCTCCCTCCCTCTTTCTCTGTCAAATAAATGAATAAATAAATAAAATGTTTTAAAATGTGTTTCTACTTGATTGTAAACCATGCTCCAAACAGAAAGGATGTATTTATCATTGGGAATTATTTGTTTTCCAATTATAAGGGTTAGAATGTTGTTTGGAGCAATCTGCAAGAGGAAAAGGTTTTTTCAGTTTTCCTAGAAATATCCCTTGAAGATGGATGACTAATCCTCTTCCTTGAGCACCAGGTCTGTTTCCATCCTCATGTGTTCCTTGAAACACTTAGAACATGTGATCAAGAAGCCATGGATATTTGGAAAATATGGCTGGCCTCTATCCTTATCTAAAAAACTGATTCTCTCATGATGGTTTTCAGAACTGTGTAAGTTTCTCCACTTGCAATCCTGGTGCACAAATAAATTTGAGGAACAGTTCTTTCAAAGCAAAGGCTTAATATAACCAGTGAACATTTACACTTTTCCTGGTTTCCTGCCTGACAGCAAACACTGGATTTCATACTTCCAAGATTTCCTCATAGCAACTAGTCCCTCATATTTCAGATGATGCATATATTTGAACCGTGCTTTCCCAATTAATATAAAAAAAATGAACAGCATTGTTTCATTAGAGACTAGGAAGAATCGGTGAGGTGGGTGTTCATCAGATATTTAAAGTATATATGAATTAAACAAGAATTAAAAAGTACATTAAAAAACAATAAAATAGCTGGAGAGATGGGTTAGTGGTTAAGGTGCCTGCCTGCAAAGCCTAAGGATCCAGGTTTGATTCCCCAGTACCCACAAAAGCCAGATGCACAAAGTAGCACATGTGTCTGGAGTTAGCAGCAGCTAGAGGCCCTGGCGTGTCCCCCCTCCCCACATTCTCTCTCTCAAATAAATAAATATTTTTTTTTAAAAGCACAGTAATCCATTGTTCATTGTCCATTTTATGAGCTTTTCCTCTAGAGCTGGTGCAGGATGACATACCTGGTACATACAAATCATCATACTCAGTATACACTCTTTAGTGTGTTGCTAAGATTTTTGGTTGTTTTTTTTTTTTTTTGGTTTATTTTTATTTATTTGAGAGCAACAGACAGAGAGAGAAAGAGACAGAGAGAATGAGTGCACCAGGGCCTTCAGCCACTGCAAATGAACCCCAGATGCATGTGCCCCCTTGTACATCTGGCTTACATAGGTCCTGGGGAATTGAGCCTTAAACTAGGGTCCTTAGATTGCACAAGCAAGTGCTTAACTGCTAAGCCATCTCTCCAGCCCTGTTGCTAAGATTTTATTACATGTTGAAGCCAAACTTATTTGCTCTAGCAATGGCGATCACCTACATTACCTATACCTCTCACATGCGGATGTTTATTTTCCTCACAGTTCCATGAACTCATCTACTCTGTTCAGCGAATTTAAGCAATACTCACTTTGTCCTTATATAGCCAAAGAAATTTAATTAACATTACTTTAAAATTTTTGTCTTCATAGAAGAAGGGTTTTTTCATAGACTTTTTGTGTCTAAGAGCATTTAGTAGAAAGATCTTCTTTCTTCTGTGTGAAATTGAAGAGTTTGGCCCTAAGGTCCTAAGGTCCACCTATCTAGCCAACTCTAAGCTTTTCAAGATCAGGCAACACCTTCCATTTGCCCAAGGCATATATATATGCTTCTTGGAGAGAGGAAGTCCCATCTTAAAGCTACCACAGAAATCCACACTCAAGATTCAAAGTAAGTGGTCTATGCTTGGTGGGGTTTGCTGCCTTGCGGTCCTGATGTAGGTTGTCGCGACCACCTCGACCAGCAAGAATGACATGACCTGAGAGCTCTTCTTTAAGCAGTTTATTTAGGAACCTTGAACAATCTTCTGACCCCGGGGAGAGCCGACCCACAAGCTAAGTAGTCCTGCGCTAGCCAACCCTAGTGAGCCACGTGGCCCATGCAGATAGGTCCACGATTAAGGAAGCAGAATTAGTTAAGCAGCCTCAGCCAAATAAGGACTTGTTTATCCCAGAGAGCCTCACTGTTGGGCTAGCGGAAGGCGGAAGCCGAGGCCATCTTTAGGGCGCGGCACATCGCAGCTCTCCACAGTAGGTGATGACTGAAGAGAAACTCTCAGGGCCAAAGCATGAAGATGACACCCTCCAAACCCCATAAGGGGGCTGGAAGATCAAGTACAGAGGCACACACACGCATAGACCAGGGCTGGTAAAGGACTCAGAACGGCAGGGTACGGGACTGTGTTCTAACCAATCAACTGATGTACAAAAGCAGCAGCTGTAGACATAGATAACAATAAAACAGTAGATAAGGCATAAAACAATGCCTTGGGCTGGCGAGATGATTCAGTGGTGAAGGTGCTTGCCCACAAAGTCTAACAATAAGTGGTCGATTCCCTAGTGCCCACATAAAGCCAGAGGCACAATGGCACATGCATCTGGAGTCGGTTCACAGTGGCTGGAGGCCCTGGCATGCCCATTCTCAGTCTGTCTCTGATCTATCGCTGTATTCTTGCAAATAAATAAATAAATAAATAAATATTCCTAAACAAACAAAAAAGATGCCTCATCCTGGAAGCACAATAAGACATTCCCCATACCTAGAGGCTGAAGTTTTCAACATGCAGCATGGACTATGAAATTCTTCTCAAGAGCTGAGAAAGAATTCTGGCCCTAAGGAAAACTGATTAATGGTTCAGAGTACTCCAGGTGGCCCCTTCCACATTAGAGTCATTCCCATAAAAGATGGCAAAAAGTCAGGATTGAAAGGGCTGTCCCTGGGCCAGTATTTTTTTTAAGAGTGAATAATTCTCTCTTTCCTTTTTAATATTGCAATGGAAAAATTAATACAATGAGTGAGAGAGAAAGAAAGAAAGAAAGAAAGAAAGAAAGAAAGAAAGAAAGAAAGAAAGAGGAAGGAAGGAAGGAAGGAAGGAAGGAAGGAAGGAAGGAAGGAAGGAAGGAAGGAGGGAAGGGAGAAAGAAAGAAAGGAGGAAAGAGAGAGAGAGAAAGAAAGAAAGAAAGAAAGAAAGAAAGAAAGAAAGAAAGAAAGAGAGAAAGAAAATGGGTTGAGGGAATGGAAGAGAAAGCAGGAAGGGAGGGGAGAAGACAGGGAGGAGAGTTTCCACACTTGTGAGGATAGCTGGTTGAAGGGGCCGGGTGGTGGGACTTGGGAGTAGCCAAGACATTTGAGATGCAAACTCATCCATTTGTATGTGGGTGGAGGTTCTTCTTTGGCAGATGCTCTTTGTTCCGCTCTGCCAGTGGGCATGCTATTGGGTGCCTGGGAGGCTGTTGGAAAGAGAAAGGGTCGATGCTTTTATTGCTGTTTGCCTTGTGCAATGCCAGCATAACCACTAAGGCCACCTCCTCCTGGAAGCAGCAATTTGCAGTAACCAACCCCATCACTGCCCCTCAGTGCTGTCAACAAAGGTCGGAGAAAAATCCCACACCCACTTTCCTCTTCCTCCTCTTCCTCACGCATCCTCTCATTCCTCTAGCCTGAAGGACGGTAACTACTTCCTTCAGTTACTTTCTCTGTGATCTAAGTTTCTCTCTTTTCTTTTTCTTTTTTACTTTTGTGAAACCCCCGCTCAATGGTTCTTTATATTAAATTCATTCTGGTAAAGTTGTTGGTGTGGTTTCTATCTCCTGACTGGACCCTGACTGTGTTACTGAGGTTGACTCACAAGGGTCTATTAGCAATGTTGCCAATTCTGTGTCCCAGGGAATGAGCTCTGCAAATACACTTCTGGAAATGAAAAGTCTTATACGAGGAAAGAGCCCTCTTGGTAATATAAAACTATTTTTTTAAAAAGCCAGTTTAAAGACAAACACAGAGCGAAAAGCCAATCCATGGAAAGAGAGAAAATATTTGCAAATCACAAATGCAGTGGAAAGGTTAATATAAGAATATATAAAGTCCTTTTATAGCTGAGTCAGAAGAACCAAGACCAACAGCCTGATTGAAACAGATGAAGTGTTTGGGTACACATACCTCCATGAATATATAAAGGGCCAGCCACAAGGCGCATGAAAAGATGCTCAACATTAAGAAATCATTATAAAAATGCAAAACAATGTTGAACCACTTCACACCTATTTAGGATAGGTGTCAAGAAATAACAAGTCTTAGAGAAGATGTAGGGAAATTGGTACTCTCACTGACTGCTACTGGGGAGGTCAAATGGTACAGCCGCTGTGGAAAATAGTCTGATGGGTTTTTCAAAGGGTCATAATGGCACTGCTGTAGATTACAATAATTCTACTTCTGAGTGTGCACGCCAAAGACCTGACAACAGGAACTCAAGCAGATACCAGACACTCATGTTTGCAGCAGCATCCTTTACAATAGCCGAAGGGAGGGAGCTCCCTAAATGTACAAAATGTGTATACTGCAATGAATTACCTCTTGGTTTTAAAAAGGAGGGGAAATTCTGATATGTATACAACATGGATGGACCTTGAAGACATTCTGTCGAAAGAAGTAAACCTGTCTCAAAGCTACACGTACCGTATGATTCCATTTGTTGTTGTTGTTTTTTGTTGTTTGTTTGTTCATTTGGGTTTTATTGATTCCATTTGTATGAAGCGTGTGGAGCAGTGAGATTCATGGTTACAGAGGGCAGCCTGCTGTTTGCTGAGGCTGGGCACAGGAGTGGGAATGGAGACTGTATTACTTAGCTTTCTCACAGCCCTGATGGAAACACCTTAAAGAGGGAAGGTCACTTTGCTCACGGTTTCAGGAGTCTCGGTCCATCATGGTAGAAAGGGCTCAGCAGAACAGAACAGGTCACATCCTGAGGGCCAGGAAAGAAAGGGAAGGAAAAAGGAAGGAATCTGGAACAAGATACCCACAAAGACCTACTCCAGTGAGCTACTGCCTTCAACGAGGCCCTCCCTCCTAAAGTTTCTAGAACCTCTCAAAATGGTACTAGCAGCTGGGAACTTAGGCTTGAACGTGTGAGCCTATGAGGGACATTTTATAATCAAACCGTAACTGGGAGTTAGTGTGTAGTTGATACAGAGTCACAGTTTTGGGAAGGAGGGAGAGAGAGAGAGAAATAAATAGAGAAAGAGAGAGAATGGGCATGCCAGGGCCTCTTGCCACTGCAAATGAACTCCAGATACACGCACCACTTGGTGCATCTGGCTTTATGTGATTACTGGGGAATCAAATCCAGGCCTTCGAGCTTTACAAGAAAGAGACTTTAACCACTGGACCATCTTCTTCAGCCCTGAAAAGTTGTTTTTAAAGAGCTGGAGATGGATAGTGGTGATGACTCCTTATCAATATGAATGTACTTATCTTATCAAACCTTACACCTAAAAAAATGGTTAAGATGGTAAATTTTAGAGAAAAACATGCCACCTGTGGTTGCTCTTCCTGTGATGCCCTTGTTGAATGGATCCATCATCTTGTCAGAGATCCAAGCCTCAGTTACATGTTCAGAAATCAGACACCGCTCAACGAATGAAACCCAGTGTCAGCACTGGCAAGAATTCGCCTCCCCTGCCCGGCCCTTTTTCCCATTCTCGTCAGGGTAGAACTCACAATCTGCCTTCTGGATTTCCTGGTTCTACCAAGGAAGCTAATAACATATTTGGAGAGAACTAGAATTTGAACAAAGAAAGAAAATACTAATTGTGGGTATAGCCGGGAAAACATTGCAGATGAGATAAAATGGCTGCAATGTAATCACAAAGATAACTCTAATGTGTATTTAGGAGACTACAATGCCTAATAACTCTTTCATCCTCATGTTGAAGAGAATTGTACTCCATCAAGTTACTACTGATCTATGGCCTCAATTTCTTCATTGATACAATGGGCAGAATAAGCAGTAAATGCTCCTTAAAGCCCTAGGGGATTTGAAATCATAGAGAAATACCAGGCACAAAGTAAATAATGTTGGCATATTAAAACAAATTCACACTTATTTCTTTAATAGCAATTCATACTGGTAAGGTACTTTGTTTTACAGCTTAGTTTCATGTCCATTAACTCAGCCTCAGTAATGCTATTAAAACAAAACAAAAGAAAGAGCAGGGCATGGTGGAAAACATTAATCCCAGCACTTGGGACACAGAGGTAGGAAGATGGCTGTGAGTTCCAGGCCATCCTGGGACTACAGTGAGATGCTACCTATACAACAAAAGGAAAAAATTTTTATTTACTTATTTACCAGAGAGTAAGAGATGGGCAGATAGAGAAAAAGAATGGGCACACCAGAGTCTCTAGCTAGTGCAAACTCCAAAACACATATACCACCATGTGTATCTGGCTTATGTGGGTTCTGGGGAATTGAACCTGAGTCCTTAGCCTTCAAAGGCAAGTGCCTTAACTACTAAGCCATCTCTCCATTCCTGGAAAAAAATTATTTTAAGAGCATGAAGTGTATCTCTAGCCTCCCTTTCTTTGGCTTTCACCCCTGAGCCAGCTATAATATGTTCTTATTTCTTATCACAGTTGTCCTGGATGCATTTACTCTCCTGATCCAATAAACTTTCAAAAATTTCTGAAGCTTAAGTTACCCAGCCATCCTGGCCTTGAGTTTTGCCTCGTTCAAAACAAGACTGACTCTACTTATCTCAAGGAGCTGATAACTGATAGGACACACGTGGAAGCATTTGACGCAGAGCAGATTCCCAGCTATTTAGATACATGCATACATGTACATACATGATATATGTACATACATACATAAATCATCCACACAGGCATATTTGTGGAAAATAAGGTCTAGAATTGTTCATAGACATAGATTTTTACATGACATAACTGCAAGTGAATGAGAAAAAGACTGAAAATGCACAAGTATCTTTATCACAGGTTTACAATTGTTGTTTTAAATAAAAGCAATCAGAACCGAGCATGGTGGCACATGCCTTTAATCCCAGCACTCTCAAGGCAGAAGTTGGAGGATCTCTGTGAGTTTGAGGCCACCCTTAGACCACAGAGTAAATTTCAGGTCAGCCTGGACTAGAATAAAACCCTACCTCGAAAAAAAAAGAAAAAAGAAAAGAAAAGCAATCAAACACTGTTAACTCAATGCTTTCTTGGGCTAATTCTCAAGTTGTGGTATCTTTCCAATTTGTTGCAGGTTGGTCATTGGAGAAAAGGCTTGTCTGTGTACACGCTTCAAGTAAAAAGGCAGTCTATTTCATTTATGCTCTCAAACCACCCAAATATTTTTTAAGTTCTGCCTGTGCGCACGTGTACACACACGTATTAAAGCACATGCATGAACCCATCGACACAGAGTGTTGCAGAATCACAGAATCTGGAAGATGAAGGGTGCCTTACAAAGGACCTCTCCCGCTCAGCTCGTTCTGCGGCTGCAGAAACTCCAAGTGTCACAGAGCAGGTCAAAAATCTAGTTCGTGTTAGACAGTTCTGGGGCACAGGCTGTCATTGCTTTTGCTCCAGCAGCCATGTGACCCACCTCCTTGGTTGTCCTGGCAGTCCCAGTCCGTGAGGGTTTTGCATTCATAGCCCCCTCCCATCACCAGCCTACACCAGCTGGAAAGATGGGAGTTGTAAACTTTGACTTCTGCAGTTGAATGCGACATTGTTTGATAGAAGTGCGTGGGCGGGGAGGCTAACAAACAGCCGATTGCCGACCCTTGAAGCAAACATACTCTCTTTATTCCCCCCCCCCCCCGATGTAGTTTTTGACGTAATGAGCATGGCTTCCAATTTTCCTTGCAAATGGGCACACCGGTGACCATGGCAACTGGCATGCTCAAAGGCTACCCTGTCAGGTCCTTTGAAAGGCCTGCAGACATTTGTATTAGGCGGGCACAGCCATGCCAACTAGTGCTTAGCAAACCTCCAACTAGTCAGCGCTGCTCAAATCCACGGAACAAACTTTTGTGATTCATTACACAGAAATTAGTAAGACCCCAATGGGGAGAGGCAACGGGAACTATTTTTGTCTATACAGCTGTGTGATGGGGTAACACGGAGAATGCTCATATAATGATTGCACGTGTGTGTTCGATTTATTTCTTTTGCTCCTTACCATTTTTAATCTCGATCTCTCTGTGTCCCTCCCCCTCATCCTTTCCTTTCTTTTTGTATAGGTTTTTCAGAAATCAATCACAGCTTCCACACTGGCTAGGGTAGGCGTGTCGGCGTTCCCTTTCACATAATGGGGCCCAGTAATACTTTTATACTTAAACCTTCCTTGTTTGTTGGTATGTTGACTTCTGAAAAATATACACCTGCTCCTCCTTGATGACCGAGGATACGAAGTTTGTAATTAGATACTACTGAAGGGGAAATTATTTTCTTAAACCCATGCCTACAGATTATTAGCCTCTGAGTTAAAAAGAAAATATTATACACAGAGCTGTTAATACGGCCCTTCCTTGGATCTCATTTCTACCTTTCTGAGGCTTTGCTTCCTCATAGAATGGAAAGCGAGGCTGGGAAGGGTGGGTGGCAAGTGTAAATAAATAAAGAGAAAAGGAGGGAACAGAAGAGGAAAGAAAATGAAAGAAAAGAGAGGTGAGATTTGGAGTCATTCTCAGCATGCTGAGCAAATGTGCTTACGGACAGCGGTCTGGTTTTCTCCTCCAGGCAGATCAACCCACATGAATGTGGGGGGAAGAAGGACTAGCTCCCGAAATCCAGATCAAAGCGAGGTGCTCTGCAGTCGTAGGGCCCTTGGATATAACATTACTAGTCACACTCCTGCATCACTTATTCTCCCCTAATCTCCACTCGGGGTTTGTTGATCGATATTTGAAGTGGTCGGAACGTCTGACTTTTTCATTTCTGCTACGTGGTAGTTTGGGGTGTCCTCACCTCTCAGCTGCTGCTTTTCATATCAGGATTTGAATTTTCAACCCAAGAGCATTGAAGGCACTTGCCTACGAAGCCTACGCACCCTGGTTTGATTCTCCAGTGCCCACGTAAAGCCAGATGCACAAGGTGGTACATGCTTTCTGGAGTTCATTCATTGCAGTGGCTAGAAGCTCTGGCATGCCCATTCTAGCTCCTCCTCTTCTGCCCCCTCCCTCAAATCATCAATAAATATTTTTTTAAAAAAGCTGAGTGAGTGGGGAGGAAAGCATGAAAACGTTTGTCTTAATGGATTACACAGTAGAAACTGGTTGGACCTTTGTGGTACATTTGTGCTTTGCAAATAGTTAATGAATGCTATGTCTGCATATGTACAGGGGCTCCCTGAGCACCTTCCAGGGCCAACCAGCAGCTGGGAAGGGCCATGTGGGAAAAAGAGAAGTGCTTTTCCCCCAGACATGAGTCACACCTATAAATACTCACCCACTCCACCATGTCCTCAAAGTGACTCTAGCTAGAACTTTTATCCAAACACATACAATAAGTCTGAAATGTTTGAGAGCTAACTTGTTCCTTGGTGTTTTTCTTTTTCTTTCTTTTTTTTTTTTTTGTTACCAAGATGATTTTTAACCACAACTGGACACAAGTGGTGAATTTAAAGATTTAGAGATTGTTTTTAAAACTCTGATTTGAAAGCTTATTAAGAGTTCTGAAGAAAAATAGAAAACTTTCCAAAGAATGTCCTCAGGACTGTGGTTCACTTTGATTAAAGTAAAATCATAATAGTAGTAGCAATAATAATAATAATTACAACCAGCTAAGATGTCTATCATCCTTACTTCACACTTGCATTGGTTACCCACTGACAATTTAAAAGTTGCCTGAAAGTCAGCAGTTTAAAACAATCAACATTACTTACTTTCCAGTTTCTGCAAGTCAGGAATCCCAGGATCACTTAGAATACCTCTGGCTCCAGGGATCCATCTTGGGTTTTAGTGACAATCTGGAGACCTCAGTGGAGAAGGTCTGATGCTAAGTCCCTTTCTTGGTTTCAGTCACATCTCAGTCTCTCATGGGCAGTTGAGCAAAGGGCTTCACTTTCCTAGGAGCTCTTCCTTGGAGATCTTTCTCAGTGCCTTGCTACATGGCCCCTTGGTGTGTAGCCATTCCTCCTTTTTAAAAGAGTTTATTTATTTATTGGAGAGAGAGAAAGAATGAATATGGGTATGTCAGGACCTCCAGCCACTGCACACAATCTCCAGACACATGTGACACCTTGTGCATCTAGCTTACGTGGGTCCTGGGGAATCAAACCTGAGTGCTTAGGCTTAAGAGGCAAGCTCCTTAATCACTAAGCCCTGCCTCTAGCCCTGTCTCTTCCTTTTTAAAACGAAGTACGTCCCCATGGAGGGAGAAGGGAAGGGCATACAGCAAGGCTGGAGGAAGCTCAACATTTTACAAGATCCAGCAGCCCCTCCCCTCACATGGATCCAAGGTTATGGAAGCAACCACAGTTGCTGGGGAGAGGAGACTCCTGCCAAGCCAGCCGTGTTAATGCAGATTGTGTAGGGAGCTCCACGGACGCATCACTCGTCAGTTGTCACCCATGCTGGGGGGATTTTATAGGACACAACTGCCTCTGAGTTACTCATGTGAGAGGGAGCCGGGTAGCTTTGTTAGGCAGTTAGGGTGACTGGACCCCTGAAAAGGCAGAAATGTCTGCCCTGTGCAATCTGCACTTACTAGAGATCAAAGGACGATCTGACTCCTTATCTCTTGCCTAAAGGAGATCTGTTTTTCCACAAACAACCTGGGTCCCTTGTGGGATGGAGGTTCCCTTTCCTAATCCTGACATTTTGGGTGGTCAAGTGCAGCCCCCCCCCAAAAAAAACTTGACATGATGACTAGCCTTCTTGTGAGACAGCCTCTAGCCCAGACCAATCAGCTGTCTCTCTGGCTCACCTGAGCGGGAAGGTAGAGCCCACCATCATAAGGGTATAAATACATTTGTGAGGGGTGGGCAAGCTCTCTGGGCTGCCTGACCACTCCTGAACCTCTAGCTTCTGGTGAGTTGCCCAGCTTGGCTGAGACAAAGGGAGAGCCCCGTAACCCCTACTTTCCACAGGGGATCTTTACCCCCTCTTGCCCTCCACATGGCAGGAGCTCTTTCTTTTCTGTCCTCGCTATGGTTTCCCCAGGCCCACCACACAGGCTGTCTGTCCACATGGGTGGCTTCATTTTCCTTCTTTTGGTTCTGTACTTCCCTCAATAAATATAATAATTTAATAATTATCCTTCCCAGTTTGATTTGCCCAATGCTTTGGCTAATGCAAACCTAGGCTTTAGGGTTCAAGGAAGTGAACTCCTAAAGGCCCCTTTTCACATGCTCCTGTAGGTTCAGGGAGCTAGGCTCGAGTGAGATGTTTCTTTGCTCTGCCCTCAATGCTCCTTGTGGATTGTCTGTATGATCCAAGAAAAGCCCCTGCGCTTCCTCACCATGCACGGGCTAGAAATGGAGCCGACTTCCTCCAGAGAGAGGGAAGAGAGGCAGAGAGAGGAACGGAAACAGAGAACGAGAGACAGGGAGAGGCATCATCTTTCATAAACCCCAAGTGGAGCTTTCAAACATGGTTATGGGTTATCCATGACGGAGAGTGTGGTGGGCCAGTCCAGGGAGGCTTGTGAAAAAATCTTAGGCCATAAGTGAATTCCTTTGGAAATTTATTGTTTCTGAGGACCTCTGGCAACTGGCAAACATTGCTTATTAAACAATATAAAGGTCATCCTGTCTCTCCCCTCCTCCTCCTCCCTTCCCCCCACGCATGCGCTGTCTTAGGCTGGATGGAGAGGTTTTGGTAACTACAAAGCAAGCAAGCAGAGTGACTGACTTTGCCCTGAGTGCTCACAGCCTTAGCAAATCACATCACTGCTCTGTGCCTCATTTCTTCCACCTGACCAACCCCAAGATCTCTCAGATATCAGTTTACGATTCCACACGTGCCGACTTGGGATAAAATGGGATGTGCTGTAGAAATAAGAATGCCAAAGGTCTAAAGGGAAAGTTATGTGGAAGGGATTTTATAAAACACTGTACACCGTGAAGTGACAAATGCATCTCAGCACGCATGCCTCGCCACGAAGTGGTCAGAGCAGCATGGGTCGGGATGGACATAGTCTTATTACTCAGCTTGCCGGTGAGCCTCGGGGGGTGCTCTTTTGGGTCCTCCATTTCACAGTATAGACACATGAGCAGCAATACAGCAGTTTGAATGAGAGAGGACCCTGCCTCTTGCCTTCATACCAAAGAGTGTGCGCTGGAAAAACACGGGCTTTGGACTGGGTCAGGTTTAGGATGGAGTCCACTTTCTAGCTCTGCTTCGGAGCTCTGTTTCTTTACTAGCGATATGAAAGTCATAGTCCTTCTCTTCCAGCGCTTTTGTGAGTGCTTAGAAGCTAGGTAGAGGAGGGAAGGGACCCAGAAAAATTGGTTTCCTTCTTCCGTTTCTATGTTCTTTCTTCCTTCAAAAAATAAATAATAAAAAAAAAGGGGCTGGAGAGATGGTTTAGTGGTTAAGTGCTTGCCTGTAAAGCCTAAGGACCCCGGTTCGAGGCTCGGTTCCCCAGGTCCCACGTTAGCCAGATGCACAAGGGGGAGCACGCGTCTGGAGTTCATTTGCAGTGGCTGGAGGCCCTGGCGCGCCCATTCTCTCTCTCTCTCTCTCTCTCTCTTCCTCTCTATGCCTGTCGCTCTCAAATAGTGTGGTTCCTGTTTGACATTAGCTTTGGGGTTTTCTCCCAAGAGATTTCTGAAATTTACTGCCTGGTGGGTGGGGGTGGGGCTTGTGGCTTTGTATCTCAGCAAATTTCATTCCCCACCCAAACAGATGCTGTTTGAGGAGGAGATGACTACTGGAATTGGCCAAAAAAAAAAAAAAAAAAAAAGACATTCCAATTAACCTATGTTGTCTGAGTCATGCAAGAACCAGAGAGCTGACTGGCCCCTAGATGCTGTTGAAAAGAAGAAGAGTGTCTGGCGGCATGGCTCAGTCCACGTGGTGCTTCCCATGGTGAGCACCCGGCTGCGGGGACTACCCTCCACCCTCAGCTTTCAGCTTGCTGTTCCCCATGTGGTCATTTTAAGAGGACCCCTGCTGTATGAACTGAGCTGAGGCAACTTCGAGTTAGAGCTATTACCCACCACCACCCCTAGTCACTCCTGGGCCAACAGCAGCAGAACCGCCCCCTGTTGCCTGGGAAGCACTACACTCCAGGAGTTACACCCTTCAGTCATCTCTAGCACCTAGCGCCCATGGAGGAAAATAGTTCCTCCTTTGAAAAGCAAGAAGCTCCCTTCATCCTTCAAGAAGCTAAAACCCTCTGTCTGGCTTCAGTGAGCCCATCAAGCTCTTCCACAGTGTACTAACCTTCCTCTAACAAGCCTTTCCTCCCAAACAGAAGTCTCGGCATTTCTGTCTACCAAAGCATCCTTTTCAAAGTCAACCTTTCTTCCATCACTCTTCACACTGTGAGCCGAGAGCAGTAGTTCTCCAGCTGTTCAGCAACTTAAGGAAGGGCGAGTTTATTTTGGCTCATGGTTTGAGAAGGGAGACAGTCCAGTCCATTGCAGTGGGAGGGTATGGCAGGCAAGCCCACGAGGAAGCTGATCACATCGTACCCATGGTCAGGAAGCAAAGAGATGAACGGTAGTTCTCAACTAGCTTTCTCCCTTTTAATCCCGTCAGAGACCCCAGCCCATGAGTGAAGCTGCCCACGTTCAAGGTGGTCCCTCCTTGGTCAAAACTCCCTGTAAAGACATGTCCAGAGGTATGTCTCCTGGGTAGTTCCAAATCCCCATCAGGTTGACAGTGAAGAGAAACCATCACACCAGGGAAAGCATTGAAACTCAGGCTGGCCAGGCTACTCTATTCTAACTTGAGGAAGTTTGGAGTGTGGACTAATAAATAACATGCCTAAGGCTTCCCTCCCTCCACTGTTCCTGCTACAAATGGTGTCGAGACAAACACCGAGCAACACTGTGAATACAGTGCAGAGGAGAGCTGAAACAGGGAGCCATTTCTCTCCTCCCCGTCTGATCGCCCCTGGATCTGATGGTGCCGGAGTTTATCCTGTCCGTTCCTCTTCTTCCTCCCCCAATTGTTCTCATCCAGCCTTGAGAATAGAAACAGCATCAATGCTCTGGAAAAACTGAGATGCTCATTTCTAGCCCCTAGTTTCTAGCAAAACTCCAGACATGCATTTTGCGGGGGGGGGGGTTAATTTCAGAAGCATGAAGTATTTTTCTTTTTTGTTATTTCATTGTTTATTGACAATTTTCACACATGTATATAATACATTTTGATCGTAACCCCTCCCTTTACCTTCTCTTTTTCTCCTCCAACCATGCATGAGACAGTTTTCAAGTCTGTATAACTTGGCAAGACTTGAATTCCATACACTGCATGATTGTGCTGGGCAGTTACTGAAATCTCTGCTCAATGGCTGGGGAGACAGTTCAGTAGATAAGAACCCAAGTTCAGCTCCCCAGGGTGTAAATAAAAGCTGAACACTGTAAAAAGACAACTGTAATCCCAGCATGGCAAGAGAAGCAGAGATAACAAAATCTTCTGGAAGCTCACAGGACAGCCAACCTGGTGAATGAAGTGATGAGCTATGAGAGATTCTGCCTCAAAACAAGGTGGAGGGCTAGAGGGGTTGCTTAGTGGCTAAGGTACTTGCCTGCAAAGCCTAAGGACCCATGTTCAACTCTCCAGATCCCACGTAAGCCAGACCCACAAAGGTGAGGCACGTGCAAGGTTGCACATGCCCACTAGGTGGCACAAGCATCTGTAGTTCAATTGCAGTGGCTGAGACCCTGGCATGCCAATTCTCCTTCTCTCTTTGTCTCTCTCTCTTTCTCTCTCCCGTAATTAAAAAAAAAAAAAAAGGAAGGTGAGGACTGTTGTTCTGACTTCCACATATGTGCAATACACTCACACATATGAATACACATGCACACACTAAAAAATAAAAACTTTAAAAGAAATATTTGTCTTGCATATCTTGCTTTCTCTTGAGCTTTGCTGTGGCTACATATAGTTTTCCTCCACGAACACCCCTGTAGAAATTTGGTCTGCAGCATAACAGTGTTAGGAGGTGGGGCCTAGAGGAGGTGTAGGAATTATGAAAGGTGTTTGAGTGACCAGTGTCAAGCCTCCATGAATGGATGAGTGACTTGCTCTTCAGTGTCTTCCCCTTGTTGCCTAATGCAGTTAGAGTCTCCAAGAAGCTGCCTGAGAGGAGCATGATGAAACGGCAAAGCTTGGGTAAATAGATTTAGTCTGTGCACCATCTGACTTTCCCCACGCTTGCCTTTACCCTTCGAACACTTTCCCTCTGTGCATTAAGCAATATTATACCAGGAGTTTCTGGCACTTACCTGTAATCTCAAGCATTTGGGATGTTGAGGCAGGAGGTTCATAAGTTCAAGACTTGCCTGGGCTACACAGTGAGAACCTGTTTCGAAGAAAAGGGTTCGATACGTCATTTGCTATCCTTGCAGGTGCCATGATTCTGTGTGGAGCACACGGTGGGCTTCAGAAAGCTTATGCCCCACCTGCATGCCTGCTTCCTTCTAGAAAGACACACTGACAAGCCCAGACTCTCAGTCTCCATCTCAGACCATCCTCAGCTGCTGTTGCATTCCCTCAGGTAGCAGGGGACACTGGGTGGCTTCTCTTTTGTTCACCTAGCTGAGCATCTTTGAAGGACACAGTTGCATTTTGCAAATTAAAGATAAATAAATAAATCAGAAAATGTGAGCTGATAACCACTACCCTCTGTTAAAAGCGACTTTTGGTATTAAAGACAAAAACTGTACAAGAAAGCAGCATTATTATCTCTGCTCACAGTACTACCTCTTAACATTTAAGGTAAAAAAAAAAAAAATCTCCTAACTTTACAAATGCTGTCAACTTAAACAAAAATCTTGTGTGGGCCAAATAAAACATGCCTATGGACCCAATTTAGGGTACTAATTTAGAGAAAGAAATCCCAGATAATGGGAGGAACTGCTTTTGATTTATGTGTTTAATAAGTTAGATATATTAAGCCCTAAAATGTAGCACTTAATTTTATATCCCTTGCATTCCCTAGCGATTTCATATATAAATCTCTAGCCTCTTGTTAGTCCCAATGGGCAATCAAACCATTTACTCTTGGTTATTTTCTCATGGAGTCCTAGCAGGGTGTGAGATAAAGAACAGATGTTTGTTCTAGCTAACTTTTCATGGAACTAGACATCTAGAAAGTAACAGAGCTTCTGGTCCAGAGATGGTATGTAACATGGTACATGCATAGCAAGGGGCCTCTTGTTCTCATGAAAGACATCTCCAGGCATAATATCTGGAATTCTTACCCTCAGAGCCTCTCTACCTCTGAAGTAAGAGTTGGAATCTCAGGGCTGGAGCAATGGCTTAGCTGGTAAAGCACTTTCTTTTGTTCCAAAAACTGTAATTTTTATTTAAATATTTGAGAGAGAGAGAGAGAAAGAGAGATACAGAAATAAGCAGATTGAGAGAGAGAGAGAGAGAGAGAGAGGGAGGATGGGTGTACCAGGGACTCCAGCCACTGCAAACAAACTCCAGATGCATGTGCCACCTTGTGCATCTGACTTACGTGGATCCTGGGGAATCAAACCTTTGCAGGCAAGCACCTTAACCCCTAAACCATCCCTCCAGCCCTGGCAAAGCACTTTCCATGCAAGTTTGAGAACCAATATTCAGATCCGCAGCACCCACATAAATGCCAAGTGGCTAAGGCTGCCCACCTGCATGTCCAGCTCTCTGAAGCTGGCAATCTGGTTAGCTAGATTAGCCAAATTAATGAGCCCTGGGTTCACATGAGAAACCTTGCCTCAGAAAATACAACAGAGGATGATCAAAGACAGTCAGTGTCAACTTCAGACCTCCATGCACATATGTACATGTGCACCCAAATACACATGTGCCCACACACATAAACACATGCATTCACACAATATATATACACATGCAGAAAGAAAAAGGATAGATCTGGAGTTTTCCCCAAGTCCTGTTTTTGAAGAATAGCATTTTCCAAATTTATATCCCATGTGCCAGTGGTTTGTGGGCTGTGCTGAAGTGTTAAATAGCTCCCGTGGTTGAGTCAGTCAAGCCTTACTTATGATCTGGTCTCCCTCAGCCTAGCTTAAGGAGCAAGGCTATCCTAGTGACAATGAAAGGAGTTACTTTTCCTTGGGAAGTTTGTTGTGTTAGCTACAGTCAGGAACGATGAAGCCAAGGCCAAGAGTAGGCAGAAAACAATGCCCAGCCACACTGTGGCACATCTCTAAAGAAGACTCACTGCCAGGCTGGAAAGATGCTCAGTGGTCAAGGCACTTGCCTGTGAAGCCTAAGGACCCATGTTCAATCTCTCTCCGGATCCCAAGTAAGCCAGACGCAGAAAGGTGAGGCAAGCCCAAGGTCGCACATACCCACTAGGTGGCGCAGGAGTCTGGAGTTGCAATGAAGTGGCTGAGGGCCTGGCACATCAATTCTCTCTCCTGTCTCTGTCTGTCTGCCTCTCTCTCTCAATTAAAAAAAAAAAAAAAAAGACTCACTGCTGCTACCATTGCATGCCAGTTGCAACAGGGCACTTGAGAGTAGACACAGCCCTTGAGCAGACAAGACACTCAGCACACACTGCGTCTACAACGATGTGCACCCCCATCTCCTCCCCTGTGGCCTTGCTGACGTCCTCTTCGTCCTCTTCTCGGGTCTCACTGGCTGATTTCATCTAGGTCTTATATCTGCATCTCAATGCCTACAGAATCCCGGGAAATGTAAAAGTTGAAAGGCTGAAAGCATTCAGATAATGTCTGACACTTAATCCAATCAGTTTGGTTTAAGTGAGGTCTCTATTGAAGGACTTTTCAGAACTTCCAGCGATGATACAATTTTGATTCTCCAAAGGTTTTTAACAATTATTTTACCATGACATACTTTCCCCTTTACCACCCTGGGCAAGCGAGTTCTATTAAACACAATTTAAAGAAGGTCACGTTAAACTGCTAATTTGCAATGTTGGTTACTAGGAACAAGCTTGGGCAAAAGTATAAGGCTGTAGGCATATTTGGAGAACAGCTGGCAGCAGGGAGTGGTCACGTCTTCAGGAAGACCGACGTGCGTGTACAGCCCTGGTGGAGACCCTGAGCAAATCTGGTCTACATGGCATGGCATGCCCTAACTGCGTTCCTAGAGGCACCGCACAGCCCTGCCTACGTCATTCCCAGCCAGCAGTCAGTCTGCAACCAGAGATCCCAGCTCTGGGCACATCAGCGAACTGACCTCACCAAATGATTTCATCAAGAGCTTTGTGATTTAACATCAGAATCTCTCAGCATTCCCAAATGTCATCTTCTTTTCTCCTAGAGATTCACTTGTTGAGAGCAAACATCAGTTTGCAGATTACGGAAACAGAGCATTTGCTAGTAATTTACAACACATTATCATATAGGAATCTGATTACAGATAAGGGTCCCCTTGTAAAACAAGATTTAACATTTACTAGATTTCTAGAAAATAAATGCATCCTGCCTCTGTGAGGATGTAGTCATAGACTTATATGGGTTTGGGCTTGAGGGAGGAACATCCTGGCAATGCATGGTTACTGAGATGAAATAAACTCAGTCCAAAAAAACGTTACAGCCAGCCTTGGTCCTTGTCCTTTGAAAGGATTCCCACAGAAATGAGATCAAACACAAGGCAGCGGGAGGGGAGAGGGCATTTTTTCAAATGTCGTGGAGATGGAATCTACGAATATCCAGAAGGAGCTAAAAGTCTGAGGCTAGGCAGAGCTTGGCCGGGCCCCGGATGTGTGCTACATAGCCTCCGTCTCTCTGTCCGGCGCGGCTTGTCCTGACTGACGGTTCGCCATTCCCCTTACCAGCACTCAAAAACTGGCTTTCTTCAGAGCAGTTCTCCGTCTCTCCATCGACCACTGGGCTTGTTCAGCGCTCAAATGGATTTTTCTGCCTGATTTTCTTCATACAGATAGTTGGAACGTGCTATAGTGTGGACTTGAAATGCCCCCCAAAGGCCCACGTGTTAAAGGCTTGATTCCAAGTTGATGCTGTTGTTAGACACGTGCCTGTGATGGGGATTGTGAGAACCCGGGCTCTTGTCCACTCTCTGGTCCCTGGCCATGAGGCAAGACAGTCCTGTCCTGCCACGTGCTGCCACTGTGGTACGGTGCCCTGCTGTCGCTCCTAAAGCAACAGGACCACGCTCGGGCCAGAACTCTAAAACAGTGGACTCGAAATAAAACTTTTCTCCTTCTAGGCTATTGCTGGGATTTTTTTCTTTTCTAAGTAATGAAGGACAATTGTCTGACTTAAGTATTTTTGCCTGCACTCTTTAAATGGCTATGTTCCCAAATCAAATCCATTAATATCTGTTGCAGTCAGGTTCACATTGCTGGCAGAAATTACCTGAACAAGAGCAGCTTCTGGGGATAAGGGTTTATTTTGGCTTACATCCTCGACAGGAAGCTCCGTGATGGCAGGGAAAATGATGGAATGAGCAGAAGGTGGACATGACCCCTTGGCCAGCATCAGGTGGACAACAGCAATAGGACAGTGTGCCAAACACTGGCAAGGGGACACTGGCTTAACACCCATAAGCCTGTCCCCTACAATACGCTGCCTCCAGGAGGCTTTAATTCCTAAATCTGCATCACCTTGGAACCTAGCATTCAGAACACCAAAGTTTATGGGGGACACCTGAATCAAACCACCACACTATCTACTAGGTAGTAATTCTCAAACATATTGGTCTTAGAGCCTTTACATACTTTTCATAATTTTTGAAAACCTCGAAAGCCTTTAACTATGAGTACTATGTCAGTTGGTATTTACTTTAGAAAATAGCAAAAGTGAGAAAAGAATGCTTAAATAAATAGTCACATTTTGGTTTTGAAACTGGTTTGATCTATCCAAACTCACGTTGAGGCTAATTTTCCCATTTTAGCCACATTGGAAAGCGACGTCTAGTGGGAGGTGTTTGGTGATGGCAGAGGAGCCGTCACGAATGTGTTACTGGTTTTTCTTGCACGGGCAAGTACTCTGCCTTGCAAGAATCGGTTAGCAGGTGTGAGGCCAAGCCCACCTTCCATGGTCCATCCTGTCGATGTGTTCCTACTGGCCTCTGGAAGCTGCACATGGCTCTCTCCAGATGCAACTGCCCACTGGTGGACTTCTCAGCTTCTAGTACCAAGAGTCAAAGTAAATCTCTTCATTTATAAATAATACCTCAGGTGTTCTGTTACAGAAACACACAAAAAGACTGAGACAATCAGCCACTGGAAAGATGGTGTCATCATCTCGTGTCTTTTAGCCTCAAAAAAAAGAAAAACAGAAGTGGGAGGGGAAATATCTTTCTTTTTAAGATTTTTATTTATTTATGTATTTGAGAGTGACAGAGAGAGAAAGAGGCAGGTATAGAGAGAGAATGGGCACGCCAGGGCTTCTAGCCACTGTAAACGAACTCCAGATGTGTGTGCCCCCTTGTGCATCTGGCTAACGTGGGTGCTGGGGAATCGAACCTCATACCAGGGTCCTTAGGCTTCACAGGCAAGCACGGAACCGCTACACCATCTCTCCAGCCCAAAATATCTTTTTAGTAGCACTTTAAAAATAGTTTTGATTGGCTGGCTTAGCAGTTTCATGCTTGCCTGTGAAGCTTAAGGACCCCAGTTTGAGGCTCGATTATTCAGGACCCACATTAGCCAGATGCACAAGGAGGCGCACGTCTGAAGTTTATTTGCAGTGGCTACAGGCCTGGCGTGCCCATTCTCTCTCTCTCTCTCTCTCTCTCTCTCTCTCTCTCTCTCTCTCTCTCCCTGCCTCTTTCTCTCTGTCACTCTCAAATAAATAAAAATGAACAAAAGAAAAATTTATAAAAATAGTTTTGACCTCAAAATCCTTCAAAACACTCTCTGGAACCCCCTAGGGTGCCTAGACATGTGGAAAGCTGCTGTTCTGCACGTAAAAGTCTTCTTGCTTCCATCTTGTGCTCCCTACATCCCTAGAACACGTGTCTCACTGTGACCCTCCCCTCTGTGGGCCCTTTGTACATCTCCTTATGACCTGTGAGGTACAATAAAAGCCAAACCTTCAGAAACCCATGATGTGGACCTTGCCTGTCTTTGTTAGGAAAGCTCCTACTAATCCTTGAGACCTCAGTTCAGAAAACTAGGCAATTATGATGCTGTGCACATCTATCTATTTTGTCTTAGAGAAAAATAGATTAAATAAGCTGGGCATGGTGGCACACACCTGTAATCCCAGCACTCAGTAGGCAGAGGTAGGAGGATCACCATGAGTTCTAGTTTCACCTTGAAACTGCATAGTGAATTCCAGGTCAGCCTGGGCTAGTGTGAGACCCTACCTCAGACTCCTCCCTCCCCCCAACCTGCAAAATAGACTAAATAAAACAAAGTAAAAAACACTAACTTGTTTCAAGTTCAAATATTTTGAAGCTAGAAACTAATTTTTTTATGAAATTTGATGCTCAGCATGAATTGCAAATCTTCAGACTCTGCAAGTCACTAATACGCTTAAACATTTAATAAGCCCTTCATATGTATTGAAACTCTTATATTTAATATACATTAGAGCTGCCTTTTTGAATAAAAAAGATCTTCCATCCCCCAACCATGGCCAACCAAACTCTATTCAAATGTTGTATTTTTTTTTCATTTTTATTTATTTATTTGAGAGTGACAGAGAGAGAAAGAGGCAGAGAGAGAGAGAGAGAGAGAGAGAGAGAGAGAGAGCACGCCAGGGCTTCCAGCCACTGCAAATGAACTCCAGATGCATGCACCCCCTTGTGCATCTGGCTAATGTGGGTCCTGTAGAACTGAGCCTTGAACCGGGGTCCTTAGCACTCCTCTCACCCTTTAGAAGACCTGCCATGAGGTCTTCATATACTCAGATGTATCTCTCCATCACAAGGACACTGTGAGCCCATGAAGGATATGAACCATTTCTCATTAGTCTTTATAACTATACATTAGTCCAGTGGCTGGCACAGTTCCTAAGATAAAGCCCACTGTAGAAATGCTTAGGAATAAATGGCTCATGGAAATCAGACACGGGCGCATGTGTCTCCCCGCCAAACAATCATGTTCCCCGCTCTGCACCATCCTCCAACACAACTCTCCTCCTCCCATCTAGGAGTCTTGCTGGCGATACGCTACCCTCGATCACAACCCGCGTCATCTACAAGTCCTCCCTCACTCTCAGCCCGCTCAACCAACTCCTTAGACCTCTTCACTGGACCTCAGCAACAACTCTCGTAGCTAATTTCTCCTTTTTACTTTTCCTGCAGAAGTTTTAATGTACTTCTTCAGTATCTGGCGTAGTACCAAAAAGTTTTTTTTTTTTAATGAAAAATGTGTACATCCACTCAAGTTATACAATTTCAAATAAAAAGAAAAATCTCTTCAGAGTAACGTTCAATCATCTCCTTCACCTACTCGGCATTGTCTTTGCCTCCATGAACTGCTGAATGTAATCGACACTGTTGATGTCCAGGCCCACATCCCTTGCTCCCTAAGGTCACAGAACAGCTCTCCTCTTCAAAGGCCTGTGTGTGCCCCCTCTTCTTTCAGAAAGCTGTCTTCAACATCAAGGTTGGAAAAAGCCAGTATCTTTGCAGGAAAATCTCAACCAATGGGAAACTGGGAGCTGCTGGCTAAATGTTTTATTTTACCCATTCATGGTAGATATATTTTAAAGCACCTTCAATGGTTTCTCTGGGGTATGGCAGGATTGAGACCCTATGGCCCTTGACAGTAAATCACTGGTTTTTCTCTCTCCTTTTCTCCCGCTTCCCCTACTTCTTCCTTTTATCCCAAATGTCCTGTGTTGCATTGACGACCATGAGATCAGCCCTAAATAAACCATCCAGGTCCAGGCAGGGACATAGAACAAAGCTCGAAGCATCTTAGCCCATCATTCAAAGATCCCATCTGTTGATTCTAACTTCTTTCCAGGCTCTGTTATCCCACACATCTTGGTGCAGATCCCATCACCTGGCCTAAATGAGAGCATTGCTGGTTCCCAAACCATCCACTCTAGATTCACCTATGAAGGGCAGAGCCCACCGTGTCCTATATGGCAAAGGACCATTCTCCTAGTAGACACAGCCTCTCAGAGGAGAGGGAAGGCTTTGTGGTCATTTAAACAAAAGAAAGGAAAAGGGATAGCTAATGGATGGATGGCCAATACAGCCTGCCACAAAGAAATAACAGGAAGGAAGCAAGGGAGGAAGGAAGGAAGAGAAGGAGGGAGGAAGGAAGGTAGGGAGGAAGAGGAAAGACAGAAAGGAAGGAAGGAGATAAAGAAAGAAGAAAGGATCAGTAAATTCAACATAGGATGTTTGAGATGTGCTGGTGAGCTGAGTTCTCAAGTGCAGAGCTAATATTTTGAAATTTTACCATCACCATCCATCCCTACACTGGTCCCTACCATAGATCTTCCCAAGGCTGCCCCTTAACACCCCAAGGAAACCCATGTGAAAATGTCACTGTCCTAACTCCAGACCTCTGGTGTGACTGTTCTTGCCAGAATAAGGATCCCAGACTCTTTATAAGGGGGTGCCAGGCCCAGCTATAAAGTCTCCTTGCACAGCTACAAGTGGCAGCTTCAGCCCAGACACTCACCCCCCTGGGCTTTGCCAGGCACACGGACACAGAGAATTTCCAAGCGTGCTCCGGAGCTACCCCGGGCTGAGATGCTAATCCATCAAACACCCACTCAACGTGCTTTGTGACCCCTTCTGCTTTTTGCTTTATTGGTGTGCTCACGTTGGGTGAAGATATATTTCTGGTGCCATCATGAATTCATTTCAAGACATATTAAAGAAAGGTGTTTTTTTTTTTTTTTTTCCTAACTGCTTGCTTCACAATATTGGTCCCTGGAAACCAATGCCTTTTCACAGCTCCTTGGAGACCCATAAAGACTGATGGAAACATGCAGCTGGGCATCTCGGGCGAAACCCGAACCTCCAGGAGTTGCATTTGCGTATGTGCGTTGACTTAGCATGGATATTGCTTTGCCTGGAGCGTTCTCTTCATATTCCTCTCCTACCCCCATGCCACCTCCCAGGAGGAGGAGGGTTGGGAATTTTCAAGGGACTGGAAGAGTCGCATAGTTGTTAACAGGCATATACTTCCAGGAACATGACCAACTCAAGAGCAATGTTAGCACTTTCCTACACGCGTCAATGGACAGCCCATCCTCACAGAAATACTGGACCACCAGTCCTTATCGAACCCCTTTTCCTCAGCAGTGTTCTCAGACAAGCACCTTGAGCTCTCTGGGTATCTCTGATCTGCAGCAGCACAGTGGCCATTCTCGTTCAGGGCACCTGTGCTACCACTGAAGTGTTGGAACCTGTTCTGCGCCTCTAGGTCAACTGGTTTCCTCAGGGCTGTCATTGACCAGCCTGCACTGGAGTCAGAGTCATGAGTTGATGCTTCCACAGTGGATGAGAGTGTCTGGCTTCCACATGAGCCATTTCTAGGCAGAGAAGAATAACCACTCCATCTATATCGGGCCCTGGGCACGAGTCATGACTGTGTCACTGAAACACCACCTTGCTTTCTGCTACTTGCCAGGTGCTGATTGATGGCTGGATGGGTTGATTTTCTTCCTGATGACTCCCATTACCAGCTAACTCAGCCAGCCGTGATAGTAAATTATTTGAAATAAATCCAAATTTAATGGGCACCTAAGGGTGAGACAGGTGACATCAGGAAGCAGAATTAAGGGCACTCACCAACATTTCAATTATTTAGCAATTGAGAGAAATTTCAGCTTAAACCAGAGGATGTGACAGTTGATAATAGTGGCTAATATAATGTTATCATTTCTTTATATATATTTTTTAATATTTAATTTTTATCACAGAGAGAGGGAGAGAATGGGCATGCTATGGCTTTCTAGCCACTGCAAACAAACTCCAGACACATGTACCACCTTCTATATCTGGTTTATGTGGATAGTGTGGAATCAAACCTGGGTCTTTAAGTTTCGCAGGCAAGCACCTTAACCACTAAGCCATCTCTCCAGCCCTGTATTTTATTTATTTATTATCATTATTATTTGGTTTTTAATATAGGGTTTCACTCTAGCTCAGGCTGACCTGGAATTCACTCAGGGTCTCAGGGTGGCCTCAAACTCACTGTGATCCTCCCACCTCTCCCTCTTGAGTGCTGGAATTAAAGGCATGAGCCACCATGCCCAGCCTATATTTTATTTTTGAAGGGATTGATGAATAGGAGAATAAAAAATTTTCTCCTAGACTTTTGCCATAGTATGAGGCAAATATGGTCATTAATCCTGGGGTCACCATCACCTAGTGCACATTGGAATTAGAATCAAGAAATCTGAACAGTTCAATGAAGATTTCTGATCATTCCTTGCAGCTCTGTCTCCAGCTACAGGAAGGATCACCTATGGCAACCTGGCCAACTGTTAAGTGAGGAGTTAAGAGGCTGTGATGCAAAACAGTAAGTTAATCACCATCCTCACCACTGGACAGACTGAGAGGGTATCACTTCCGCAGCACGTCTTCCCTCCTCTTTGCCTGCAGCTGAATTTCCTGACTTTGAGAGTTGAACTTGCCATCCATGGAACAGAGACTAAACCCCCCAATCAGGAGTGGAAGGAAGCTTCTTCTCCAAGAACGAAGCACTGGTCACCTGCCAAACGGTGCTTAGTGGCCACAGGTACTCTGGTCTCTGGATCTTGTGTTTTCATTATCAAAGGCAAAAAACCAAGTTGAAGCAGCAGAACATGCTGGCAGCTGAAATGTAGATGGAAGGAAATTGCCCGTGTTCTTGTAATTGCTGGGCAGATCCTATCCTAAAGAACTGGCACCAAGATGGAAATGATGTGGAGGCTGGAGGCACACATCATTTTGAAGCAAAGCATGCATTTGGCCAAAGAAAGCATTCAGATGACGTCATTTTGTCTGTCCAGCTGTACACACAAGACTTCCATGGGCTCAAGGTTCTGGAAGAAACTTACCTTTTGAATTTTACTTTATCCCAAACTCCCTCATCAAAGAGCCTGGCTTTTGCATCTTCTGGCTCTTCTCACTTCCTAGGGCAAATAAATGCAAAGAACAACCGTGATCCGCCAAAGAAAGGACACCACAATTTCTGTCAGAGCCCAGAGGACTGCTTGCCTATTTTCTATTTGCCTTTGTTTGGTTTTTAGATTCTGGTCACACAGACAAGAGCTTTCTTGGTGTATGGTTTGTGTGGTTATATGTTTGTATATGTGTGGGCACATGTAGACTGGTGTGCACACACGTGTGTGCAAGCCTATAGATGCCAGAAGGTGGCATCTAGTGTCTTCCTCTGTTAGGGTTCACCTTATTTTATGAGACAATGTCTCTCACCGCACCTAGAGTTTACCAACCAGGCTTGGCTGGCTAGGCAGTGAGGACCAAGGATTATGTCTCAGCCTCCCTGGTGCTGAAATTCTAGACACATGCCACCATGTCAAGCATGTTTATGTGGGTGCAGATCCAAATTTAGGTCCTCATGTTTGTACAATAAGCATTTTACCTTGGAGCCACCTCTCCAGCCCCAAGAGCTCATTTTAAAACTAACTCTGTAAAGCATTAATGCGATTTGCCCTGCAAATTAATGTGGAATCAGCCACTGAGCAGTAGTTAAGTAAATATTTGTTAAATTTGTTAGATTCAGTTTAGGGAGAAGCAAAGAGTAGAGAAAAGTGTTCAGTAAGCATGTGTTCAGTGTATAAGGAGAATTCATTGGGATCATATTTTTCGAGTTCAAATCCCAGCTCTATTTCTTAGGTCTCTATAAACTTTGGACGAATACTATAACTTTCTGGTCTCGGCTCACTCATCTGTAAAACATAGTTCACTGGATTAGTTTGAAAAAAATGTGTAATCCATACTTTTAACTGATTAGTTAATGAAAGAATTAGTAAGATGCTATGACCCATTCAAAAAAGAGTTCAAAATAGAGCATTTGGCTAGACATGATGGTGCACACCTTTAATCCTGGTACTCAAGAGGCAGAGATAGCAAGATCACTGAAGGTTTGAGGCCAGCCTGGGTCTACAGAGCGAGTTCTGGGTCAGCCTGGGCTAGAGTGAGACCCTACATAGAAAAAACAACCACCACCAAAAAAGAGAAAACACCATTTGTAGATATTTTAATAAGGAAATATTATGAAAAGGACAGGGGAAATGGCTCAGTGGATAAAGTGCTTCCTACACAGGTTTGAGGACCCAAGTTGAGATCCCCAGCACCCATTTAAAAGCTGGGCCTAGTGGCATATGCATAATTCCAGTGCTGGGAAAGGAGAGATCACCGAGAGTCCAGGCTAGCTAGTCTAGCCAAACCAGTGACTCGTTCAGTGAGAAACCCTGACCCAATAAAATAAGGTGGAAAAGCCGTCAGGAGAGACACCCAACATAGACCTCTGGCCTCCACATACATGCAAACACAAGTACATGTACTCACACACGTGTGCCTACACTGATGAGAATCCCTACGTGCCAAAACATGCACACATGCCACACACGCAGGTAAAAAAATATTAGGGAAGACTTTCTATTAGATATAATTTAGGTAATGTGCTACATATTACCAAATGCTGGGATTATCTATTTCTTTGATTTAAAAAAAATGGTTTAGGGGCTGGAGAGATAGCTAAGAAGTTAAAGGCACTTTTTTGCAAAGACTGATGGTCCAGGTTCAAGTTCTTGTACCAAGTAGCACATGCATCCGGAGTTTGTTTGTAGTGGCAAGAGAATGGAATACCCATTCTCTCTGTGTCTCTGTCTGTCTGTCTCTCTGTTTCTCTCTCTTTACAAATAAGTAAATAAAATTTGAAAATTAAAAAATGGCCAACAGGGCTGGAGAAATGGCTGAGCAGTTAAGCGCTTGCCTGTGAAGCCTAAGGACCCCGGTTCGAGGCTCGATTCCCCAGGACCCACATTAGCCAGATGCTCAAGAGGACTCGTGCATCTGGAGTCCATTTGCAGTGGCTAGAAGCCCTGGGGTGCCCATTCTCTTGCTCTTTCTCTCTCTGTCTGTTGATCTCAAATAAATAATTAAAACTTTAAAAAACTGGCTATCAATTTGCTAGGCTATTCGCTGCAAACTAACAAGTGATTTCCCCCAATTCTGGAAACTATCTAAGTAGCAGTGAGGTATCCCAAAGAAATTTGTCAGGAAAATCCTTGGGTGGCCTTCACTCCTTTATGATACTGTTAGGATTGGTAGCCCACCTTTTTGTTTTCATTCCAAGTTTTGGAACTCACTCTGTAGCCCAGGCTAGCCGTGAACTCATAGCAATCCTCCTCCCTCAGCCTCCCAAGTGCTGGGATTACAGGTATGAGCCACCATAGCCGGTTAACCTTTGCTTTCTATAAGTTGGTTAACTCAGTGGTTTCTTACAGTGGTGGAAAGCTGACTCCACATGGACCCTAACATAATCTCTGCTGTGAACTTTCCAGAAGCTCCAAGTGAGCAACATGCATTTCCCTCCTCTCTTACTCTCAACTGCTTGTTCCAGCAGCAGGAAAGGCATTACACCCTAGGCCATGTCTAGCTAGCCAAACTCTCTGCCCAAGACCTGAAGCTTGGCAGAGAGCAGGGCCTGAGTGTCACTTGATCTAGTAGCAACCTGGCTTTGGCCCTGTCCCTGGCACAGACACTGGCTGCCTCACAGTCAGTTCTTTACTAGTCTTCCTCCAGAGCTTTTCCTGAGGTAGCCAGGTACTTAGCAAACCTATGTTCCATCTCTCAGGACATCAGACTGGATTGTAGTGATCAACCTCTCCTTGGAGTATGGGCAGAAAAGTGGGTGTGCAAATTTCAGGCTACTCCTCAACATCTTTCCATGTGTCCCCAGTCTCTCGTTTGTGGTGTGTATGTGTGTGCAAACACTAAAAAAGAAAAAAAATTAAGAAAGCTATGAAATCAAGAGATGAAGACAAGAAAAAATTCTAGCATTTAACACAAGAAAAGTTAATGCCAAGTCCTCTTTAAATACTTAGATTCCACCTTACTTCTTACATCTCCCATTCCAATGCCCCACATCGAGCACAGGGCAATCATGCCCATCTATTTCCTGGAGTGAAAAGGAAAATGAAACCACGGCACTTTTCCAACAGTCAGGAAGTGAAATTAGGGCTGGAGAGACAGCTTAGCGGTTAAGCCTGTGCCTGTGAAGCCTAAGGAGCCTAGTTCAAGGCTCAATTCCCCAGGACCCACGTTAGCCAGATGCACAAGGGGGCAAACATGTGTGGCATTTGTTTGCAGTGGCTGGAGGCCCTGGCGCACCCATTCTCTTTTTATCTGCCTAAACTAAAAAATTTTGAAGAAGTGAAACTATTGTAAGGGAAGAAATATTTCCTGAGAGGAAAGTGGTATCCTAAGGCCCAGCCTAAGGTTTTCAGATATGGGATTCATACACGGGAAAATCCCCCATATGAAAATGATAAATGATATTGCCTCAAGACTCTAGTAATGCCTCTTATGCAAACAATATGGGGAGAGTAAGCTGCTCTAACTTGTTTATTAGGGTCCTTGCTGAGGGTTGGCTCACAGAGAACAGCACAAGGAATAAAGAGTCCCATGTCCTCATGGGCTGGGACGGTGGAAGCAATCACCCCACCCACTAGGCTTTCCTTCCAACCATAAACCAAGAGTTGGCGTGGGGAGAGCCTAGGTTATATCACAAGAGAGAAGAGCTACTATGAAGCCTGAATTCAGGTGGAGTTTATTGTTCCTTTGCATGTCTGCAAATAAATGACTTCAATTTTGGAAAACATACATCTGGAACATCGTCATTTTGCCAAATACACAGAGCCTCATCACAATATGACAACAGCAACCAGAAGCTTGTCTGTCTTTCTCATGAAATGTTGCCTGGCTTGGGTCAGAGTGAGGCACGTACTACATGCGTGCAGGTAAACACAGTTTCTGAAGTTGGAACCAAGCAGGGCTGGGGCAGGTATCTAGTACTACCGTACATTTTTCTTTAAGAATGTTGTTCTCTCTCATAAATAAATAAAAAATAAAATACTAAAACGGAGCAGGGGGAGGGCTGGAGAGATGGCTTAGCAGTTACGGTACTTACCTGCAAAGCCTAAGGACCCACGTTCGATTACCCAGAACCTACATAACCCACATGCACAGGGTACCACATGTGTCTGGAATTTGTTTGCAGTGGCTAGAGGCCCTGGCATCACCGTCCCTGCCCCCACACACAAATAACTAAAAATAAATTTAAAAAAAAAAGAATATTCGATGAATCAGAGCAAGGCCAACTCCTGGCAAAGAGGCCCCCTGAGCCAGTGGGACCATGGCAGTCATGTTTGATCTAGATTTGATGACAAAGGAAGGCAGCAGAGGCAAGTTAGAGTTTCTCCCTGCACCCTAGGGACACTATGAGGATGTTCAGCTGATGGAGAGTAGCATGACCCCGGGCCCTGAGCACACTGGGCCCCACTGCTCTCAGTGCTGAGTGTGCCAGACAAAGGGTTATGGCAAGGTGTTCCAGGTGCAAAAGGAGCAAGGTACCAACTTGGTCAGAATATCTTCCACAAAAGTCTCAAGGAAGGTCAAGATCATGCGCAATGCCCGGGACACAGCACATATCCAGGAGGAGCAGAACATTCTAGAATCTGTGAGGCACCCCTTCATTGTGGAACTAGCCTACACTTTCCAGACTGGTGGCAAACTCTCCCTCTTCCTGGAGTGCCTCAGTGGTGGTGAGCTCTTACCACATCTCAAGCGAGAGGGCATCTTCCAGGAAGACACAGCTTTGAATCTGCCTGGCTGAAATCACACCAGCTCTGGAGCACCTCCATTCCCCAAACATCATCTATGGGGACCTCAAGCCTGACAGCATCATGTTTAGTGAAGGGACCAAACTGACGCCAGTCATGGCTTCAGTAAGGTGCCACCCTAACTAGGCCTAAGTTTCAGTTTCCCAGAGACGCAGGCAAGACTTCTGGGAAAGGGTGGGTATTAATTATCAGTGACCCTGAAATGTGGCCGGAGAAGATAGCCGCCAGGGGCTGAGTCAGTTCCCAGAGACATGTCCAAACATGCCCAGACATGTGCCTTTTGTGCCTTTTGCCCCAACCAATCAGAGAAGTACAACTGTAACTGCTGCTCGCCTAGCCAATCATTTTAAAAGATTACCGAACCTGCCTTGAACTCCCCTAGTTTGCTTAAAAGGGGCCTGTGAGCGCTTCTGGGGTTCGCTGTTTTGTATGAATGGTTGACCCCCGCATGCTGGATGATTCTGCAGAATAAACGCTCTTTGTTTCTACATACTATTTGAGTCTGGGGTCATTCTTCAGCATCTCTCGGACCCTTACACTTAACAAACAGGGCCACATCAAACTGACAGACTTCGGACTCTGTAAAGAGTCCCTTCATGAGGGGGCTTTTAGTGGTAACTTCTGCAGCAGCATTGAGTACCTGGCCCCTGAGATCCCAGTGTGCAGTGGCCATAACTGAGCAGTAGACTGGCAGACCCTGAGGGCCCCGAGGAAAGAAAGACATGCTCACCGGATGGACGCGCATCACTGCCGAAAACCAGAGCAAAACTATGAAGAGGATCATCAAGGGGAAGTGTGTGCTGCCCCCCATCACCACCACCCCCACACCCCAGATGCACAGGACCTTCCCAAAAAGGTTCTAAAGAGAAGAACCATCCATCAAATTGGGGGTGGCCCAGAAGATGCTGCTGTGGTACAGAGGCACCTCTTCTTCTAGCACATCCACTGGGATGTGAGCCAGTTTGATCCCCGCTTCACACGGCAGACACCAGTGGGCAGTCCAGATGACACGGCTCTTAGTAAGAGAACCAACCAGGTCTTCCTGGGCTTCACATAAGTGTCACCCTCTGTCCTGGACAGCATGAATGAGGGCTTCTCCTTTCAGTCCGAGCTGCATTCCCCCAGGCAGCTCAAGAGCAGCCCTGCACTCTGTCAGCCCTCTAAAGTTCTCCCCCTTTGAGGGGTTCTAGCCTAGCCCTACTGCGGCCATGACAACCACCACCTCCACCCTTAAGCGCTACCTCCCTTCCCATCCAGCCTCCCTCAGAGACCAAAGAGTCCAAGAAGGACCATGGTGGCCCTGGGGCTTAGGAGGATGGGCAGCAGGCCCTGAGGACCTGGATGTGTTTAGAGGTTGAAAGTGTTCCTTTGTTGGAAGTAGCTAAGCCTTGGGATCACATGTATGGAAGGCTGCAACTGTTGGCAGGGGTCTCTACCACCCACCTCAATATGAGGCACTTGGCCTTCAGCTACATTCTTACAAAATTAAAGGACTGAATCATGAAAGAAAGAAAAAAAGAATATTGAACTCCACATACTAGACAAGTAAGCTCTGCAAAAAGCTTTGTTATACGATTCTTGGAGCCAGAAAGCCCCATGATATATATAAAACATCAATGTTGATTCGTTTTATGGTTAGTATATGTAATACACATTATATTATATGCATTTATACACATGCTATGTTATATGTTATGCAGAGTAAATTGTGGTTGTTTGAATCTAAATGTTATGTTCTCCCATAGCCTCAGGGACTTTTTATTGAAGACAGAGAGAGAATGGGTACATCAGAGTTTCTGGCCACTGCAAATGAACTCCAGGCACATGCAACACTTTATGCATCTGGCTTTACATGGATACTGGGGAATCGAACTTGGCTCATTAGGCTTTACAGGCGAGTACCTGAACCACTGAGCCATCTCTCCAGCCCTGCTTCCTATTTAAGTCCCCAGCAGCCCTGCTGGCAGAGGGGTCACTAGAAGCAGTCCTTGTAGTCCAGCTTTACTAGGTATGTCAAAACCAATTTGAGCTCGGGCTAATCCTATTTGCTGGCTGTCTGGTGTCTGCTGTGCGCCTAGGGAAGCGAGCTAGCTTCTTCTGCCATTGAGGATGTTCCCCTGGATTCCCTAAATCTGAAATAAACTCTTTCCTCCCGTAAGCTGCTTCTGGTTGGGTGTTTATCACCACAGTGAAAAGTAACTAGAACATATATCATTATACATTAATATATTATTGCATATTCTATGCAGAATCATAGATAGCATATGTAGCAGTATAAAGCAGGCATAATATATAGTATATGTACATATAATATAGACTAATATACTAAGTCTACAGAAGATACAATTTGAGGAATACAGTTGACCTACAGAAAAGCACTCTTCTCGGCTCTGTGTCTATTAGCGTAATAGTTAACGTTCCTCATTGCCTGAAGAAAAGCCTGACAAAGGCAGTGAGAGAAAAGTAGGCTTTATTTTGCCTCTCAACTTGAAGGTAAAGTCTATCATGTTGGAGAAAGACATGACCGGAGGAGCATAAAGCAACAGGAAGCATTGTGCCAGCCGCCCAGAGAGAGGAATGCTGATGCTTAACTCGCTCTCTCCTTCTGTTCTTCCTTTGGGTTCGGTCCAGGACCCCAGCCCATGGGATGGTGCTGCCCACTTTTAGGGTGGGTCCTTCCTCCTCAGTTATCTGAAAATACCTTCACCAACATGCCCAGAAGCGTGTTTTCCAATCCAGCGAAGCTGACCATGAAGGCAGCCAGCACCAGTGTTAAGTCAAAAAAGTGCCTGCAGACTTGATGGCAAAGCACTTCAATAAACAGAGCCACAGAAAGAAAATATTATTGGATAGTGGAGCAGTAAAGAGACCCTGTGAATTTATTTTTTATTTTTTATTTTATAACAGCCAAACTAAACCCCAGAGAAGTAAACTACTGCCCGTGGTTGCTAGTATTTCAAAATGTATTGCCCGTATAAAAGACTGTTGCTTAAAGAGGTCATCAAGGAGACTGAACCATTTCAGAACTAAATAAAAAGCATTTCTACAAGTCTTGGCTTTCCAATGTTCTCTATTTCATGTAACCATTGTGTACCCATCACCATTAATATCTCTTTTGTTTGAAAAATAAAAAGACAAGATCTGAAGTGGGGAGAAATAGGAGTCGTGTGGGAGGAACGTTTGTTTTTCTTCTTGCAGATCCTCTCATATTCTGTTTGTGACACAATGTGAACTTCGAGGTGCCCGCCTAGGCCACAGTTAATCTCATGTGAATCCGAGTACTGTTTCCAGCTTCCAAACCCCCATGCTACTCTGTTGTTCTCATCTTTGAGAAGTCAGCACAGAGCTTGACCTTCATCCTTGTGCCGAGACAGCTCTGAGAAAACCTTGGTCTCTTTCACACACTGTCAGGGAGGAAGCCCACTGGGGTAGGGGGGAGTCCAGGATGGCAGGGAATGTGGGCAGCTAAGCTATGGTATTTAGGCTAGGGGAGCTGGCAGAGGCTTGCTGATCATGGTAGGAAGAAAAGTCTTTTTGCTGGCCAACACAGTAATTGTTACACTACACCAACCCTGTTTTACAGATGGGGCATTAAAGATAGAGAGGTTTCCTGCAAAGACCAGTCATGGAATCTCTCTCTCTCTCTCCCTCTCTCTCCCAACCTCTCTCTCTCTCTCTCTGTTCCCCAGCATTCCTAAAGGGAAATAGCCATAAGAAAAACAAGTCCCCTCTTCAAGTTAAACAACAACAACAAAATGACTTTGTCCATTATTGACCAAGCTGAGTAAACTTAGGCTATGCCAAAGGACAACAGGAAGGTGGGAGGGGAGGAGATATGGTTGCCTTCCTTGGAAAGTGAAAGATGGAGTTGGGGGAGAGGATGAAGACACAGAGGAAGGGACTCTGGGAGCTCTTCCTGTGGTCAAGCTCAAGTCCATGAGCCATGGACTCAACATGTGTTTCCATGAATCACACTGATTAAATCAATATAAGAATGCCACCAGGCTTCAGGACTGCTGCACAGATGTGTCCCCTGGCCTTGGCTTGGCTCTGCTCTGAGTGGGGCAGGGCCCAGCACGTTTAGCAGTATTGACACTTTTACTCAGTCAAACAACCACCCCTTGTAAGATGCTCCTGACCCAGCCCAGCGGAGGTCAAAGGGGATATAGTGAATGAACGTGTCACACCCTCAGGCCCTTGTGGTGGTAAGTTTGAACGTTTTAAGTTTTGTAGAAAGGACCCTGTTTCACATTAAGTTGTTGATCATAATCCCAATGGAATTATATGAATTCTAAGAGATCACTGGGGCAGGATTATGTTCTCCTCTTACAAATGAAGAAGTCTGAAGGGTTGTGTTGTCCAAAGCCGCAGTCAAATTACAGCTAAATTGGGTTTAGGATCCAAGGCTCTGAGCTGAGCCCTGCTCCTGTGTCTCACATGCTACATCAGGCAGCCATATGGTCACTGGTATCTACTAAGAAATGTCTGTTCGTCTTAAAAGAGAAGCATGGCATGGTGGCTGACTTGCTACTTGTACCTGTACTTTGAGTTGCAAAGCATTGGTCATAAGGTTGAATTTGTGCTCAAAGGAGAGAGATGACCACTATGTGTCCTGCTCCGGCTTCATGACTCTAGGTGTGGGCATGACTGGGCGGCTCTCGTTAAGGCTCTTAGAACACCACAATAATGACAAACTTGGGTTTAAGTGGCTCTATCCTCAAATGACTCCAAGACACAAACTCCTTTGAGATTCAAGATCAACATTTGAAAGCTGACTGTCTGGATTGGAAACGAAGCATGTGGTTAAACTACATAATCAGATTGCAAAGAAATTTCTTATTATGTGTAAAATAATGTGTCATTATAATAAAATTATCATCCAAGGAGGCCTGGCATGCCATATTATCCTTATTTAATTAAGTATCTGTGCTAGAGAGATGGCTCAGCAGTTAAGGCGCTTGCCTGCAAAGCCTGCAGACCTGGGTTTGATTCCCCAGTGCCCACGTAAGGTAGATGCACAAAGTGGCACATGCATCTGGAATTCCTTTGCAGTGGCTAGAGGTCCTGTTGCGCCCATACACTCTCCCTCCCCCACCCCCTGTATCTCTCTGCTGGCAAATAAATAAATAAAATATTTTTAAAAGAAGAATTAAAGCCAGGCATGGTGGTGCAGGCCTTTAATCCCAGCCCTCGGGAGGCAGAGGTAGGAGGACCTCTTGAGTTCGAGGCTACCCTGAGACTACACAGTGAATTCCAGGTCAGCCTGGGCTAGAGTAAAACCTTACCTTCGAAATACAAACGAGGGCTGGAGACATGGCTTAGAGGTTAAGCGATTGCCTGTGAAGCCTAAGTACCCAGCTTTGAGGCTCGATTCCCAAGGACCCACGTAAGCCAGATGCACAAAGTGGCACATGCATCTGGAGTTTGTTTGCAGGGGCTGGAGGCCCTGCTGCGCCCATTCTCTCTCTCTCTCTCTCTCTCTCTCTCTCTCTCTGTCTGTCTCTCTACCTCTTTCTCTCTCTGTCACTCTCAAATAAATAATAAAAATAAAAAAAATTTACAAAAGAAAATACAAACAAACAAACAACAACAACAACAAATTAAGTATCTTACCACCAAAGGGATGGTTTCAAACCTTGCACAAGAGGCTGGGCTTGTTCCAGGTTCCAGTCCATCATAATGGGAAGGCATGGTGGCAAGGGCTTTAGGTAGGTCCACAGTGAGGAAGCAGAAAGCAATGGACACTGGTGTTACAAGAGAGCTCTCCTTTTCACACAGTCCAGAATCCCAGGCCAGGGAATGGGGCTGCCTATTGTCAGAGTGGTCTTCCTCCCTCAACTGACCCAATCAAGGTCACCCTTCACAGGCATGCACGGAGGCTAACTCACAGTGATTCCATGTCCTGTCAAACTGACACTCAACATAAACCATAAACCATCACAGGTGATATTTGGACTCGCTTTGAAGAATGAACAGACTCTCACCAAGCAGGAGGACGCCCATCCTGGGAGCGTCACACTGGAGGGAGCACACAAGAAAGAGCGTGACAAACAGGAAGTAGCAAACGCGAAGGCATGTGGGCTAGGGGGTCCTAGGCATGAAAAGAACAGTCATGGCAGCATCAGGTAGCTACAGCAATTGTATCAAAAGAGGTGTTTCCATGGCCAGCACTCAGTTAGCTTAGCTGAAAAAAAAATTATATTATATATGTAAAAATGTGGCAAAAGGGTGGAAAGGAACATGAAACTCAGAAACCAAAAAGTGTACCCCTGCCTCCTTAGCGTTAAGAAAAGGGTGCCCTGGGCTGGAGGGGGTGCTTAGTGGTTAAGGTGCTTGCCTGCAAAGCCTAAGGACCCAGGTTTCAATTTCCCAGCAGCACTCAGGTAAGCCAGATGCACAAAGTGGCACATGCATCTGAAGTTCATTTGCAGCAGCTGAAGGCCCTGGTGCACCCATTCCCTCTCCCTCTCTCTCTCTCTATCTATCTCAAATAAATAAAATAAAATATTTTGAAAAGAAAAAGTAAAGGGTGTTCTTTACTTGTTAGGGCTTCAAAAAGAAATCATACACTCTGAGGAATAAAGGTCCCTTCTCATTATGTGCAATTTTAAGTTACTAACTGCTACCTACAAGGCCCTGACATTGAACAAAGTTACTATCCCTCCTCTGAAACTGACTTCAGTGACGAGCCCAGGCATCTAGGGACAGGACCACCATCAAAAGGGTGTTCAAGCCACACAGAGAGGCCTTCTTGCCTGGTAAGCTTTCTGTCCTTTCCAGCAAAATCACATTGGTAATGAAGACCAAGCCAGCAGAGCTGCACTAAACACCAGAGCTTACATATTCATTTTGGGCTAACACTTGCTTAGTTCTTTAGACCTTCAGATCCTCCAATGATGGAGCAAACACTTGAGCCTTCAGGAAGAGACAGGAGAGTTGATATCTTGGAGTCTTCTAGGAAGCCAGCACGGGAGATGTCTCTCAATTTGCAATGAATTTATTTATTTATTTATTTATTTGAGAGAGAGAGAGAGAGAGAAGAATGGACTCCCCAGGGCCTCCAGCCACTGCAAATGAACACCAAGTGCATGCTCCCCCTTGTGCATCTGGCTTACGTGGGTCCTGGGGAGTCAAACCTGGATCCTTTGGCTTTGCAAGCAAGTGCTTTAACAGTTAAGCCATCTCTCCAACCCATCAATTTGCAATGAATTTTTAAGTAGGCTACTTCAACTCCATAGAAGAAAGGATTTATGACTCCGAGAAAGTTACTGCTGGCAAGAAAATACCCCTCATTTCTGCTTTTTAATGACACCCATAGCTAATGAAGAGACCATTATGTTCACTTGGGGTCCCAGACCTCTCCACAGAGATGAATCTGGGGGAAATTGTAGGTTCAAATGGCAAGAAGGCGAGTTATCTGTACCTAAAGCTACGTGTACCACCATCACTTCCTCACCCATCCCCTCCTCCCAATCCAAATGTAACAGCGATTCCAGACTTGCATTTCAGCAACGAGTCCTAAAACCCGTGCTTTTCATCTCTGTGTGTCATTTTCTATCTGTTTTATGACTACAGACCCGTCTACCATGGTAACTTGTCATCATTTCAAACGAGAGATCAGCGACTCAACACTGCCCTCCACTGGTTGGCACAGAAACACCTAATCCCAGTCTCTAGACTTTGAGCAATTTCTCTGGGCAGGCAAAGTCTTCAACACTGTGCGTAGAAACGTAAGCATTGCACTGTTAATTGAAATTTAAAGTAATAATTAATCTAACTATTAGTGGACAGTCTGATCCATCATGAAGCTCTGAGAATTTAGCTTGGAGTGCCTCAAACCACAGCGCAATGTAGTATCACTGTGATTACACATTGCAATAAATTTGGGAACTCAAGGTTGAATTCACAGAGGCCTCAGAAATCTAGGTCCCTTGCTCCTCTGGTGGTGTCATTCATGGCTTCTCGATCCCCAACTGATTTATTATTAGCTTCTAAATGTCATGAGTTTCAATTCTATCTTCAGCTGGCGTTATAACCTTCCCATCAGACTAAGCTTGCACCAATGCATTGAGTGGGGAAAGAAGATCCAATGGATCAGTGCCACCAAGGGTGGCCTATGATTGTCCCCCCCCCCAGGGGGGGTACTGGATCTAGAACTGGCCTGAGTTTACTGGAGAGGTACAAGGCAAGTCAATAATGGTGCTTCTGCACCCTGGGGCAACGGTGGGGGGGAGGGGTAACAATGCTTTTGTCCCAACACTCAGGAGGCTGAGGCAAAAGGATGGTGAGTTCAAGGCCAGTCTCAGTTACACAGGAAGACCCTCAATCAAAACAAGAAAAACATGGGTGTGGTGGCACACACCCTTAATCCCAGCAGAGGTAGGTGGATCATCAAAAGTTCGAGGCCACCCTGAGACTCCATAGTGAATTCCAGTTTAACCTGGGCTAGAGTGAGATCCTACATCCAAAAAAAAAAAAAAAAAAAAAAAAGATTAGTGTAACAAATTATTACTTGAAAAAAAAAAAGCCCTACTATTTTGGTTCCACTAAATAGAAGTCAGATCAAAGAAATTCAAGAGATGTTCCTGACTACAGAGAAAACTCTGACAGAACACAAAGTCTGAAAGAGCAAACCTGTGCACTTAGAAATGGTGGGCTGTATTTGGAAAAGATATTTTCCAGATAAACAGCTATGTTGTAGTGAATTTTATGCATAAAGCAGAAAATATGCACTTGCCTTGTATATTAAAAAATGGAATGAAGCAGTCTCAATGCATATGTTTGTTGTTTCAATTCCCTTTTGAAAATGTTTTAATACTGGATTTAACTTTTGACTAAGTAGTACATATTCATGTACTGAACTTAAAAGGCAAAAAGGATTTACAGTATAAAGCAGCTCACCCTCTTATTTCCCTGTTCCAGAGATACTAGAGGCCCTCCAAGTTTGTCAGCTACTCACTAATTATATATGGATCCTATGATATGTAATAAATATGTATATATGTGTAAAATATTTATGTATATGTAATTTTGTACCTATTATTTGTCCTTTTCCAGTATAACAATATGGCTTCAATAGCCTTCTATCTCATTACAGGAAATAGCACTGTCACATTTGTTTTTAATTTTATTTATTTATTTATTTATTTATTTATTTACTATTAGAGGCAGAGGAAGAGAAAGAGAAAGAGAATGGGCATGCCAGATTCTCTAGCCACTTCAAATGAACTCTAGACGCATGTGCCACAATGTGCACCTGGCTAACGTGGGGCCTGGAGAATCAAACCAGGGTCCTTAGGCTTCGCAGGCAAGTGCCTTAACCACTAAGCCATCTCTCCAGCCCTGCTGTCACATTTTTGCTGCATAGCATTTCATTGTATGGCATTCTATAACTTAGCTAATTTTTGCTATATTGGTAGCATTTGGGCAGTGTCTAGTTTTACATTTATAAGTAATAGCTCGATAATTCAATGGTACATTTCATACATTTGCAAGTATATCTGTAGGATGAATTTATAGAATTGGAAATTTTTGGTAGAAGGAATATATATTGGTCATCTCATTAGATATTGGAAAATTCTGAGATTATACCAATTTACATTCCAGCTATCACTCTATGAGATGACTGACTCCCTTATCTCCTGGGCTCAGCCTATGATAAAATGGGTCGATCTCTGCCAATCTCAAGCAAAATATATTTTCTGATAAATTCCATCACTTTCAGCATATTAAAAGTGCTTTGACCTTTGATTAGGTTGTTATACTTAGTAGTTTATGAGGACTCTATATTTGAATACGTCATATTGAAGAAATTATTTATTGAGGAAGTTAATATATTAATAATGAATATGACTTGCACAAGGTGCCCATGCATCTGGAGTTCCTTTGCAGAGGCTGGAAGCCCTGGCATAGGAAAGTGGTACTGGGGGTAGCAGGAGTTTCTTAGGAGGGGGCTATGATCACAGTACCTTGTTATGTGAGTACAGGTCATCAATAAGGAGTTTTAAGAAGTGGGATAATAAACATGTCCTACATTAATATCCCTGCTGAGCAGTGCCATCCTATAGCAAGAATCTTAAGGTTTTCTTGTCAACTTCATGAGTAGTTTAAAGTTCATAATCTTTGTATCATATTCTTGAGTGATTGCCCTATTATTTTGGTTTTGTTCTTCAGAAACACCATGTGTGTGTATTTTGTTTTGTCTATTTTATCTTTTATATAGTGCCATATCCTTTCAAAATTCCTGTATATTAACCTTTAAAACGTGTGTGTGTTCATGTGTGTGCAGGTGTGCGTCCATGCATATGTCTGTGCACGTGACGGTCAGAGGACAATGTCAGGTGTTGTTCCTCAGGAACATCTACGTCCTTTGGGACGGAGTCTCTCATTAGCCTGGGCCTCACCAGTTAGGCTAAACTGGCCGTCCAGCAAGCCCCATATGTCCCCCTGTCAGTGCCTCACCAGCATCGACATTACTGGAAAGTGCACCACACCCAGAAGTTTTACCTGGGTCCTGGGGATGGAACTCAGGTCTTCATGCCTGCAAAGCCAGCATTTTACTGACTGAGCTATCTCCCCTGGCCATTGAGTATTTTTCTTTCTACTCACTTCCCAAGCCTTTCCTCCACGTGTCTACCCATGTTCCCAGCAGGGCCCAATCACCTTTGTGCAGTTTTTTTAAAATTTCATTTATTTGTTTATTTGACAGAGAAAGAGGGAGAGAGAGAAAGAGAGAATGGGTGCTCCAGGGCCTCCAGCCACTGCAAATGAACTCCAGAAACGAGCGCCCCCTTGTGCATCTGGCTAACATGGATCCTGGGGAATCAAACCTGGGTCCTTTGGCTTTGCAGGCAACTGCCTTAAATGCTAAGCCATCCCTCCAGCCCCAGGTTTTTTTTTTTTTTTAGCCTATATTTCCCTAACTTTTTTTGATAACTTATTTGTGCAAACACATATTTAATTTACTTCTGATGTCTTGAGTCTCTTTACTATGAAATTGCGTGTAGGTGACTTCACACATTTTTACTAAGTAATACATTTGTTCACAATTTTAATCTCACTCATGAGACTTTCATTTCTAGTGAATCTTTCTTGAATGTCATTTGGTTCTCCTTCCTCCTGGTACTCCATCTTTGATCTCTTTGTGGATAACCTGGGCTGATTCTTTTTTGTTTACTCATTATGGAGTTAGGATTTCCTGAGTCTGCTATATTTTAAATGTATTCATTGTGAACTTTACTATATAAACATATTGGTTATACTCCAATTGGGTTATATATACTGTTATGTTCCCTCTTCTGCACCCCCCCCATTCCACTCAGTGGGGGTGTTAGTATTCTCTGCAAGGTCATGAATGTACCAGTCACTCTCTGTAGACGGAGGACATTGACGTGGGATACTCCTTCCCACCCTGAATCAACTGTTTTTGAAAGACTTCTGTGAGAGAAACGTTCTCCTCGTCTTCTACCTAGCAAGAGTTTTTCTCGTGAAAATATGGTGGTTATTTTTACCTTTGATTTCCTCAGAATCCTTGGGCTATTCACAAGGAGAAGGCTCTGTGCTCCTAGCATGTCTGTCTGTCTCCGTGATCTCTCATTCGGCTCCATCTGGTCTCCTTTTTCTAGAAACCTCAACAGTTTGAGATTCAGAAATGCCCTCACCCAAGTGGTCAGCAAGGCGCAGTGCACTAGCTGCCTGCCTGCTTACGTCAGTAGTTGTATAGAAACATCTTTCTATGCACCTGTTTATTAAATATGGCTGTTTCGCAATACAGTGGCAGAGTGCAGCAGTTACAGCGGTTACCATATGACCCACAAAACCTAACACACTTGCTTACCATTTAGCTATGTAAGAAAAAGTCAATAATGCCCCTTGTAAAATGGGCTTTTATTTCAGTTCATGTCAGTTGGAATGATGAGCTCTTAGGAAGTTCTGAACTCAGCAACCATGAACTTCTCACTGAGAAGCATCCTATGACCATTTGATCCTTGATAATTCTCTCTCTCTCCCTAGTTTTACAAAGGATAAACTTTACTCTTTCCCTTGATTTAGTGTTTTCTTTTAATATTTGAATGAGAAAATATTGACTTTATTCTGGATGTTAAAAATGGAGGTTGTCAGAAAGTATTCCAAGATTTGTTTGCTTCTTTGGGTAGTTTTTGACCATTGGAGAGACATTCTGGCGCACTAAATTTCTTTGTCCTAATTTTATGCAGTCTCTTTTGCATTAATTTAATGGCTTTAGGGCATTTATAATTCTCTTAGGTATAGTTTAGTTTTTTTGATGGAAAATATAAACACAAAAGTATTTTGGGTCTGTCTTAATAAATGTTACTTTATAAATTCCATTGCCATAAATTTTGACTCAGACACTTCTGGGAGGTATCTAGGATTGCTTTCTATGGCTTATGTATAAAATTTCCCTCTACAGGGTAGCTTATTGCAAGATTAGTTCTCAGCTGATAAGTTTAATATTGATCCACAGGTGATTGGATAATATTTTTTTAATTATTTATTTATTTGAGAGCAACAGACACAGAGAGAAAGACAGATAGAGGGAGAGAGAGGGAATGGGCGCGCCAGGGCTTCCAGCCTCTGCAAACGAACTCCAGACGCGTGCGCCCCCTTGTGCATCTGGCTAACGTGGGACATGGGGAACCGAGCCTCGAACCGGGGTCCTTAGGCTTCACAGGCAAGCGCTTAACCGCTAAGCCATCTCTCCAGCCCAATTGGATAATATTGGTGTTCACTGAGTCAATAAATTACTCCGCTGATGAGCTCCTCTTAGTGAGCTATTAGAAAGTAGGGCCTGATTAAAGGAAGTAAGCCACAGGAGACATATGCCTTTGAAAGTTCCATCATGCTCTGGCCCTTCCCTACCCACTTGCCTCTCTGCTTCCACGAGGTCTCTCTCTCTCTCTCTCTCTCTCCTTTCTCTCTCTCATAAATAAAGATATTTTAAATAAATAAAGAAAATGCCTAAAACTTAGACCTAAAACAAAGCCTTCCTCCTTTCCACTAACATTTCAGGTATTTTTGTCACAGTGATAAAAGCTGACTAACGAAGAAAAGCTGGCACCACAAAACCAAAGCTGTCACTGTGCAGAAGCTATTGGAACTGGTTCTTAAAAGGCTTTAAACAAGTTCAGACATGTGTGAGCCATAAGCACCTGCCTGGATGGCCCTTAGTTTTGAAAGAGCCCCAGAAACTTGCAACTTGTTGCTTTGACCCTAATAGACAACCTGCACACTTTGGGTCCTTGATAAGGAGCATCTAACCAGGAAAGGTCAATGCACATTGAGAGAATTTAGGCAGAGACTGGATGTGAAGGACCCTTAGAAGGCATTTAGAATGAAAAGCAAGAATAGAGGTAAAAAGAAGAAGGGCACAGAGAAGAGGTGTACCCATATGCCCTATGCCTCCATGGTCAAGAGCTTTCTTGAGCAGAACCCCATTAACTTTTTCCTATCTGATTTTCAGGAATGCTCACAGTTGGCTGGTATCTTCTGTCCTGAGAGGATTGTAATGGGTGGCATTTTTTGAGAGAGAAATCAGCCTCACCTTTCACCTTGTTTGAGATAGTACCTTTCCAGTCATTTGCCATTGCGAACAGCAAACTCACTGGCCAATGAGGATTCTCCTAGCTCTGCCACCTATTGCTGTAGGCATTTGGGAATTATAGGTACATGTGCCACCTGCACCCAGATTTTATGTGGGTTCTAAGGATCTGAACACCAATCATCAGCCTTGTCCACAGCAAGTGTTTTTAACCACAGAGCCACCTCCATAGACCCATGTTTTGTTTTCAGTCAGTTGTTTACAGTACTTACCTCTAACCGTTCTTCAACATCAGAACCCTGCTTTAAGAGGAAATGCCATTAGTTCAAATGGTCAACCTGGAACTTTCCTAATAATGTGGAGAAGATGGTAGGAGAATGGCTGCTGGAGTCCAGAACCTAGAGTTCACATAGGCTTTGTCAAGCACTTTTGTTCTTAAAAAAAAAAAGAAAGAAAGAAAGAAAGAAAGAAAGAAAGAAAGAAAGAAAGAAAGAAAGAAAGAAAGAGAGAAAAAGAAAAAAATAGGAAAGAAAAAGAAAAAAAGAAAAAAAAAACTTCCCTGGAAAGGCTCGGAACAAGATGGATGGACTTTGACATCCTTCCAGCTTTCACATTTGCTTATTCTTGCCCAGAGATACAGAAAACACAGTAGGTATGCCTGCTTGGTGAATAGTTCTAGACGAGTATTTAAGTACATGAACAAAGGCAAGAAAGGCCATGACAAGATCAGCACATGGGGAGCATTGACGTTTCTATACATCTGGCTGTGACTTCTTGCTATATGTGAACGGTTATATGTAGTCTTAAATTTCTATATCCTATTCATGGAATAAAAGATAAACATCTAAAGTAATAGATAAAAATCAACATTTGAAAGTAGTAAAAGCTGTAGAATAACAGGAAAAACATATATCTTAAAATTAACAGTTCTCTCTAAGATTTGAACTGTTCATGGAAAAGCAACTACTTGGAAAACATGGAAGAACAAAATATTGATCTTTACTCTGAGTAATCTACAGTAGATATTAGAACCCTGGTATGACAGTTTGAGAAGTGTGACAAGTAAATTAAAGTGATGCATCTCACTTTCACCAAAATGTTAGAAGTCTTGGGAAGAAATTTAACAAACGTCAATATCCTCCTTTGGATGAGTAAGTTCTTATACTTCTAATACTGAAGTTTTTAAAAATATTGTATTTTTATTTATTTGACAGACAAAGAGGGAGAGAGAGAGAGAGACAACAGGTACGCCAGGGCCTCCAGCCACTGCAAATGAACTCTAGACGTATGCGCTCCCTTGTGCATCTGGCTAAAGTGGGGAATCAAACCTGGGTCCTTTGGCTTTGCAGGCAAACACCTTAACTGCTAAGCCATCCCTCCAGCCCAATGCTAATGTTTTAATATCCAACACAGAAACATTTTCAAGTAAATGACAGAAGTCTTTGGTTAAAAGTTAAAGTGAGGAACCTGGAATTATATATTAAAACAAACAAGTGATGCTTTTATGGATCAACCATCTTAAGAAGCTTCATATATTATTTTCTTGAATTCTGCTTCTTTTTCATAATGTTTCTTATAAATTATACTGAATTTCTCTGTTGTTAGATTAAAACAGAATTTCTAGGAGATATTTCTTTCCATAAAAGAATTGTTATTTCCTTTAAAATGAACAGGAGCAAATCCCCAAACCCCAGAAGCACGTAGGACCCCAGAGCTCAACCTTCTCTCTTACACCTTTGGGCTGGAATTCAGATTGACCCCCAGTGACACCTTAGGGGTGGATTCCAGGATCTACCTCCAGTGACACCTCATCCAGCCAGGAGACTGGAGGTCCAAGTTACAAGTTTTAATAAGACACCTAAGTCTATGGGAGACCTACATTCAAACCACTACATCTGTATGTCAACCTACTGAAATGGGCAAAAGAACACTGAAATCATGTTTATTGCTATAAGAAGTCACACACAGAGCCCTACTGAGTTATTAGATTTGCTGTAGATTCTTTTTCACTTATTTCCAACTTAGCTAGCTCACTATTTAACCAGGTCAGTCATCAAAGCATATGGAACCAACAGGCTTACGATCCTATGGATACCTGGCAGCTTCCATTAGAGGCATGACTATGTGAAGAAGGAGTGTATGTTTATCAGTTTCCTGGGTGTAGTTGATGTCAAGTGTCCCACAGGGCCCACTACATCTCTGTGCTAATGTGTGGATGTTTGGTGACTTCCATGTGCAACATTTTCTCCAGAGGAAGACCAGGACAGGAGAAAAATGGCAAAACAGCAGTCAGCGTACCGCGTGGTAATCACCACGGCCCTGCTCATTTTAGAACAGGCAGAGCTACCTACTTTTAAAAAAAATGCTAAATTTAGTTTTGAGAACATGGAATGGTTTGGGAGTGTGTGTGTGTGTGTGTGTGTGTGTGTGTGTGTGTTCACATGTGTACAGGTGCACACACACATATATGCTTTTGCATGTAGAAGCCAGAGGACAACTTTGGGTATTTTTCTTCAACTTCCATTCACCAGATTTTAACATATTTTATTTTATTTATTTGAGAGATAGAGGCAGAGAGAGAGAAAGAGAAAGAATGGGCACACCAGGGCAAACAAACTCCAGGGGCATGTACCGCCTTGTGCATCTGGCTTATGTGGGTGCTAGGGAATTAAACCTGGGTCCTTGGGTTTCACAGGCAAGTGTCTTAACCGCTAAGCCATCTCTCCAGTCCTCCATGCACCATTTTTTGAAACAAGGTCTCTCATAGGCTTGGAGCTTCCCAAGTTGGGCTGACCAGGAAGTCCCAGGGTTTCACCTGTGTCTGCCTCCCTAGATTTAGGATCACAGGTATGCACCACCACACCTGCCATTTTTTTTTAAAACATGTTTTCTAGAGATTGAACTGTGGTCCTCATGCTTATGAGACATGTATTTTATTGGCTAAGATATCTCTTCAGGCCAAGAACAGATAGTTATAAAAAACGAAGAATTTAATAATATAGAGTAAAATAGTCTTTGTAGTAGTTGCTTTGGGCAATTACATTAACAAGGTATCTCATTTTTGCACCAGTTTTTCTTCCATCAACATTGCAAGAGCACAGAAAAAAATGGATATAATTGTATGCATGTTCTTGCTAGGTATGACTGAGCATCTAATTGAAGTAGAAACAATATCTTTGCAGTGAGCAGATACAGTTTAAAATTCTGAAGTCCACAGGAAATATGTATTTAGCAAATATCATGCAACCTGAAGCTAGAAGGAAAGCGAGGGAATAGATGAAAAATGGAGGGAAAGGAACCAGAGCCCAACATCTGTTACCTTGACATGTGCATACAGGAATATTTTACATATGCATACGGGAATATTTAGACATGGGAAATCATAATGAAATTAGTAGTCTTATGAATGCCTTTGGCCACAATTCCATGGAAGATAGCCCAAGAGAGAGAGGGGCTGAAAGAAGATTTAAGATTAAGAGATGAGAGAATACTGGAGACCAACTTGGAAGCTGGTCTGCTAGTGCTCATCCAAAAACTGTAACATCAGGGGTTCTCAGCCATTAGAAAATGACACAAGCAGCTTCATGTGACAGGAGCACTGTGCTTTCCATTTAAGCAGAGCAGCTAGGCTCATTTGATGAATTCTGGAAGGTGACACTGGTTAGCCCCAAGAATCTTGCTTCTCGCTCTTTCTCTCTGTCTCTCTCTCCCTCCATTCTAAGCTTGTGCTTGTCTACACTCTTTAAGTTATATTCAGAGCTACAGTGGCACATGCAAGCAAAGGGGGATTTTGCAGACTCTCCTGTTTGCACAAACTTAAGCCAACATAGTTCTGCAACTTGTTTCTAGAGTCACTGGGAATTTGTTTGGCTGCCAGCTACCCTTACGCTCCACAGACATTTCCTAACGGGTCTTTAAGGAAAAAAGAAAGAAAGTGAAGCCATGATTATTATCAAAGTCTTCATCAAGGCCAGGGGGAAAGAATTGGTAGCATGTCGGAGCCAGGAAATGTTTCTGCCAGCCAGCCTTGGAAGTGTCTCCTGACTTAGGACTATTAGCACGGAGCAGACACAAGCTTGTCTATAAGAAATTTATAAACCATAGCGCAGCTCTGAACATCATTCCTACACAGTGGTAAACAAGTCACACCAGACCAAAGCACAGCTCTCTGGTAACACACACCAGGGCCACAGCAGCCCAGGCTGGGTCCTGACACGCAGCTAAGTGAAACCAGGGCTGTGGTAAGGTTTTGGCTGTGGAATGGAACACTGCGATCCCTGATGAGGAGACCCAGATGAATCGAACACTTTTAGTTGAAGTTCTGCTGAATTAAATGTCTTGAAACACATAGATCCACAGGATTTATAGTCATCTCAGATAGATTTATAGCATGAGGACCTGGCACCAGAGCACGAATACAAATGGAAAAAAGAGCCAACTGTTGAAGGCAATTTTAAGATGTGAAAGACTTGATTCTTGCAGTCCAACGTTCTGTCTGACACAAGTATGTGAACGGTTTCGTGCGCTCCAAAGGCCATCATTTACATCAAGGAAGCCAATCCACTTTGGAGACAAACTGTGTCAGTTAAAAGAGTAGCAGAACACTTAAATGGAGGAGGAACATTGACTGTGAAGATCCAAACAGAAAATGGATTCGCCGCCAAAGACTCTTGAAGATGGGTCTCCAGTAAGCGTAAAGCGTACAGCGAAAGGAAAAGACGCAGGGTCTTGCCAGTCTGGGAGCTGCTGGAGTTTCTGAACCAGTAGAGAAGGCGGTGAGGAGAGAAAGCATCCAAGAGGCAGAGAACTTGCTTCTCCAGTTCTCGAGAAGGACCCTGTTACATAAGCAAATACCTTTCTGCCATCCAGAAATCCATTGCGATGGTTCATCTATGATAAGAGTTCCCAGGAATGACAGCATGAAATGCTCACCGAAAATGTCAGATGATTCAACTCTTTTTCAGAATCATGAAAAGACAACAATAACCTGCTTACACCAAAATGTCCTAGATTTGTGGATATGGCTCTGACTTGTTTCCCAGATTCAGCTATGGATTCCAAGAGGGCCTACACCTATTAAATTCCCTCTAAAATAATAATGGTTATCCTATTGATCTGGTGCTGACTTCATTCTCCGTTGGAGAATCTGCTTCTCTTTTTCAGATGGACACAGAACCTGAGGAGAGAATCAGCCCATTGCACCTCACCAGGGCCTCAGCTGAAGCCATAGAGTAATTGGGGAAATGAGCAAGAGTGCTGCTTTCGTGGTGAACCTGGTACCGGCACAAAGGTGAAGGAGAGAGACACAAAAAACACTCAATTCCTACCAAACCAGAGATCCAGACCCAGAGGCTCCCAAGGCCTCATCACGGAAGCAGACTTTAATGAACCCAACATGGCTCAGGGAAATTCGCCGGAGGAGGGGCAGAAAGATCGTTAGAGCCACATGTTGGGACATTATGCACAGATATTGCCACCTCCCCACACCTGATGGCTACCGGCTCAATGCACAACCCACAGACCCACATTCCCCAATGAGGAGGGTCTCTTTTGAGGGGAGAGGACAGGGAGGAGGCTAACTATGGTACCAACATGGCTGTATACACACCGTGTTCATAACTAATTAAAAAAATAAGAAAAGGAAAAATGTCCTACATTGACAACAGTGTGGTCTGGTCTCACATTAAAACTCTATGGGCTGGGCTGGGGAGATGGCTCAGTGGGTGTTATAGACAGTTCTGTGTTGCTGAATGGATATCCAAATCAGACAGTTTATAGGAGGAAGGGGTTTATTTCAAGCTTACAGATTCAGAGTGAAGTCCCACCAGTGACAGAAGCAGTTCCTTCCATATACCCAAGAAGCAGAGAGAAACAACCAAGCAGCCAACAAAAAGCAAAAGCAGCAGATTTCTCAACACAAACTGCAAAAAGCCAGAAGAGCTTGAAATGATGTATTCCAAGTTCTGAAAAACAAAAACTGCCAACTCAGACTACTGTATCCAGCAAAATTTTCTATTATAATTGAAGGAGAAACAAATATTTTCCATGATGAAAACAGGCTAAAGAGCCGGGCATGGTAATGCATGCCTTTAATCCCGCACTCCTAGAGGTAGGAGGATTGCCATGAGTTCGCGGCCACCCTGAGACTACATAATGAATTCCAGGTCGGCCTGGGCCAGAGCGAGATCCTACCTCCAAAAACAAAACAAAAAACAAACATACAAAAAAGGCTAAAGGAATACATGACCACTAAGAAAATACTTGGAGGGATCCTTCAGACTGAAGAGAAGTAAAAGCATAAACTGAGACCACAGGAAAGAATAAAACAGACTTGGGTAATACTACTGTAAGAATGTAACAAAAAAACAACTACAAAATCAAAAAGAATGACAGGAATAAATACACACTTTTCCATAATAAATCTTAATATCAACAGGCTCAATGTACCAACTGAAGGACAGACTAGCAGACTGGATTAAAAGGTAGGATTTGGGGCTGGAGAGATAGCTTAGTGGTTAAGGCACTTGCCTGCAAAGCCAAAGGACCCAGGTTCAATTCCCCAGATTCTATGTAAGCCAGATGTATGCTTCTGGAGTTCATTGGCAGTGGTGAAAGGCCCTGGTGTGCCCATTCTTCCCCCCTGCCCTCTCTCTCTCCCTAACATAAAAATAAATAAAAATATTTTTTAAAAGATAGGATCCTTCTGTGTGTTGCCTCCAAAACACTCACCTCTCCATAAGACAGATACTACCTCAGGGTAAAAGGATGGAAGATGCTATTTCAAGCAAATGGGCCTAGAAAACAAGTAGGTGCTACTATTATAATATCTGAAAGAATAGACTTGAAACCAACATTAGTAAGAAGAGATAAAGAAGGTCACTTTGTACAGATCAAGGGAGCAATCCAACAAGAGGACATTGCAATTCTAAAAATATATGCACCGAACATGAGTGCACCCAATTTCATTAACCAAACAGTGTTAGATGTAAATCGACAGATTAACCCAAGGCAAATAGCAGTAGACAACTTCAATACCCCGTGTCACCAACTGACAGGTCATCCCAGCCAAAAAAAATAAATAAATAGAGAATCATCTGGATTAAATAATATCATAGAACACAAAGGCCTAACAGACATCTAAAGAATATTCCTTCCAAATGTTACAGAATATCTATCCTTTTCTGTAACACACAAAACATTCCCTAAAATAGATTATATATTAGTATGCAAAGAAAATCACAACAAATACAGAAAAACTGAAATAATTTAATGTATTCTATCTGATGACAGTGGGATAAAATTATAGATCGCCATGAAGAAAAAGGGCAGAATAAACATCAACTGTGGAAATTAAACAATGCACTATTGAATGGTTGATGGGTTATTAAAGAAATCAAGAAGGAAATGAAATAATTTTCTATAATCAAATGATAATGAAAACACTACAGGGCTGGAGAAATGGCCCAGTGGTAAAAGGCGGTTGCTTGCAAAGCCTGATGGGTCCAATTCCCCAGTACCCATGTAAAGCCAGATGCACAAAGTGATGCATGCATCTGGAGTTCATTTGCAATGGCAGGAGGCCCTGGTGTGCCCATACTCATTCTCGCTCTATCTGCCTCTTTCTCTGTCTCTCTCAAATAAACAAAAATATTTTTTTAAAAACACAACATATCAAAACCTATGGGATATAATGCATACATCCATAACATGGAAATGTATAGCTGTAAGTGTCTTATTAAGAATTCAGAAAGGACATCAATAAATAACAATGGAAAAAGAACAAGCCAAACCAAACATGAATAAATGGAAAGAAATAATGAAGATCTGGGCAGGATGAAATAGAAACCAAATTGTAAAAAAAATCAATACAAATAGTCAATGAAACAAATAAAATGGCAAGTCTCTCAAAATGGCAAGTCTGTTGGGTTTGCCTCAGGGAAAAAAAACTAACAAAATAAAGAGAGGAGGGTTGGAGAGATGGCTCAGCAGTTAAAGGTACTTGTTTGCAAAGCCTGATGGCCTGAGTTTGATGCCTCAGTGCCCACATAAAGGCAGATGTGCAAAGTGCATGTGTGTATTTGGAGTCTGTTTGCAGTGGCAAGAGGCTCTGACATGCCCATTCTCATTCTCTCTCTCTCTCATATATATATGGAAGAGAGAAGCAATCCAAATGTGTAAAATTAGAGATGAAAAGGACAGCATTACAATTGATGCCAATAAAATTCAGAAAATCATGAGGACGTACCTCAAAAACATATACTCTACTGCATTTGAAAATCAAAACAAATGGATGAATTTCTGGATATATATGACCTACCAAATTAAACCAAAATGAGATAAGCCATTTAAACAGACCTAAAATAAGCAGTGGGGTCAAAGCAGTCATTTGAAGAATCTCTCACTAAAAAAAAAAGCACAGGCCCAGATAGACCCACTGGTGAATTTTACCAGAACATCACAGAAAAACTAACACCAATGCTTCTCAAACTATCACATCAAGTAGAAAAAGAAAGAACATTACCAAACTCCTTTTATGAAGCCAGAATTTCCTTGATACCAAACCCTGTAAAGACATAACTTTAAAAAATGGAAAACTAGGGCTGGAGAGATGGCTTAGTGGTTAAGCGCTTACCTGTGAAGCCTAAGGACCACGGTTTGAGGCTCAGTTCCCCAGGTCCCACGTTAGCCAGATGCACAAGGGGGCGCACGCGTCTGGAGTTCGTTTGCAGAGGCTGGAGGCCCTGGTGCGCCCATTCTCTCTCTCTCCCTCTAACTGTCTTTCTCTCTGTGTCTGTCGCTCTCAAATAAATAAATAAAATAAAATGGAAAACTATAGTCTAATCACTTTCATGAGCATAGATGTCAAAAATTCTTTTTTTAAAAAAAATATTTTTTTTTATTTATTTAAGAGCAACAGAGAAAGAGAAAGAGAGAAAGAGGCAGAGAGAGAGAGGGGGGGGGGGAGAGAATGGGCGCGCCAAGGCCTCCAGCCACTGCAAATGAACTCCAGATGCATGCGCCCCCTTGTGCATCTGGCTAACGTGGGTCCTGAGGAATCAAGCCTCAAACTGGGGTCCTTAGGCTTCACAGGCAAGTGCTTAACCACTAAGCCATCTCCCCAGCCCAAGATGTCAAAAATTCTTAACAAAATACTGGAACTTATCAAAAACATCATTCCCCTGAGCAAGTGGGTTTCATTTCAGAGGTTCAGCAATGATCCAGCATATGCAAATCAACACAGAGTGGAAGTGGACTCAAGGACAAAAATATGAGGATTTTAAAAATTGACATCAAAATAGAAGAGGGACTAGCGGGAAAGAAGAAGGGGCTCAGTAGAGGGGGCACAAAAGAGGGGGTGGGAGGATAGGGTACATTGCGTATATAAATGGAGATTGTCAATAAAACTTAAAAAATAAGGTGGACAGCAATCGAGGGAGACACCCAATGGCAACCGCTAACCTCTACACACATGTGTACGTGCATGCATGAACACCCGCACACACATGTGCCCACACACAGATGAATAATCACAGACACAGACACACACACTCACACTCACACACACACACACACACACACACACACCAGGCCGACTTTGAGATAGAAGGAAAACAGAGCACTCAGAACGTCAAGTAGAACAGAACCAGTCTTTGGAGTGGCCTTAGTCATTTTTACGCTGGTCATCATGACTACTGGCCACTCACAGCGTGAATGCTACATGGCTGTTTTTTAACTCAACATCTGACTAAAGTGTGCTGGTCAATTTAGCTCTTAAAAATGATCTGTCTCATGATTTCTTTGGATTTGGATACTAAGTGTGTAAGATTTGGAAAACTTCTGGACAGATAAAAATCTTTTATTTAAAAAAAAAAAACCAAAAGCTTAACTGACCACATAACAGCAAATTTCATTCATTCACCAACTATTTACTGAGCTGTTCCTCTGTTCTGGGCATTGCCAGGAACACAGCCATGGATAATCTCTGGCAATTTATGTTCTAGTGAAGTGCGACTGCTGAACAAATGACCACAAACCAGGTGGCTGAAAGCAAAGCAGTTCCTTTCCTCACAGTTCGAGAGTCCAAAAGTGCAAAGTAAAGGTGTCTCTAGTGCGACTTTCCTCCTGAAGGCTCCAGAGGAAAACCCACCCATGTCTCATCCAGCTTTGAGCATGCAGTCCTTGACGTGTGGGCCCATTATTTCAGAGATCTGCCTCCTTGGGCACATTGCCTCCTCCCCATCTCCTTACATTGTCTCCCTCTGCCTCTTTCTTATAAGGACATTTATGGTGACATTTGGTGCCCGCCCCACAGAGAACCCCAAACAATCCCATCACAATAACTTTAAGGTAATTGCATTTGTCACCATCACATGTTAGCCATGTATGGCAATATTCACAGGTTATGAACATATCTTCTGGGAGCTGCCATTCAGCGATGACAACAGGCAATACATATACAAATAAGTGCAGAGCATTACAAGAGCAATGAAACAAATAAGTCAAAGAAGCTAAAAAGGGGGTGGGGGAGGAACATGAGAGTGACAAGCATTACTGCTTTTATTAAAGGGGCAAGAAAGAGCCTTTTGTAATGAGATGTTGTTACAATAGAGACCTGCTTGAAGAGGAGGGAAAAACCTCTAGGAGAAAGAGTCAGTGTAAAGGCTCAGTTGTATCTGAAGAGATGAGGCAACGGAAAGGCCAGCATTCCAGAATGGAAGTGCTGCAGAATATGGATCCAAGAGTCATAATTTGAACTCTTCCCCTGAGTAAAAGGGGAAGCAAGATACTGGACAGATTGCTCAGTGGTTAAGGCACTCGCCTGCAAGGCCTAACAACTCAGGTTAAATTCCCCAGTACCACATAAACCCAGCTGCACAAAGTGGCGCATGCATCTGGAGATTGTTTGCAGTGGCTGGAGGCTCTGGGGTGTCCATTCTCATACTCTCTGTGCTTGCAAATAAAATATATAAGCTTTTTTTTTCTTTTTTGAGAAGCTGTGAGTAGATGTGATGGTTAATCTTGAATGTCAACTTGACTGGATTAAGAACCACCTAGGAGATTAATAGAGCCCACTCGTGCTTTATTAAATACCTGACCAGACGCAACTTAAGGAAGGGAAAGGTCTATTTTAGCTTATGTTTTTGAGGGGGGATATAGTCCACAATAGTAGGGATAGCAGGCTGACTTGTCATTCCACAGTCAAGGTCGAGAAACAGAAGGAAATGAGAAATGGGGCTGGGGTATCAAACCTTAAGGCCCATCCTTGGAGACCCACTTCTCAAGGATCTACATTCTGAAGGCTGCAACTGCTCCACAGCGTTTCTCAAGGCAGTGTTTGAGAAGGTGTGTTCTAGCCCAGGACCCTATGCGAGACATTTCATACTCAAACCACAGCAGTGTGTCTCTGAGGGCATTTCCAGAGAGGACTGGCAAAGGAAAAAGAACCTGCCAGGTATACGGGGAGGGGACATTCTCCAGTAGTCTGGGATACGCAGACTAAGTTGAAAGGGAAGGAGGAGGACGTTAACTAGCATGGACGTCCTTTTTCTCTCTCTGCTTCTGTGGCCATCAGTGAGCACCTTTGCTCCTCTATGCCCTTCAGCCACCATGTCTCACCACAGGCCCAGAAACACGGAGCCAGCCTAGTCACAGCATGACACTTCTGAAGCCATGAGGCAAACAAACCTTTCCTCCAAAAAGCTAACTAACCCAGTGGGCCTAGCGCTAAGAGTAATTGATGTGATTTCTATCAGGTAGCTGATGTGTAGGGAACAAGTCACAATGAAGCCGGGTATTATGGTGGCACATGCTTTTAATCCCAGCGCTTGGGAGGCAGAGGTAGGAGGATTACCGAGAGTTCAAGGTTCAAGACCGGCCTGGGACTACATACTGAATTTCAGGTCAGCCTGGGCTAGAGGGAGATTCTATCTAAAAAAGCAGGGGGGGGGGGGTTGCTAGAGAGATGGCCTAGCGGTTAAGTGCTTGCCTGTGAAGCCTAAGGACCCTGGTTCAAGGCTTGATTCCCCAGGACCCACGTTAGCCAGATGCACAAGGGGGCGCACGCGTCTGGAGTTCGTTTGCAGTGGCTGGAGGCCTTGGTGCGCCCATTCTCTCTCTCTCTCTCCCTCCCTCTTTCTCTCTCTGTCTGTCACTCTCAAATAAATAAATAATTTTTTTTAAAAAAGAGGTAGGTAATAATGAAAGAACAGGAAGGTGGCACGGCCATTTCGGGAGAAGCTGGAAATAACAGTGTCTAGCAGCAGCGGTACGGAAGTAGTGAGAAGTGGTCTCACGTGAGGTGTGTGTGTGTGTGTGTGTGCGCGTGTGCTTGTTTGTGTGTGGGGGGGTGACATGTACATGCCACTGCATGCATGGGGAGGTCAGAGGACAACCTTGGGTGTTGGTCTTCACCCCGCACTTGTTTGAGGCAAGGTCCCTTGATGATTTCACCAGGCTAGCTGATCTGGCAGCTTCTTGAGGTCCATGTCACTGAGGCAACTGGCTTTACCTAGGTGCTAGAGATCCAAACTGAGATAGTCACACTCGCATAACAAATACTTTATCCACTGAGTCACCTCCCCATCCCTTAAGAGATTTTCATTAAGGATATTTGTTGTTTATTCATTTATTGGTTTATTTGAAAGTGACACAAAGAGAGAGAGAGATAATGGGCTCATCAGGGCCTCCAGCCACTGCAAACGAACTCCAGATGCATGTGCCACCCTGTGCATCTGGCTTACATGGGTACTAGGGAATCAAGCCTTGAACCAGGGTCCTGAGGCTTCACAAGCAAGCTCTTAACCTCTATACCATCTCTCCAGCCCCAAGAGATATTTTGAATGTTGAATCAGTAGGGGTTGCTGATTGAACTGAGGTCAATCATAAAAGAGTTGAGGATGAAACTAACAGTTGTTTCCCTATGTGACCATTTTGAAATTTGAATGCTTATTAAGACATCTAAGGTGAGACATTATATCACATCTAAGGGGAGACATCCATTGGACACAAGAACTGGGAGTTTATTGTAGAAAACATACTCAGATGTCTTTGGTGAGTAGCCAGTAAGTTCACCAAGGACCAAGTGCTGTTGGAGAAGGGGACGGGGAGTAAACTGAGCCATAAGGGTCTCCAGGGTCAAGAAATCAGATGTGGGGGAACCAAGACAAATACCTCTGACTAGGGAAGAAGTAAAGCTATGAGTCTGCTAAACTGAGCCCCCAAATAAGAATGTGACCCAAGAAGGGGGTTACCATGTGTGTCAAAACTGATGCAGGGGCCAGGAAAATGGGAGCTGAGATTTGCCACCAAAGTTATCAGTGAAGGCACCATTGTGGAGATTTCAGCAAGAGCAGTTTTGATGAAGTTGTGATCATAAGATTGTGTTCCAAATAAAGGAAGAAAAATGAAATTGTAGAAAACCAACTTGGAAATTCTTGCAATGAATTCTGCTGTTAGTATTTTTTACCCTTGGACAGGCTATAACATACTGTGATGAAGAAATGCTCTTATGGAGAGGCAAAACTTGATAATGCAGGCAACAGAATGAGTGCAAGTGGGACGTGGTGAGTGGATGGTAAGAGACAGGTCCCAGGCCCACTGTCCAGCCTTAGGAGGGAGCTGGGCAGTTGAGTAACATGGGTACAGGGTTGGCAGAACTGCCAGAGGTGACTCACATCCTCATGGGACAGCTTTTATTCCCAATGTGCAATTACAAGGCATGTCATCAGCTGAGAATAAGGATATTCGAAAGATAAAAGTTTGAAAAAAGGGGGATGCTGGAGGGATGGCTTAGCAGTTAAGGTGTTTGCCTGCAGAGCCAAAGGACCCAGGTTCGATTCCGCAGGACACATGTTAGCCAGATGCACAAGGGTGAGCAGGCATCGAGTTCATTTGCAGTGGCTGGTGGCCCTGGCACGTTCTCTGTCTCCCTCTTTCTCTGTCAAATATATATATATATACATACATATATATATATATATATATATATATATATATATATATATATATATGCAGTGGAACATTCAGAGAGTGAACTATAGCTGGATGTGGTGGCTCATGTCTTTTGGATGAGCATGAATTTGAGGCCAGGCTGGGCTCCAGAATGAGTTCCAGGTCAGCCGGGGTTAGAGTGGGCTGCCTCTCTGCAGTCCCTCCCAACACCACCAAAATAAAGTGAATTAACAAAGAGGGTCGTGAGTGGTGTGCTGAATTTTCTCCAACTGCTAGTTCCTTAGAGATACTATGCAAGCCATGTATGGACATTTAAATTCTGAAGTAGCCATACTGAAAGTAAAAAGAAACAGGTACAACTAATTATAACAACATGTTTTATTCGACCCAACATATTCAAAATATTATCACTTCAACATGTAGTCAGCATTAAAATACACTGAGGTATTTTAAGTTCTCATTATTTTAGCCCTAAGTTTCCTAAAGCCAGTGAGCACCTTAAATTTTCAGCACATCTCAATTCAGACAAGTCACATTTCAAGTCCTTATGGGCCACATGAGTCTGTTGGCTACTCTATTGGGCATCACAGGTTAGAAAATGAGGGAGGGCTGATGGAGAGTCCCCATAAAGGACAGAGAGAACAGGTGGCATGTACGACAAAGGGAACAAATGTCATTTACAAGCAAATGATGATACACAGCCAAAAATAGGACATAAATTCATAGGGCATGTGGTGGGGCAGGGAAGTGTAAAAAGATGGGGGAAAAAACCAAAAACTCCAGTACTGCAGACACTCTGCAGTGTTGAAAGAGATCTAGAAGTCCCACCGTCAATGGGCTGATCTTGATGCCAGGCTGACTATGAGGGTGGTGTGGGGTATATGCCAGAGCTGCAGCGCACTGTGTTCCATGCAAATGAAGATGACCAGGAAGAAGCTTCCAGCAAAGATGACCCAGAGGCTTCATAGAAAGAATGGAAGGTAATCCAGGACTTGAAGGATGAGTAGAATTTTAATTATCTATGGGAACCATAGAACTGTGAGAGAGGGAAAAGGCACAGGCTCAGAGAGCAAAAATCTTCATTATGTCTTGGGATAAAAATCCAAAGGAACTCCAGATTCATCAGGAGAACTATGAATTACAATAGGGCAGGCTGTCTATAAATGAAGCTGGATCATTCTTTAAAGAAGTTCCCTGGCCAGTAGCTCATACAAAATAAAGTCAACTCCCCTCCCCCAGAATCCAGTGTTTCCTAGAAGTGCCGAGCATGGTTCCCAAGAAGTAAATGCTTTCCTGCTTGTCCCCCAAAACATCCACTCACAAACACACACACACACACACACACACACACACACACACACACACACAATCTTTCAACTTTCCTTTAGAATTCAGTCTCATGTACATTCTCTCATGTGAAAATGGCTGAGAAATAGAAAAAGTAAGATTTTTATCTTTTATTTTCAGGCTCAAGGAGAAAAAAATTAGCACCAATCATGTATGGTGCTAATATATGGGATTAAAAAGGCTTCAGTTGAGGTTGGAGAGATGGGTTAGATGTTAAGAGCTTGCCTGTGAAGCCTAAGGACCTTGGTTGGAGTCTCAATTCCCCAGGACCCATGTCTGCCAGATGCACAAGGTAGCACATGCATCTGGAGTTTGTTTGCAGTGGCTGGAGGCCCTGGTGCACCCATTCTCTCTCTCTCTCTCTCTCTCTCTCTCTCTCTCTCTCTCTCTCTTTCTCTCTCTCTCTCGCTTGCTCACTCTCTCACTCTCTCTCTCTCTCTCCCTCCCTCTTTCTCTCTCTGTCTGTTGCTCTCAAATAAATAAAAATAAACAAACTTTTTTTAATTTACTTTTTACAAAAAGAAGGCTTCAATTACTATTAATACTTTTTTAAAAGAAAGATGCACTCCTATAACACAGACCTAGTTTTTACTTCTTTTAAGAAACAAGCCAACACATACACCTTAATTTTTTCCCCCAAACATGACACTGTTTCTACTATAAACTTTTAAAAGAGAAGTAGCATGTCATTTTATAGTTTCTAAATACAGTCATTATTGAAAAATAGGAAATCATCTTTCCTAAGTATGTTCAGATTGTTGTTACAAAAAATACAGTAATCTATTCCCAGCTCTACATGTGTAAATGTTCAGGGAATCCTGCCAGCATATCCACTCTCTCCATTTCTTCACAACACTTTCCCACATCACTCGGAATATTTAGAGCCAGCAAGAAAGGCTAGATGTTCCCACACGAGACTTTAATAGTACTGTACCGTATATTTACATATCATATAACCTTGGTACTTCATAGTTCATGATCATTTTAGATTTATAAACCAGTATATGGCAGCACAAGGCCTAGAAGCAATGCTTCCTTCCCAATGATGTGATTAATGCCAGGATTGGAACTCATAATTACTGACACATGTAGTCCTACAACTAAAGATCATTCTTATAGCCTAACAAGAAGTGTCCAGCAAACAGAATATGTCAATTATCAAATGTCCCTTTTGTTCAAGATAATTTTAAGAACCATGGGGCTTTTATCATATAAATAACCATATTAAGCCTTAGAGCCTACATTAATACAAATATAGATTAAGGTATCATTCAGTCCAAACTAATGCTTAATATGGATTCATACTATATAATCCAATTAGCTCCACAACATTAAGTGTCTTTCAATCAATAAGTCAGCAAATACATCAACATACTTAACAATGTAAACTACAACTTTAAAAAGTGTTCACTGCCATCTAGTTCTGAAAGCTACAGGCGCTGGTGGCAGACTTTAACATGTGCTATCACGTCTCCTTCAGGAGAACAAAAACATCCACTCTGGGCTGAGTCATTTAGAAAGGTAGAATATCCAGTTCTCCTAAACAAAGCCAACTGTGGCTTCAATTCCGACGTCCGTCAGACTCATACATCAGGGAGATTCTGTAGGATCTGTCTCAAGGAAGCGCAGGCGACCACATGGGCATCCGAAGGCAGATTAGCAAGTGACTGAATCAACTTCTTGACGATTGTCTTCAAGCACTGGTGAGCAGCGTTCAAGTCTCTGTCAAACTGCTGCCCTTCAATTTGCAGAGCCAGGTGGCTGCAGATGTTCCTAAACTCAACACTGTCCTGAAATAAACAGCAAACAGAAAATAGATGAGATCAAAGACACCAACATTTGCTGTGGTGTGCTTACCCAGCTTCTGGATTTTTTTTTTTTTTCTCAGAGAACTACTTTCTCCATCATCAGCTCATGTGTTTTAATCGAGAGGACCCCGCTCACAACTGCAGGGGCCGCAGAGGATATCACCTTCAGCCAAGTGAATGGGTCAGGGATAACATGTGATAAATGCCTCTGCTCCTACATAGGTTAGACTGGAAAAGAGAAGCCCCCATTTTACTGGGGGTGCTGGGGGAACATCTTAGCACCTGAAAGACAAGGTACAAATGAGGATGACTTCAACACACACACACACACACACACAAATCAAGTGCTTCAAAGTGGCAGACTAGGGGCTGGGGAGATGGCTCAGTGGTTAAAGGCACTTGCCTGCAAAGTAGCAGACTCTAATTACCTTTCATGAACCTGTGAAATGTAGCTTTGTTTGAACAAGAAATACCAGTATTCCTCAGCTTTCTGAGTTAGGAAATGCCCCCTTTTCTAACTTAAGCTATTTTGAGTTTCTGTTACTTATTCCTAAAAGGATTGTGATAAATACACAAATAGCCTCTGTTCTCACTATTCCGACTTATTGCGTTCAAGATTCCAAAATAGAATTTATTATCTAAAGGACATGTCCATAAGAAATTCACAATGAGGACTTCCGGTTAAGATGGCAGCGTAGGCACCACGCCAAAGCAGCTTAGGGGGGAAAAAGACCAAAAAAACTCAGCAAAATACACACTTCTACCAAAAAGCGAGGTGTATAGGAAATTGAAATGGCAGCAGAGAAGTAGAAGAGACCCAGAGCATCCAGAGCCCGCACAGGCCGGCAAAAGCGGCTCCGGCAGCTCCGCCAACTGCACCGGCGGTAGCGCACCAGAAAGCGGCCAGACTCGGCTCCAGCCGCAGGAAAAGCCAGGTGCGGGATTTTCCCCTCACACCGCGCTCTCCGCAACTCGGGAATCGTGAGGGGAGAGCGGCAGCGAGCAGCAGAGGAGCAGACCGCGAGGTAGAAGAACACGTGGAACAGCGATACAACCAGAGCAGCCGCGGCTCCCTCCCCTCCCCCACCACCTGAGCCCAGCTCCAGCGAACAGAGCAGCGGCCCGGGACCGGCCACGCCAACTTGAGCCGACAGCGGGACCCAAGCAGGAGCAGAGTTCGGCAGCAACTTCAGCGGCTCCAGCACCGGTAACAGTGGCCCCAGCTATGGCGGATCCAGCAACGGCAGCTTCAGCAACAGGGGCAACAGATCCCGCAGTGGCAGCTTCAGCAGCAGCAGTAGTGGCTCCAGCAGCGGGGGTGCCGATCTGCAGGGCCACATTTGCCAGGCTCAGTTTGCCCCACAGGAAAAGCCAGTGCCCAGCTCCAGAAATTAGAACAGTGGCCCAACGACCCAGCCAGCAATTTGACTGAGACCAAATTCATCTAAAAAGGTAACTGGGATTGCACCAGGGAAGGGTCTCACTTGGTCACAAGCTGACTTGGATCCCTCAACGGACCAGAAATCTTAACCTTTTTGTTGATAGAGGATCTGGTTGTTATAATACCTACTCTTACATAAATACTTGGCTGTTTTTGATTGAATGTATACAGTGTTTAGTTAAATTTTAGAATCTACCTGTATTTTATTCCACTCAGCCTACTTGAATACTCCCATAGCAGGGAAACTCAACCCCTAGGAACACCTTTATAGATACTCTGAGAGTCCCAAGAGCCACACCTAACACCTTAAGCTCCTACCCTGAAGATATATAACATCAGATCAATTGATACAGCTAAGAATACCCAGCTAACTAGAAAATCCAACCATTAAATTAATCCAACATGCAAAAATATCTACATTATAACACAAGAAACACTAAAAAGCAAGACAATATAAATCCACCTAAAAGTATTAATGCATCAGAAATGACCTCCAGTGAGAACGAGTTAGAGGAAATGCTTGAGAAAGACTTCAAAAGAATGATTGTAAATATGTTCAAAGAAGTCAAAGAACAAATCAAAGGAGTCAAAGAGGACATCAGAGAGGAAATAAAAGGAATCAAAGAAGATGCAGGACACCAATTTAATGAAATAAAGAGGGCAATACAAGACATAAATAAGGAAATATAAATAATAAAGAAAACCAGTCAGAACTACTAGCAATGAAGAACACAGTTAATGAAATAAAAAACTCTGTAGAAAATCTCACCAGGAGAATGGATGAAGGAGAGGACAGAATATCTAAGCTAGAAGACCAGGTGGCAGATCTAATACAGTCCAACAAAGAGGAAGAGACAAACTAATAGAAAAGTATGAATGGGAATTTCAAAATATTCGGGACCCGATGAAAAGATCAAACATAAGCATTCAGGGCATAATAGAAGGAAAGAATTTCACTCCAAAGGCATAGTAGGCATCTTCAACAAAATCATAGAAGAAAACATCCCCCAAATTGGGAAATGCAGATACAGGAAGCCTTTAGAACCCCAGCCAGACAAAACCTGGAAAGAACCTCTCCATATTATAATCAAACTACCGAACACACAAACCAAAGAAAAAATATTGAAAGCAAGAGAAAAATCAAGTTACCTACAAAGGCAAGCCCATCAGGATCACAGCAGATTAATCAACACAAACTTTAAAAGACAGAAGGGCTTGGAGTGATGTATTCCAAGTTCTGAAAGATAACAACTGTCAACCAGGGTTACTTTATCCTGCAAAGCTATCCATTCAAATAAATGGAGAAATAAGGACATTCCAATGACAAAAGCAGGTTAAAGGAGTATTTGAAGACAAAACCAGCTCTACAGAAAATACTTGATAGGATCCTCCATGCTGAAGAAAAGGAAAAGCACACATATAAGGAACCTGGAAACAACAAGCAATATTCAAATACTAGTTAACACAAGGAAGCAAAGGTAGAACCGAAACTACACACACACACAAAAAGGCAAACATAAATACACATCTTTCAATAATATCTCTTAATATCAATGGCCTCAATGCCCCAACCAAAAGACATAGATTCGCAGACTGGGTTTAAAAGCAGGATCCTACAATTTGTTGTCTCCAAGAAACTCACCTTTTTACAAAGAATAGACATTATCTTAGGGTGAAAGGTTGGAAGATGGTGTTTCAAGCAAATGGGCCTAGAAAACAAGCAGGGGTTGCTATCTTAATATCTGACAAGGTAGACCAGTCCAACATTAGTCAAGAAAGATAAGGAAGGTCACTTTATATTGATTAAGGGCACACTCCAACAGGAGAACATTACAATCCTAAACATATATGCACCTAACATGGGGGCTCCCAAATTCATCAAAAAAAAAAAAAAAAACTATTAGAACTAAGGTCGCAGATAAAACCAAACACAGTGGTGGTGGGTGACTTTAACACCCCACTCTCATCAATTGACAGGTCATCTCAGGAAAAAATAAGCAGAGAAGCATCTGGACTAAATGAGGTCATAGAAGGAATGGACCTAACAGATATATACAGGACATTTCATCCAAATGCTGCAGAATATACATTCTTTTCAGCAGCACATGGAACATTCTCTAAAATAGATCATATATTAGGACACAAAGCAAATCTTAACAAATTCAGGAAAATTGAAACAATTCCTTGAATTCTATCTGACCACAATGGAATTAAGAAATTCACAATGAGAGCTGGAGAGATAGCTTAGCGGTTAAGCGCTTGCCTGTGAAGCCTAAGGAACCCGGTTTGAGGCTCGGTTCCCCAGGTCCCACGTTAGCCAGATGCACAAGGGGGCACACGCATCTGGAGTTCGTTTGCAGAGGCTGGAAGCCCTGGCACGCCCATTCTTTCTCTCTCCCTCTATCTGTCTTTCTCTCTGTGTCTGACGCTCTCAAATAAATAAATAAATAATTTTTAAAAAATTGAAAAGAGAATCATTTAAAAAAAAAAAGAAATTCACAATGAAAATGCAGAAATAGCTCCCAGGAAGCGTAAAGGAATAAAGTAATTCAATAGAGTGTTCATCCCCCTTGGGCCACATTCTAAAATCCATTGAAATAAATGGTACATTGAAATTATTCCACATTAGAGAAAATGTTGAATATGTGATTTCTTTTAAGTATGGAAAAATGATTTCCCCTGGACTTCTACTTCTGGTAACAGGGTACATTTAGTTTCCCCAGAACCTTTTCTGTAGAATTCCTAGAATTCTAAATAAAACGGAACCGACAACCTTTCTGAGACTGCAAGACCATAAGATAAATCCCCCAAGGTCCTTACTGCCTGTCACGATAGCCCAGAAAAGAGAGGGAGTTCTTCTGCGGCGGGCGCTGGGGTGGGACGCGCAGCCACGGACTGGGTGGCGCAGTGGCTTAAGCTTGGAGTTGCTCTCTAGATTAGATCATGCTCCTGCTCTGAGGACACACATGTTAAGAAATAAACTTGAAACCTGGAGCTGGACTGAAATATCCATGGACACATGGCAAAAGCAAACAGAAACGGATTCCAGGGGAGCCTGTCCAAAACCCATGTCTCACAACAGCATTCCCATAAAGCTCTGTGAAAGATGGGCTTCAATCGTGGAATTTAAAAGACAATTTCTCATGAGATGATAGATGCACTGGGGGACATGATTGAACTCCAAGGATTCCTGATAAAGACTACAAAATGCATTTTAAAGAACTAACAGTATATGAAGGAGATTTAAAAAGAATTTTTTTAAATTGGACTGCATAGATGGTTCAGCATTCATAGATACTTGCAAAGCCTGCTAACCCTGGGGTTCAATTTCCCAGTACCCACATAAATCCAGGCACACAAAGTGACAATGCATCTGGAGTTCATTTGCAGTGGCACACCCATTTCTTCCCTCCCTCCTTTCCTTTTCTCTTTATCTCATGAATCAGTACAATATTATTAAAAATAAATAGAATTATGGGCTGGAGAGATGGCTTAGCGGTTAAGCGCTTGCCTGTGAAGCCTAAGGACCCCGGTTCGAGGCTCAGTTCCCCAGGTCCCACGTTAGCCAGATGCACAAGGGGGCGCACGCGTCTGGAGTTCGTTTACAGAGGCTGGAAGCCCTGGTGCGCCCATTCTCTCTCTCTCTCTCCCTCTACCTGTCTTTCTCTCTGTGTCTGTCGCTCTCAAATAAATAAATAAATAAATAAAGTTTAAAAAAAAATAGAATTAGAAAAATATCCAATATTACTTTCAGAAATCACAACAACAGTAAATTAAAGCTCAATATGTGAGAATGTATAGATGAGGGAGTGAGAATGTGTAGATGCCTGGAAGCTGGAAAGAAGCCATGAGAGAGACAGAGAGCGAGGGGGTGGGGCTTCAACAGAGAAGGTAACGGATCTTTAGTAATACAAAGGTCAAAGGGGAAATATCGTTGGTGGGAGAGAAAAGTGAGGGATGTGGAGGAGGGAGATGGCAAAGAAAAGCAGGAATTAATACATAGAAAGAAAATAAATATAAATTAAAAGGAAAGCTGTTATGAGAAAAGAAGAAAGAAAAAAAATTTTAAAGAGTATATCTGATAACAAGAGTAATGCCTTTACCATACACCAGATATACCAGAACCTTGAGCTTCCTAACCTCTAGATTGTCGAAATAAGTGTCTGTTGTTGGGCTGGAGAGACAGCTTAGCTGTTGGGGTACTTGCTCCTAAAGGCTAACGACCCATGTTTGACTCTCCAGATCCCACATTAGCCAGATGCACAAAGGTGAGGCAAGTGCAAGGTCATACATGCCCACTAGGTAGTGAAAGCATCTGGAGTTTGATGGAAGTGGCTGAGGTCCTGGTGCATTCTGTCTATCTCATTTTCTCTCTCTCTCAAATTTAAAAGAAAATAGCCAGGTATGGTGGCACACACCTTTAATCCCAGCACTGGGGAAGCAGCGGTAGGAGGATCACCATGAGTTCAAGGCCACCCTGAGACTACATAGTGACTTCCAGGTCAGCCTAGGCTAGAGTGAAACCCTACCTTGAAAAACCAAAATAATAATCATAATAATATAATGTTTTCTTTTGATCTCCCAGGCTACAGTACTACGGTATTCTGGTATAGAAGTCCTTCCTAAGGCATAATAAGTAAGGGAGGGAGGGAGGGAAGGATGAAAAAGAAAGAAAGAGGGAGTATGGTAGGCAGAAAGGAAGGAAGGAGGGAGGGAGGGAAGGAAGGAAGAGAAGGGCGGGGCAAAAGAAAGATGAGAAGGGAGGGAGAAGAAAAGGGGAAGAAAGGCAAGGAGAGAAGGGAAGGACTTAGAGGAGATAAGAAAAGATACATCTGAAGTGAGAGTCAATTGGATGAAAAGTCTGAGAAAATTACCTGGAATGCAAGATGAAAGGTTGAAGGTATGAGAAATATGAGTGAAAGGTAAAGAAGCAACATGGATGACAAGACATCTGACAAATACATTTCCTAGAGAGAATGAGGGAGAAGCCATGTTCATAGAGCATTTGGATGGATATCATTCAGAATTGATCCAGAGCATGAATCCTTAGATTCAGGAACTAAAAGGAACCTTGCACATAGTAAGTTAAGTGAGATCCAAATCTAAACTCACTGAAACAAAACTATTCTTAAAAAAATCGATGGTAGAAGCTGGGCATGGTGGCGCACGCCTTTAATCCCAGCACTCGGGAGGCAGAAGTAGGAGGATCGCCTTGAGTTCAAGGCCACCCTGAGACTACATAGTGAATTCCAGGTCAAGCTGGGCTAGAGTGAGGCCCTACCTCACCCCCCCCCCAAAAAAAATCAATGGTAGAAAGAAGGCACAAGGCAGGAGGGAGATGGGGGAAAGAGCAAGGGAAGGGAAACAACAAAAAATAAAATTGAGCCGGGCGTGGTGGCGCACGCCTTTAATCCCAGCACTTGGGAGGCAGAGGTAGGAGGATCACCGCGAGTTTGAGGCCACCCTGAGACTCCATAGTGAATTCCAGGTCAGCCTGGTCTAGAGTGAAACCCTATCTCGAAAAACAAAAACAAAACAAACAAACAAAAAATAAATAAATAAAATTGAAAAACACCATAATGAAACCTAATTCTTTGTATGGTATTTACAAATTAATTAAGTAAAATAAATAAATATTTTTAAAGCAACTAGGAAAGAAGACTGATGGGTTTTAAGGATTGACAAGATGGCCAACTTCTTTCCATAAGAACTGAAAGCCAAGGAGAAATGAATAAAATGAAGGTATGGCTGCTAACCTCATTTTTCTTTATTTGAGGTAAGCCCTACAGACTGGCTTTTTTTAATGAGAGAGAGAGGGAGAACTGGCACGCCAGGACCTCCAGCTGCTGTAACTGAACTCTAGATGTGTGTGCCACCTTCTGTGCATTTGCAGCCTTGCATATGCTTCACCTTGCGTGTCTGGTTTATGTGGGATCTGGGGAGTCAAATATGGGTCCCAGGGCTTCCCAGGCAAGCTCATAACCACTAAGCCATCTCTCTAGCCCTAACCTAAGTTTTTTAATCCAATTAACTATCATTTATAATTCAGGGCATGGGGCTGGAGAGATGGCCCAGTGTTTTAAGACACTTGCTTGCAAAGCCTGATGGCCTGGGATTAATTCCCTAGTATCCACATAAAGCCAGATGCATAAAGTGACACATGCATCTGGAGTTTGTTTGCAATAGTAGGTGGCTTTGGTGCACCTATACACATTCTCTCACATGCTCTCAAATAAATAAATACATAAATATTTTTTAAAAGAAGAACCAGGACAAAATTAATATAATCTCATCTAAAAGGTCATTAAGTGCTTACTATTAGTGAACTCTTCATGTTAGGTCCTTCTAAAGATAATCGAGCTCCCAAGGGAAGAAGGAGATTGTGGTGGTTTGATTCAGGTGTCCCCCATAAACTTAGGTGTTCTGAATGCTAGGTTCCCAGCTGATGGATATTTGAGAATTAAGGCCTCCTGGAGGGAGTTTATTGTTGGGGGTGGGCTTATGGGCTTTATAGCCAGTTTCCCCTTGCCGGTGTTTGGCACACCCTCCTGTTGCTGTGGTCCACCTTCTGTTGGCCAGGGGGTGATGTCCACCCTCTGCTCATGCCATCGTGGAGCTTCCCCTCGAGCCTATAAGCCAAAATAAATCTCTTTTTTCCCAGAAGCTGCTCTTGGTTGGGTGATTTCTAACAGCAATGCGAACCGGACTGCAACAGAGATAAAGAAAATTAGAACCACAATAAATGTAAAACCATGACATAAATCTAAAGAATGAATTACTGAAAAGAAAAATAACAACTGACCTGGGGCTTTTGGGAATAAAATGGTTCTAAAGTAACATAGTGTGTTGGGAAACCAATAAGCACTTCACTTTTTCTTAACAGAGTCACAAAATTTGCTAGATTTCACATGTAAGTATGTGTGTGAAGAATGTTAATACTGTCATTGAAAGCAGAGAAGCAATATGTAAAACTTCAAAAGCAGCAGAGGGGAAAAAATAAGTGTACTGAAATTTTGTTGACCTAGCTGGGTGTGGGGGCGCATATCTGCAGTCCTAGAGCTTTAAGCTAGAGTTGGAAGATTGAGAAGCTCATGGTCATTTTTGGCTACATAGTGAACATGAGGCCAGCATGAGCCAGCTACATGAGATATTGTCTCATAAAATGAAAATTTAAAAATTATTAATCTAATTCATAGAAGGTAAAATGGATAAGTGTGAGTATATGGATAAAGCAAAGTAAATAGAAAGAATCAAATAGGGTAATAGAAATCATTTCTAAACTTAAAAGCAGGCACAGTAAGTGTCGATAGCAATTACCAGGTTAGACTTTAAGTATCTATCCGTATGGTATTTCAAACAACACATTTAAAACTAACAACAAGTGAAGCCTAGAATGTAATGAATGCACTAAAATTTATACCAAAGAGAAATCAAAATAAAACTGGAAAAATGATTATTAGAGATACAATAATATAAGGTACAATTAATTTTTTAAGAAATGTGATTATGAAATGTTCCCGGATAGCCACGTGTATTTGTGATTAAGCCTTCTACTCCGTTCCTAGCTGGTAGTAATTTGGGAAATGGAGCCTTGCTGAAGGAGGAGTTTCACTTGGCACAAGCCTTGGGGTGGTGCAGCCCAAGCCCCCTTGCCAAAGCCCATCTCACTCTTGCTGTCACCTCCCAGCTGCTGTGACAAGATTTGATGCCCAGGCTCTGCTCTACTCCACCTACTCACCATGACGAATCTTCCCCTCAAGACTACCTAAGCCAAAATAGACTCTTTACTCCAATAAGCTGCTTCTGGTTTGGTGTATTTTTCTCAGCAATGAAACAGTAACTACAACGCAACCCTAAAAGATGTGTAACACCTTTGTGACTGGGTGTAACTAACATCCAGCTTCTTTTTTTTTTTTTAATTTTTTTTAATTTATTTATTTGAGAGCGACAGACACAGAGAGAAAGACAGATAGAGGGAGAGAGAGAGAATGGGCGCGCCAGGGCTTCGAGCCTCTGCAAACGAACTCCAGACGCGTGCGCCCCCTTTGCATCTGGCTAACGTGGGACCTGGGGAACCGAGCCTCGAACCGGGGTCCTTAGGCTTCACAGGCAAGCACTTAACCGCTAAGCCATCTCTCCAGCCCATGTTCAGCTTCTTATATACCCAAGCAATAAACATAAAGGCTGATATTAACCCAGCTCAATGAAACAACAAAGCAGCCATCATACGCAGTGAAGACTGAAAAACACCAGTCGCAACTCTGAATGGATGGAAATAATCTTACCAGTCACAGTTCAAGTAGGGGAGAAAGGAACCATAGATCGACTCCTCAAAACAAACATGGCTTAAAAGCTCCACTTCAAAATGAGTCATAGGCCTACAAAAATGACTGAGAAATTAAACTAAAATGAACAAATACAGAAATATGATATCAAAATTTCTGAAAGAGCCAAGTGTGGTGGTGCACGCCCAGCACTCAGGAGGCAGAGGTAGGAGGATCGCCGTGAGTTCGAGGCCACCCTGAGACTACATAGTGAAATTCAGGTCAGCCTGAGCTAGAATGAAGCACTACCTCGAAAAACAAAACAAAAAAATGTTGTGAAAGGTAGAGTAATATACAGATTTAAATGCTTACATAATAAAGGATAATAGCTAAAAATCCATAATCTTAACAATTAAACTCAGCAGCTTAGGGAAAGTAATAGAAAATGCCAAAGAAAAAGCAAGGAAGAACTAAAAGTTGAACCAATGATGAGGGGTTAGGGCTTTCTTCTTTTGTACAAAATAGAAAGCCCTTTTCCCCCAAAGAAAAACCCTGCCACTTAGGTGAAAAGGATGTGGTTTTTTGCAAAGTGTTTATCTGACAACATCTCCCAGCTAACAAGATAAATATCCATTTACTACAGTTCATCAAACCATAGCAGCAGAACCAGGGTGTGTGCCAGAGCAGAGGCAGGAGACATGTGACCATCGCTCTTCTCCAGTATTCCCAGGATGAAACTTGACTTTCTGTCTTTAAAGTATTCTTGCTTCTCTGCCTCTGTGTCCTACTTGTTGCTGTTCAGAAGGTCTTAGGGGCCTAGTGAGATCATCTTCCCATAGTTTATGGGGTAACTTGCACTGCTGAACCATATTGCTTACGAATGGGAAAATAGGGGGAAAAATCATTGTGGACTATTTCACCCAAATCCACATCAAAGGAAATTGTCCATTTGCTTTATAGAAGGAATCCAATCTAAGTACAAAGTGGAAGGATCAAAGAGAACATGCTAAAACTAGAAATTCAAACTAGAAAGAACTGCTAAAATGCATGCTGATGTGGGCCTGTTAGCCCGTCTGCAAAGGTATTCATCCCCGACCAAGATGAAAATGCCTTTAAAAATATATTCATGGGCTAAAATCTGAAGTCAATTTCACATTTACTGTAAGAAATCAAAGAAGGCATCTTTGGGGGAAATTACACGTATAATAAAATTCAACTGCTGGGTTGTACTAGTCCCTGAGGCCCTGGGCAAACTTCAGATCTCTGGCGAGCTCAGCAAGGTTTCTTTATTTTACTATCCTGGTACAGTATTTCCTTTTAATCCGTTCTCAAATATATTAACAGTCAAAGAAAACAAATTAATAGGAATAGGCTTTCCATGGGACTCTTAAGCCAAAAGAGGGAAAAATAAAACAGGTGATTTCTTTTCTTCCTTTCTAGAAGGTCTGAAGGCCAACTCTGAATGCAATAATCATGACCTCTGACCAAACCTCTGATGCTTCTGTTAGGGAAGCTGAGGGTCGCAAGTCACAGGGCCAAGCCAACAGCCCCGGCTGCTGGTCCCCGGCTCTCGGTGGAAACACACATGATCAATACTAGCAGTGAGTTCACTGGTGATGCTGTCCATTCAACGACAGAATGCGTCCTTCCAGCAACTGTTACTAAGCTCTGTTTACTCAGTCCTAGGTGATCCCAGAAATGATGCCATGTCCTCCACTGCACGTTGAGCACATTGCCAGAGTTAGAGCTGTACGGCTGAGCCCTCGAAAGCAGATCTGAAAACTTCTGAAGCCTTTTGCAATTCCAGATCCTAGATAGGCAATGTATTGATAGCACCAGCGGTCCAGATTGACGGCCAACCTTGACCTTTTCTTCTCTTCCATGACTTCACTGATGAACTGGAATCATGGCCTGTTTTACTCAGTTGATGAATCAGTTGACTTTATTTCACAGGTGTATCAAACTATAGGACTGACCACCCTAGATAAAAGGGGAGAAATGTTTCCCAACCTTTACAGATTTTGCAACCCAGTAAGAATGAGACAAATGGATCATGTCTCTAAACATTCAGTGGAATATCATGAGGCCTATGGTAAAATAAAATTTATTAAATCTAATCCTGTGGAAGAATAGGCACTTATATACTCATAATTTTTAAAAATATTTTATTTATTTATTTATGAGAAAGAGACAGATAGAGAGAAAGAGAGAATGGGCACGCCAGGGCCTCTAGCCACTACATAAGAACTCCAGACACATGTGCCCCCTTGTGCATATGGCTTACGTGGGTCCTGGGGAATCATACCTGGGTCCTTTGGCTTTGCAGGCCAATGCCGTAACTGCTAAGCCATTGCACAGTAAAGGATTCCTACAAAACTTGGCCTATTGTGTATATCCTTTTCTGTTGTATTCCCGTATGTTACTGTCTAAACCTAATTTACATACCAGAGGAAAACAAAAATGTTTAAAATACAATTTGTCCAAGGAGATGTCTTCATTTTTAATTTTTTTGTTTTTCAAGGTAGGGTCTCACTCTAGCCCAGGCTATCCTGGAATTCACTGTGTAGTCTCAGGCTGGCCTAGAACTTACTGCAAGCAATCCTCCTACCTCTGCCTCCCAAGTATTGGGATTAAAGGTGTGCACCATCACACCCGGTCTGGCACTGTTTTCTAAAAATACTTTTTTAAATGTTTATTGATTTGCAAGGAGAGAGAGAGAGAATGGCACTCCAGGCCCTCCAGCCACTGCAAACAAACTGCAGAGGTATGTGCAACCTTGTGCATCTGCCTTTACATGGGTACTGGGGAATCAAATTCAGGTCATCAGGTTTTGCAGGTAAAGCATCATCACCACTTAGCCACCTCTCCAGCCCAACAGCAAGTAATTTTTAAAACAATTATCCTACTTCTAGCTGCAATATGTTCTGTACTAGGCAAAACAGTAGCCTCCAAAGATGGCCACGTTCTAGTTCCCAGAACTGTGTTACCCAACATGGCAAGCAGGCTTTTGCAGATGTTAAGCGGGGGCGGGGGCGGGGGGGGGGGGAGGCTCTCTAAGAGCCACAACAGAGACCAGCCAGTAGCCCGGTTCTGCCCTTTGCGAGGCCACCCTTGGAAAACCCATTTTTATCTATGGAAAATGCCATTTCTTATTTAATAATAGCTTCCACAGAGAACCTTCTATGTACCTATGTAAAGCCACCCCTGGCTAACCAGAGACCTCCCATGGATGTTCTGCCTCTTTCTTACTTCTCTGCTCTCCTCCTTGGTATAAGAGAGGTCTTTCAAGGACACTGCCATGAATATACTTTACTGCATTATGTACTGTGTTTATTAAGAATGCGCCGCCTGAGAAAACATAGTGAATTTGAGGTCAGACTGGGCTAGAGTGAGACCCTTCCTTGAAATCCTCCACCTTGCCCCACCTCCATCCCAATAAACAGCACCAGTATGGAATCCTTGAACAACTTTTTAAATCCTCAAAAGGAATTTTTAAAGAACTTCGAATTCTTTGCACCTGAAACATCTATAAAAAGGAGGGAAAGTTAAGACCTTTTTAGCTTCTTACTGAAAATAAACCCTCCCAACAGAATGGAAGGCTTGAGAACAAGGGAGTCTGAAGGCCGGGGTCAGTTTCACAGCTTGGTTTTGGAAGGTGGAAAAAAAATGGGTGATTGTCAAAAACACAGTGTGACCTCATCGGCTCTAAAATAATGTTGAAACAGCCCTCCAGGTAGTGATTTTTCACCCTGCCATATCACCTTCAAATCACCACTCTTAACCACTATGACATTACAGTATGTTCCCTCTGGCTTAAAAAAAATTTTAATTTATTTGCAAGCAGGGAGAGAGAGAGAGAGAGAGAATGGGCATACCAGGGCCTCATGCCAATGCAAATGAATTCCAGATGCACGCACCACTTTATGAACTTGGGAATAAAAACCTGGACCAACCTAGCAGGCTTTGCAAGTAAGCACCTTTCCCTCTGAACCATCTCCCAAGATCCCTCATTTCAAAATGGTCACATCTCACTGTTCAGTCTTATATAAGGTCGTCATAAATTTGTCTCTTACTATATTTTCCCCTCCAGCTCTCCCACAGAGAGGACGAAAGAGGGGCAGGGAAGCAGGCACAGAGACAAAGAAAGAAAGGGGACACAGACAGAGACAGAGAGAGACAAAAAGGCAACCTTCTCCTCATTTCTCGGGAACAGGACTTGGCCTTGAACCTCTACCAACCAGGAGCCCAGCTCCACATCAGCAGCCCAGTGTGGTACCTGACAGAGAACATGACTCCCTTTCCACACCCAGGAAGAGCCTCCACACCGTGTGCGTGTGTGTGTGCGTGTGTGTGCACGCATGCACAAAACAGGAATGGCACTGTCTGCAGTAGAGGGATGTTGTGAACAACATATCATAAAGAAGTAAGAATTAGCCCATCTTCCACACGTCAACATCGAGCTTTGAACTATAAATTCATTCCCAGTGTCCTGAGCAGTCACCACCGCCTGAGCTGAAGGCCAGCCTCAAATAGATATGTGACTGTGTATCAATAAAACACCCAATGAAGAACCAAAGTAGGTGCCAGTCACCATAAAAAGTCCATCATCCACAGGAAATTAAACATTCTTACTTGTGGTGGACTGACCGTAATGCTCACAAATAGCTAAGGTTCCTTATGCTTTCGCCCTGGGTATGGCACCGTTTTCAGTCAAAAAGTTCACTGAAAAGCACTTTTGTGATGAGTACAAGCACTTGATTCAGGGATGTTCAAGGCAAACCCCAAAATTGTAAAAATAAAACACTGTAGTGTTTCTACCAAGCTGGCAAACAGTTTTGTCTCAGAGTCTTCCTCAAACCTCACTCCCCAAAATTTCATTTAAGAAACGTTTCACACCCTGACGTCCATGCCATTCCCATCACGGGCCATTACTGAGCTCTCAATAAACTACTTCCAGAACCCTATCCATGGGGAGCAGCAGAAATTCTCTGACTAGTCGCTGGCCCCTGAAGCACAATTTTGTCTGAAACAAGTCCTCCAGTTAGGGGCTACCCATAAGGCAACACTGAACATTTATTTCATCAACAGTAAGTATGTAACTTCTGAAGACCCTTACAGAAACTGGCTTCGCTCAATAATGTAAGCAGGGTAGGAAACACTCATCCTCGGGTCTTCTCTCAACAACCCAATATTCACACTTTCCAAAGAGCATGTGGCATGGGGTGAAGCCAAGGCCAACAGTCTAATGGCTGCAACGCTCGCTCTGCAGCAAGAAGAAAGAAAGAAAAGAAGAAACAAAAAAAGCAAGGACTACTGAATGTGACAGAATAATTGGTACCAGAATGAGCTTATTGAAATGGGTGAGCTCACAGGCAAGTTTAATCAGTGATGGCAGGAAAGTTCTTCTGCCTCTGATAGCTGGCATCAGCCAGAGTTTCCACGCAGCTTGCTTTAGAACAGAATTCTTAGAAACTATAAATGCTTTCAATTCTTGAAGCCAGACAAAACTTAATCAGAACAACTTCACAACTGGCTTGGATAATGGCCCTTATATGAACTTTTTTTTTTTTCACCAGTTCCAAAAGTCCTAAAACAGGCTTCCTTCTGTTGTCCTGGACACTTCTGTGTTTCCTTTGGGTTGCAAATGCCTATCACATCCTTTCCAGCAATACTAGTTTGATAATGATTTCCTGTGTTTAGCCAGTGCGTTAAGTCAGCATGTAAGTTGGATATTAAGTGGATCACCCAGTGTTATGATGGACCAAAGTGTGTATCGGGAAAATTCCTAGGTTGAAGCCTTAACCCTCGATGTTACTGTCTTGGGAAACAGGGCCTTTAGGTAGGTAATTAAGGAGGACAGGTCATAAGGGTGAGACCCTCATTTCTTATAATAAGAGACTCGGACAGTGCTCTCTTTCCTTTATTGGCTGCAATGAAGAAAGCCAGTGTGAGGCCAGTAAGAAGGTGGCCTTCTGTAAGCCAGGAAGCCCTTACAAGAAATTGAATTTGTTAGCACCTTGATTTGGGGTTTTCAGCCTTTGAAGAATGAGAACATGTATGTCTGTTGTTTAAGCCAAGGACATTTTGTTATAATAACTGAGCTAATCCACCCAGGCTACAATGAGACTATCACAGCCCGAGCAATATACAGTGCATGCCATATGCAGCTGAAGCCCACTCTATCACACGCTCACTCCTATGACAGTGCTCAGGCAGGGTGTTCCTAACACCCTGTGAGTTGGCCTGTAATGTCGTAGGATGAGTCAGACGAAACTCATAACTTCCTAGCTACAAAGGATTGAGCAAAGTCCTAAGTTTCTCGGGGCCTGTTTCCACCTATAATAAATATGTGCCAAGCTGGTTAACTCCAGTTTTTGCACCAAACTTAATAAGACTCAGTACTGTTAAGCATTATTCATCCACCATGAAGAAACTAATTTCATGGGGATTTTTTGCACATGGTTGGTAATTTCTAAATGTTCAAAAGGAATAGTGTCAATCTCTTTAGTTAAGGGAAAATGCCATAAAAATGTTGGCTGCTGGGTTGAGGTTGTTTCTGCCTTCCCACCTGAGCACTTGTTCTCCTTAACCTTCAGGTGGCTTGTCCTATGAGCCACTCTGCCATGAAATGGACAGCCAGTCATCAAGCACAAACCAAGGCTGACCTCTATCTTCTCGGAAATCCATTTTGTCATCCTAACTCTGTTTCTATCAACAGCCCCATGAGTCAATTTCATCAATATGAAGAACTCCAAAAATTGCAGGCAGGGCTGGAGAGATGGCTTAGCAGTTAAGGAACTTCCCTGTAAAGCCAAAGGACCCAGGTTTGATTCCCTAGTACCCACGTGAGCCACATGCACAAGGGGGCATGAGCATCTGGAGTTTTGTTTGCGATGGCTGGGTGCCCTGGAGTGCCCATTCTCTCCCCCCCCCCATATCTCTCTCTCTTTTTCCCTCTCTGTATATATATGACTCGTTCTGCCTCTCAAATAAATAAATAAATAAATAAACAAATAAATAAATTGCAGTCAAAGGATTCATGTAGCATCAACTTGTCAATAGCAATGACAATGCTAACAGTAGTTTAAGTACTTGGAGACTTAACTAGGTGAAGTTAAACTACATGTGCATTATCTCAGTGGCCCTTAGGGACAGACCTATATCTGTACCTTAGAGAAGACTGAGGCACCAGAAAGCTAAGAAACTTGTCCAAGGGCTTAAGGAAGAAACAGAGGTAGGATTGACAGGCTCCTGGGGTCAGATCACTGCACTGGGCTGTATCTATGACAGGATCAGTACAGCCTATTGTCATCTGGGCCCTGGCCAGATGGCCCACTGTGACATGATATTCAAGGTTCCACGTACTTGTAAGTGACACACAGGAGTCCTTTCCATGAGTGTCATTCTTATTGAAACCACAATTTTGTAGAAACAATTTTGCTTGTTCTTAATTTTAAGATATAGAAAGCACCCTTCCAAATAATTTGAGTCATCAATAGTACTAATGAAATCACTCCTGCACAGCCACGCTCTGCAGAGTCAGAATGTCGATCCTCTAAGTCTAAGCTGGGTGAGGCCATGTGCAGAGATCATCTTTCCTCCAAACAGCAGGTCAAGCGAAATCTTTAGATATCGGCTGCCCCTCTGCCTTCTGAAGGTGCCGGCTGGCCTCGGGGCCCCTGAAAGTCATCAGTCCTGAGCAGGTAGCAGAGAACTAGCAAGGAGAAGCCTAACGATCCAGCTTCTCACGAGCTCACTTACAGAAAGCGGCAGCAACGCATTCAGAAAAGCAAGGATAGATTAACTATAGAAGACTGGGCAAGCCAAGCACAGTGGCTAGGTTTCAGTGTGAGTTAGGTCACAAGACAACTATCTGGGGCCTGGGCTAGTGTGGTAGTCATGGTGTGAACCTGTGATCGCTATCCTGGAGCCTGCTCTATTGGAGCTAAAATTATGGCATTGTGGTTAATGCAGCAGGCATCTTTACCTGGTGACTGTCTTAGCCCCTCCTAGTTGATTTATGGTCTTCAACATTCTCCACCAACCGTATAACTCCCTATGAGAAAACTGAAGCCAGTGGACAAAAAGGTCTTCTGCTCCCCACAAACCATTGAATCTCTGCCAGACAGTTGTCTTCTGACCTAACTCACACTGAAGCCTAGCCACTTGCTTTTCAGGACATCCATGCCACACAGGCCTTACCTCTGACCCCTAATTACATATCCACAATTATTTGTGGCACTAATTGAACTAATTGCAGTTCTTCTAAATTAGGTCTTTTCAATGCTCTGGGCTTTGAATTACATAGTTCTATGCTTTTTCCCTTTCATATCTGTTTTTGTTTTTTGAGGTAGGGTCTCGCTCTAGCCCAGGCTGACCTGAAATTCACTATGGAGTCTCAGGGTGGCCTCGAACTCACAGTGGTCCTCCTACCCCAAGTGCTGGGATTAAAGGCGTGTGCCACCACCCGGCTTTCCTTTCATATCTGGAGATCAAGCAGTTATTTTAAAAAAGGAGGGCTAGAGAGATGGCTTAGCAGTTAAGCGCTTGCCTGTGAAGCCTAAGAACCCCAGTTCAAGGCTTGATTCCCCAGGACCCATGGTAGCCAGATGCACAAAGGGGCGCATGCATCTGGAGTTCATTTGCAATGGCTGGAGGCCCTGGGGCGCCCATTCTCTCTCTGTCTCTGTGTCTCTTTCTCTCTCTGTCACTCTCAACTAAAATAAGTAAATAAATAAATAAATAAAAGAAGGAAAGAAGGGAAGGAGAGAAGAAGGGAAGGAAGGATGGAGGGAGAAAAAAAGGAGAGAAAATTAGCTGTGTTCTCTAAGGTTAAACTGCTCATTCTGTTCTTTTTCTGCCGACTTACTCATGCCCTTTGCCCTAGGTGCCACAAAGAGATCACTGGAAGGCGATAGCCCAGCCTGAGTCGCTCACCCACCACCTCCTTTCTTTCTGGTTGTCAGGATGGGAAGTCTTAATGTTTGGCTGTCACACACAGAGCTGTTTCACCATACTTTGCCCTCCATAGTGGAATGAAGTCTTTCTGAAACAGACAGCCAAAATAAATCTTTCGCTGAAGATATAGCTCAATGGTATGCAAAAGGTTCTGGGTTCAATCCCCACTGCCACACACACACACAAAAAAAAGAATGAATGAAAAGAAATGCATGAAAACTACTGCCAAAAATGAATCTTTCCTCCTTTAAGTTATTTCTGTCAGGTTTGTGGTCGCAATGCCACAGCAACGAACACCAGTGTTTTCCTAATATCACAAGCCACTTAAAATTTCATCAACTTTTAGAGGCATATTTTGTCATATCTTAAAAATCCATGAAATAAATTAGGACAAAGCTTACAACCAATGAGGCATCGGCATTTTAAAGATTTTCTTAGGGGGAAAAAAAAAGAAATCTTGCATCTTACATTGGGGAGCACTGGGGACTTACGTTTCATTTCCTAGCTCCCAAAGGTGAGCACAGAGTATTTTATCTGGAGGTGATCTTGGCTTCCCACACTACACTCCCACTGGGCAATGTCTGGAGATATTTCTGGTATATCTTAAGTTAAGAGTGCAATACTAACATTCAAGTGGCAGAGTCAGAGATACCACTGAGCATGCAAAAATAAACCTCCATTTACAAAAATGACCCAAACTGCCATTTAATGTGTTTCATGATACTTGATTTTAAATAAATCCTTGTCGTGTATAACGCAACAATACAGAGCCATAGCTTATAGAGTGAGTATCGTTCCAGGCCCATCTGAACACCTCATCCAGCCTCTTCTAAACTCCAAAGGGACCGTTGGGACAGCGCTCCTGGTCACAACTTGAAAGCCAGAAAGTGTCAAAAATGTATGGCCGTAAGCCAATTAAAGTAGTTAATGGCAAGCGCAGGACTGGCACCCAGACTTCTTGTTTCCAGAACTCTGTCAGTTCTGTGTCTTGGCTCACATAATCTGGTGCCTTAAGAAGAAATCGCTCTGTTTCTTAGGGCTGGGGACTCACATGCATTCCTATTCTTTTCGTATATACACCAGATCGCCTATTATTTTAGGATGTACACCAGCTCTCACGGCGCTTTATGAGAATTTAGGCCTCTGAGCTCTGTAGAGAACATGCATGCGAGGGAACTTGAAATAAATGTAGCTGGTTTCATCATATTTCGACAAGCGACTTAAGGCTCTAAAGGAAGGGTTGGGAGCTTGGAGGAGTATGCAGGGAAACTGTCCTCCACCCATATAAATTGTGCTCCTGGAAAGGGTCTTCAGCTATAGCAGGAAGCTGGTTTACAAGACAGGAAGGCTTTTCCAGAGATAGACCCAGCCCCCTATGCACACTCCTCCAGGTCCTGCTTCCGCAGTCAGAAGTGGCTCTCAAGCTCTGGGGGGTGGGGGAGGGTGGGGTTCCCAGACACCCATTCCCCAGGATGTCACCTCTAAACCCATTCCCCCGGAGGCTGACCCACACCCGCCTTGGGCTACCCGGAGGAGGCCCCACCCCCATCTCCATCCCGGGGATCCCACAGCCCCGCCCTTCAGGCCACCCGGGAGAAAGGGACTGGACTCACCTTCAGGTGGATGGGGAAGGACCGTTCCTGCAGGAGAGGTCCCAGCAGCGTCTGCTCCACGCTGACCAGCTCCGAGGTCGAGTCCACCACGCGGGCCAGCGCACTGCGCATGGCCATCCTGGCCAGGGTGCAGGGCCGGCTGTCCCGGGGGAAAGGGAGCAGCTCGGCGCCCCCCTCGGCGCCCCGCACGGCCTCCGTCTCGGGGGAGCTGACCCACGCCGCTGCCCCCTCTTCGCTCCCGGGTGCCCGCCGGGCCCGCAACTGGCCTGAGCGCCCAATCGGGGCGACGGGCACGTGGTCCGGGCCTCGCGGGCTCCCCGGGGCCCCGGGCCCTTCCCCCCAGCCCCACTCCTGCTGCAGCAGCTGCAGGGTCTGCAGGGCCACCATTTGGTGGCCGATGGAAGCCACTAAGGGCGCGGGGCTGGCCATCGCCCCGGCTCGGCGGCCCCGGGGCGCACGCTCGCCGAGCGGAGCCGAGCAGGTGGCGGGCGCCGGAGCGAGCGAGGCGGGGCGGCGGCGGCGGCGGCGGCGGCGGGCGGGGGTCGCGGGGGGTCACATCTCCCGACTCGCCGTCCCTCGTCGTCGTGGGTGGCCGGCCCCGCCCCCGGCCCGCAGTCGGCGGCGACCCGCGCGGGCCCCGGCATTCGCTTCCCCGAAGTCAGACGCGCTGGTTTCGGACCCGAGCGGCTGCCAAAAGCCGCCGCCGCTCCGGGTGCAGCTTGAACGTCAGCCAGACGCCGAGCTCGGGCTCTTCCGCCTCTCCAGGGCTTCGGTGGCGAAAACGTGCTGCTTTGTGCGGATGCATCGCTGGGCAGATACCCCGCCCCCTCCTCCTCTGGGGGATGCCTGCCCCTGAGAACCACTGAAGGCCTGGCGTGGAGGACGTCAAAAACCCACCCAGGACCAGAAATGCAAAGCGCCACCAGGCAGAGCCCGAAAGGAGACTTGACACTTTTCCTTCCCCTTCCCAACCCTCGGGGGACCCTTCAGTGAAACTCCTTGAAGTACCCCTTCAAGGACTTCAAATTCGCCCAAGCTAAAGACACGGGCTGTGTATCCCAAAGTTCTGCCCTTCTTGGCATTCTCCATGCCCTATGGGCACTGACATCCTGACCTCAGAAGCGGCAACGTGACGTCACAGCTACTACCACCTGCCCCCCCTTCACCTCCCGCAGAAGCTCAACCCTGGCACTGCCGAAATGAGGATCCTTAACAATGTCGTGTGAAAATTCCCCAAGAGCTCAGCAAGAACAAAGCTGAATTATTTTATGAGCTATGAACCCCTGGACAACTGTACGAACACTTGCTGCTTTCAATTCAACTTGATTTAAATTCCTTAAATGGGAAGTAAAGTACTGGTAATTTTGTGCTTTATAGATTGGCAACCCTTCGATGCGTGTACCAGGTGTATAAGGAAAAAACAAAAAAGGCACTTGAGGGGAACGGCATGAAGAACTGACCCAGAGAAGTGTCGTTTCTGCCTTTCTCGTGGAAGGAAAACCACCCAAATAATCCCACGGCCCAGCAGACCAAAGAGACCCTGGCAGACCAGGACTGCAGGGTGAAATTTCACTCTTCCTTTAGAAGCAAGAATCCTGTGGGGTCAGGTCTGGAAGCATCTGTGACTGGAAAAGCCATTCCAGTGGGTCTGTTAACACAGAAGTGATCAGTAAGAGATAGGAGGGTGAGAGCAGGGTCCTTTAAAGATTCTTTAGCTCTGGGACAGATTGATCCCATGTAAACCTCCCCACCCTCCAGCAAAGGTTCCTTCTCCTGTGAAAACAAATCGGAATGCCAAAGTAAAGAAAACTTTGCTGAAGCAAAGAATGATTATGTTCACACTAATTACAACTAAGTAAAAAAAAAATGCACATCTGTGCATTGACTGGGAGGAAATTCTGTTGCAGGGAGGTAGTTTAATGTTGATTACATTCTCTTGACATAAAGTTCCTTGGTTCATAATAAAAAAAAATACAGAAATTCCTCCAAATTATCTATTTATTGTTTTTAATCCTTGAATGTTGAAGTGCATTAGGCTCAGCAGAGACTAAACGGGAATAGCACAAACTAAGCCCTAATTTTCACAGAGCGTGCCAGAACCGGGGCTCCTCCTCTTTCCAGACACAGGAAATCCATTTCCATGGGCTTACTCTTCCACTATGGAATGGCTGACTGCAAAACTCTCTTGACAGATGGAATTCCAGCCAACAGCAGAATTAAAATCACTAGACAGAGCAGGACCCGAGGCCCCTCTTCTGCATGCCATGCTGATTCTGAGAGCCATGAGACTGGCTGGATGTCAGGGTGTACGTGGGAGGCCAGAAAAGCACAGGGGTCTGAGGGGTGAGCCGCACTGCCCAGAGACGGCGGCCCTGGTGTCCTCCGGAAGCAGTGCATTGTCCAGCAGTGCCATGCTGTCTGTCTCTGCCATAGGGCACATCCTCGTTTGCCATAACTTCAAAATCGCTTGTGGTCCCAAGCTGGAGGCATGAGACCCTAACTGAGGGAAAGGCTTCCTAGAATACTGAAATGAATTAGTGGCAAAGTAGGTCTGCCTTTGGTCTAAAACATTTTCAAACTTACCTATGCAGGGCCACCAAAACAATTACACACCTCCTATTGCTATACCCACAATTTGAGTCACACTGAAAGAAAAAATAATAATAAACCTCATTCAAAAGGAGCTAAGTAATAGGTTGTTGGTGCTATAGTGGTGACCACACCTGCCTTCCAAAAGAGCAAAGTACAGGACTGGGGTGGAAAGAGGGGTGGCTTGCTAGGTAAAATGCTTGCCACGTGCCCCAGTCGGGTTCGCATTGCAGGTAGAAATCACCCAACCAACCAAGAGCAGCTTGTAGGGGAAAGAAAAGAGGTTTATTTTGGCTTACGGGCTCGAGGGGGAAGCTCCATGATTGCAAGGAAAACGACAGCGTGAGCAGAGAGTGGACATCACCCCCTGGCCAACATAATGTGGACAATAGCAACAGGAGAGTGTGCCAAACACTGGCAAGGGGACAGTGGCTATAATACCCATAAGCCTGCCCCCAACAATACACTGCCTTCAGGAGGCGTTAATTCCCAAATCTCCATCAGTTGGGAACCTAGCAATTGGAACACCCAAGTTTTTGGGGGACCCCTGAATAAAAGCACCACACCACACAAACTTGAGGACCTAAATTTGAATCCTCAGATAAAATGTCCAATGTGGAAGTATGTGTCTATAATACCAATAAGCAGAGACAGAATCGGTGGGACTCACTGGCTAGCTAGTCTACCTGAATTGGTGAGGTCTAGATTCAGCAAGAGACCATATCTCAAAGGATAAGGTGGAGAGAGATTGAGGAAACCCCCCCTTGTTAACCTTTGACCTCCATTAGCATGCACATGAGCGCCTGCACAATACATGCGCCCGCATACATACAGGTACTACACACACACACACACACACACACACACACACACACTTTTTTTTTGTGGGGGGGAAAGCGTTGCATAACTGTTACTTTTACTTCCAGCGTTTATCAAATTTATGAGGCTATGTTCTCTTTTCTCAGAGAATGTTCCTCACCCTTCATGCTCAATCCGTGAGATCAGGTAGAATAATAAACTACTAGTTGCTGAAGGAATCTGTGCTTCTAAGCTAAGGCCAATCATGCTTCACATCCCCCATAATCCAGTTTGACCCAACTGGAACTGCTGAATACACTGTAAAAGGGAAAACAATGGAACTACATATAGATTCCCCACTGCCCCCCACAAAAAGAGCATGTCCTCTTAATAAGAAAATACAATATAAGATAGTCTAATCAATGCAATGATTTATTGTCCTATGCTATAAATCATCTGAAGATAGGTTTAAACTGCAGGTCAATGGTGTCATGAAAACCTCTGGTTCCTTCCATCTTTTTTCTGTGCCATCCTTAGCTCTGCTTTCTCCTTGATCCTTGGTCCTTGGGCTACTTCCCCTATGGCTACAACATAGCAGCAGTGGTTCTTGGCATTGCCTTTTGACAACAATCTCTGGAAAAAGAGGTCATCTCTTCCTCTGAGTCCCTCCTCAAGAGCTGGAAGACATATCTCAAAAGCTTTCAGATGTCTTTGCCCAACTTCCTCTTGGCCCAAATAGTGTAACATATTTGTGTCAAGGTAATCATCTTTGAGAGGATAAAGGGGGATGCCACAAGGGTCTTAGGTAAACCAGAATCCAATCCCTGAAGCATATGGCTGCACTCAAGATGTTGAATCCTTAATAGGAATCAAGGCTCTGTTACCAAGCAACAGATCACAATGAGCCTCTTTCAGTGACCCTGGGGAAAGAACATGCCCGATCTCCAGGGCCACTCCTATTTCTGAGTACCCAGGAAACCCAGTGTGATGAGGCTAACACTTACACTATAAATGTGTGACTGCCATGAAACGAAAATCCTGGTTGTGGTGCCCCTGCAGCCATCCTATGAGGAGAGCCTGGCATTGATGAGCCAACACTGAAGAGAGAGAAGTCAACCCACGTAGAGAGAGAAGGCACAGTCCTTTACAGCATCATCTGAACCCCACAGAAGCTGCTCAGCAAGATAGGCCAACCCAAATGGTTCAGTTACACAAACCTATAAAGTCTCTTTGAGCTACTTTGGGTTACATCGATCACCTCTTCAACAGGAAGAATCACAAACAAAATGTTTGATATGTCACAGGAATGGTAGCAGGTTAACTGGGCAAGTCTGTGACCCAGTGCTCCTGAAAGCAAAGCATTGGGTCCCTTCAACAAAACACCTCTGAAGTGTGCTAGCCATTCACCTGGCTTTCAAGTTCAATAGTTGTAGCTAAGATTCTGTTTTGGTTTGGTTTTGGTTTTTGTGTTTGTTTGTTTTTTGAGATAGGGTCTCACTCTAGCCCAGGTTGATCTGGAATTCACTATGTAGTCTCAGGGTGGCCTTGAACTCACAGTGATCCTCCTACCGCTGCCTCGCGAGTGCTGGGATTAAAGGTGAGAAACTCACTGATGAGTCTTCTAAATTTTTATTATTTATTTATTTAGTTATTTGATGGTGGTGGGGGGAGGAGATGCAGGTCCAGAAAATGGACATGCCAGGTCCTCCAGCCACTGCAAATGAACTTCAGACACATGTGTCACCTTGTACATCTGGCTTACATGGGTCCTGGAGAATTGAACCTAGGTCCTTCGGCTTTGTAGGCAAGTGCCTTAACTGCTAAGCCATCCCTTCACCCCTGATGGATCTTTTAAAATGAGCACCAAGGGCTAGGGAGATGACTTAGCACTTAAGGCACTTGCCTGTGAAGCCTAGGGATCCAGGTTGGATTCCCTTGTACTTACATAAGCCAGATGCACAAGGGGGCGCGTATGTCTGGAGTTCATTTGCAATGGCTAGAGGCCCTGGCATGTTCATTCTCTCTCTTTCCCTTTCCCTTTCCTTCTCCCTCTCCCTCTTCCTCTCCCTCTCTCTATCTCTCTCTACCTCTTTCTCGCTCAAATAAATAGACAAAATATATTTTTTTAATATGAGCACCAAAGACATTGAGACCCCTGTGGACAGGAGAAAGGAATAGAAAGGAAGTAGAAAGCCATTTTTGACCAGCTAATGGACAGGGAAGACTATCATTAGATAAACAAACATCATGGTGGTTCTCTTAATCCAAGGTTCCTTTCCCACACAAGTAGAACATGCTGACCCCAGATAGAATGGCCTAGAAGCTGGGCATAGTAGGAGCAGAAGGGAACTGGTAGAAGGTACAACTATGTAGTCTTCCTCAAAGGACTTGGCAGAGCTCAGATACATTTGAGCCCTGCTTATGGTCTTTGGCACTTTTCTTCAAAAGGAATCCAAGAGAATTCCAGAAATGGAGCTGTTAACCTTCAACGCACCCTGATGAAGTTCATAGGTGAGGGCAAAACAAAAACATGTCCAGAGAGACCAAAGAGCTATTATTCTTGAATAAAAATCACAATTGAAGAGAAACAGATGCCGAATAAATATACTAAGATATGAAAATTCACTGTAAAAGCAAAAACAATCAAATAAGGGGAAGGTGTAGGCCCAAGAAGAAACGGCAAGAAAGATCAAATTTCTTTTTAAAAAACATGTAATTGTAATGTTTGAAGATGCCAAGTCATAAAATACACACGAAGTTCTAACTTTGGCCTAAGCATTTGATTTGCAGGAAAAAATAAAAAGATGCAATCCTGCCACATAACTTTGGAATTGCCAAAACCAATTGTTTACATAGGACGGTGTGTTTTTAAAACATCATATATGCACTGCCTGCCCAGACCCTGTGAAACTGGTGGCCCTGAGCAAAGCTTTGGGATGCCACTGAAGAACAACACAGAAGAGTGGATAAAGAGAGCTTTATTTTTTAAATTTTATTTATTTTTATTATTTATTTGAGAGCGACAGAGACAGAGAGAAAGACAGATAGAGGGAGAGAGAGAGAATGGGCGCGCCAGGGCTTCCAGCCTCTGCAAACGAACTCCAGACGCGTGCGCCCCCTTGTGCATCTGGCTAACATGGGACCTGGGGAACCGAGCCTTGAACCAGGGTCCTTAGGCTTCACAGGCAAGCACTTAACCACTAAGCCATTTCTCCAACCCCGAAGAGAGCTTTATTGATATAAAGTATACTCTTAAAACTCTCCTGTGGTAGGGCTGGAAAGATGGCTCAGCAGTTAAAAGTGCTTGCCTGCAAAGCCTGCTGGTCCAGGTTTAATTCTCCAGTACCCACATGCACCACATGCATAAAGTTACAGATGTATCTGGAGTTTCTTTGCAACAGCAAGAGACCCTGACATGGCCATTCACTCTCTTCTCCCTTTTAGTCTCTTCTCCCTCCCCTTCTCTTTCTGTCGGCTCACAAATAAAATTTTTAAAAATCTTTTATTTAAGAGAGTAAAAGAAGCATAACCAGAGAGAGAGAGAAAAAAAAATGGGTGTGCCAGACTGCAAACAAACTATATAGACACATGTGCCTCCTTGTGCTTTACATGAGTATTGGGAAATCAAACCTGGGTCCTTTGGCTTTGCTGGCAAGGGTCTTAACTGCTAAACCATTTCACCAGTCCACAAATACTTTTTTTAAAAAAAAATCTTTATGTTTAAGCCAGGCGTGGTGGCGCATGCCTTTAGTTCCAGCACTTGGGAGGCAGAGGTAGGAGGATCGCCATGAGTTCGAGGCCACCCTGAAACTACAGAGTTAATTCCAGGTCAGCCTGAGCCAGAGTGAGACCCTACCTCGGAAAAAAAAAAAAAAATATATATATATATATATATATATATATATATATATATATATATATATATTTTTTTTTTTAAAAGTCTCTGTGTTGAAGGCTTGGGCCCTAGCTGATGGATCTGATCATTGAGAGGGGATTGGTTCTGGCTGAATCAATGGATTTATTTCTAGAAAGAATTCTTTATATTGGCGATGGGGGGGAGCAAATTTTAAAAGAGTATATGTCAACTTTTTTAGTTTTAGCCACTTTGGTAGATAATATTGTCTTTAAGAAGGAAAAGTGGGGCCCTGGATTTTCATGCAGCCTCCACAACAGGACAGCCTGGCTGGATTTTGATTATACAATGTCAGTCCTGTCATGCCAGCACTGATGAGGCCAAAGCATGAGGGTAAAAGTATTTACCAGGTCAGAAGGGATGTATAAGTTTTAATAAAGAACAAACATTGTGAACAGAAACACCGAAGGTAAACTCAGTGAGAATTGCACCCCTGAGAGGGAATGGGGTCCTTTAATTGTAGTTAAGAGAAGTCACCTCACTTTGCCTCCAGGGCCATTTGTGTGGGCTCAGAACAGCTCACTATCTTGATAGTAAATTTTATAACACAGTTTTCCCCACGAGACTGGCCATTTGGGGTGAGACTCTATAAGGCATCACAAATCACTGAATCAGTCAAGCAATTCGGGTCTCACCATTAGCAAGTAGATTTTGCTTTTCATTTTTGACTTATTTACGTATTTACCTATTTATCTTGCATTTTTGTCTTTACAACCCTTGCATATCTTTTTTATGGGAGCTAAACTTAAAGCCTGCTTTATATCTTATTTTAATTATCTGCATATGGCTTATAGTGTTGAAATTCTAAAAAATAAAAAAAATGATAAAAATGGACAAAAGATTGGCATAGTGCCACAGTTAACAAACTCAGAGCTCAGGAGGGAGAGGTAGGAGGAGTGAGAGTTTAAGGCCCGCCTGGAAGAAACATCAAGAGTCTGCCTCAAAAAGGTGTGTGTCATCAGAGGAAGTAGAAATGTTCTAATGGCTTTGTCAACTAGATTGTGTCATGGGTGGGCAGGGAAGTGCCTCCCAGCATTCCCTCTTTCCTCAGCCAAGGCAGCAAGCGCAGTCATGGCTCTTGTGCTTATGAAGGATAATTCACCCTGGGGCACAGGGAGGGTAAGAAAATAATCCAAGTTGATCTCAACATGTGAGAAAGTGAAAGTGGAAAGTAGATACGTTCCCCCCCCCACCCCCGCACCCCAGCGTGAAAGGATGAGGGGGCTGAGGGGCAAGAGCCAAATGTGCCTCGAGTCACTGGACCTATGTCTTGGTACACCAGTTCCCCTCCGCGTGCCACCCTGGGGTGACTTGGAGTGGTCCCTCTCCTGGATTAGGAAGAGACTTTCTTAGAAGCCCACAAATTAGTCTGTTGCAGTTAGATGTGTGAGATGCAGGGTTGTGTCATATTCATGAAGTTGAAAATTTTACTACTACATGGGAAAGGACAACGGTGCCTTGCGCATGCTCCTGGGGAGGGGTTTCTTGAAGACCAGCTGGAGCCTGCTCCTGAAACTAGTTTTGTCCCCTGCCACCCCTGGCCCCAGAGCCCAATCCTTCTTATCTAGTAAGCTCCCTTGTTTCTTATCCCCAATATTCCTAACTTTGCCATTTTAACCTAATATTCACATAACCCTAACAGATTCCAGGAACTTTAAACCTCAGTGAAAAATGTCACCATCCATCACTGTTTAAGATCACTCTGTATGTTCAAGTTCTGGTAGGTACAATTTTAAGATAGGAGTGCTTGACAAGTTTGAAACATTTTTTTTCTTTTAATTTTTATTTATTTATTTGTTTGAGAGAAAGAGAGACAGACAGACAGACAAACAGGCAGGCAGGCAGGCAGAATGGATGTGCCAGGGCCTCCAGCCACTGCAAACGAACAGATGTACGCACCTCCGCCCCTTGTGTATCTGGCTTAAGTGGGTCCTGGGGAATCGAACCGAGGTCCTTTGGCTTTGCAGACAAGCGCTTTAACCGCTATGCAATCCCTCCAGCCCTAAAACTATTTTTTTTTAATTTCCCCAATACTTTTCCTTACACAAACACTCAGTCTCTTACACACCTTTCCTCCCTAGGGAATTTTCTACTTTTGTTTCTTGATGTCTTTTATGTCATTTTCATGACTGAACCAACATTACGGTTTCATCATTTGTCATTTCTCCCGGTTTTTTTCCAGAGCTTTTTTTTTTTCCTGTGGAATTGCAGTGAACCTGCAGGGAGGGGCTGGAAGGCATTGTTCTTTTGTTTAGCTTTTACTTCTCCCCATAAAGTATAATAAATCCATGAAGTCAAAATTTATACTAAAAGGGCTGGAGAGATGGCTTAGTGGTTAAGCGCTTGTCTGTGAAGCCTAAGGACAATGGTTTGAGGCTCAATTCCCCAGATGCACAAAGGGGCGCACGCATCTGGAGTTCATTTGCAGTGGCTGAAGGCCCTGGCGCGCCCATTCTCTCCCTCTTTCTCTCTCTCTCTTGCTTGCTCATTCACTGGCCCCTTTCCCTCTTTGTCACTCTCAAATAAATAAAAGTAAGCAAAATTTAAAAAAATATATACTAGAAGATTTAGTAAACTCTCCCAGCTCTGAAACCCTGGGCCCAGGAGAGATAAGACAGTCTTGAGAACTGGATGGGCACCTTGCCACCCTGACTCTATGTGCCAAGAGAAGCCAACAGATCCACTTATTTTATTTATTTGGTCATTTTAATTGCTGTTTTCTCAAAATATCAGTAAGAATAGTCTGAGGAGTTGAAATAAGGTAAAAGGTGCTTTAAAAATAAAACCCTGTTGAATTTCATTGCAGTTACCCCTTTGTCTCCCTGGCAGAAAAATAATATTCTTAAGTTTATACATATTTTAGCATAAAAAAATCTTATACCCTTTTCTCAGTTACTCAGTTGTTAATTAATGAATTGAAACTTAGACATGCTTGACCACAAAACATAAATGTTCCTAAGAAATGATCAAATTTCAGTTTGATCAAGCTTGTGCTCAAAAGTCATATGTAAATTAATTGGTCCATACCCCATATTAGAAAATTGAAACCACATTCAAAGGATCCAAAGCCTCTCTTCAAATACCTCAGTGTCCAAGAAGCCTCTCCCGGCCCTGGTGGAGGGGTGCTTCCGAGATGGTAATGATTTGTCCAAAGAACTGCTGTCCTGCTCATGTGAGATCAGAACAACATCTAATACTGCTGATTTTTACCAGGAGTTTTATTTACCAGGGGCTTATTTTCAAGAGAAGTTTGAGTGACGATCAGCATAATGGTAGACTGAGATGCATGAAAAGCCTATTTTGAAAGCTCTTATTTTATTCAGAAAAACTGACAATATCCTTCAAGTTGTAACTTTGCTTTAACTCCTTGAATTTTGCTGCCAGTGTCTTCAGTTATAAAATTTAACTGCCATAGACGGAATAATTTACAGAAACTAATGGATTTTGATCATGTGCATGATAAAGACACCTGACTGAAAAATCCAAGAGCATGCACACACATACACACACACACACACACACACACATGCATACACATACATGAACAAATGAATGTTTAAGATACATGCAATGAATATTTAAAATTATTAACTTTTCCATATGCGACAATAGCCAATTAAAAATGCCAGAAGAGGGCTGGAGAGATGGCTTAGTGGTTAAGCACTTGCCTGTGAAGCCTAAGGACCCCAGTTCAAGGCTCAATTCCCCAGGACCCACGTTAGCCAGATGCACAAAGGGCACACGCATCTGGAGTTCGTTTGCAGTGGCTGGAGGCCCTGACGTGCCCATTCTCTATCTCCCTCCTCTCTATGTCTGTTGCTCTCAAATAAATAAAAAATTTTAAAAAAAAATGCCAGAAGAAAAATGGTCCAATTAATTCATAACAACAAACCTACAAAATAACTGGAAACTAACAAAATATTTTCAAGCCTGTATATTATTAAAAATTATTTACAAGGCTGGGAGATGGCTCAGTGGGTAAGAGCACTCGCTGGGAAAGCATGAGGACCTGAGCTTAATTCCCCCATCAGCACTAAGACCAGGTGTGGCTGCACATGCCTTGAGTCCCAGCGCTGAGGTGAGTAGGAGAATCTACCAAAACAGAAATAACAGATGAGCAAGAGAACAAGACACTTCATCTGGCCTCCCCACATATGCACGTGGGGCACATGCCTCTGCACACACATATGCCCACAATATCACCCATACAATACACACACCAAAATAAGAAAAAGAAAGCCCTACATATCCATGTAAAAAGCGATAGATGAGACTTGAATATGTGGAGAAAATACTCTTTCTAGTTGAATGATACAAATATTAGAAAGGCATCAATTTTCTCTAAATCTTAAAAAAAAAAATCAATGCAAGCCCATAGGAACCACAAAATCTTTATAAAACTAGGCAAATTCATCCCCAAAATGCAGCTAGGAAAAAAAAAAAACATCTGAATAACTAGAAAATAATTTAAGATTAGTATCACTAGGAGAAACATACCTTACTGAATGTCAAAATATACTGTGATAGAAAATCTTTTTTTAATTTTTTTATTGGCAACTTCCATAATTGTAAACAATACCTCATGGTGATTCTCTCCTGCCCCCCACTTCCCCCTTTGAAACTCCACTCTCCATCATATCCCCTCCCCCTCTCAATCAGTCTCTCTTTTATTTTGATGTCATGATCTTTTCCTCCTATTATGATGGTCTTGTATAGGTAGTGTCAGGAACTGTGAGGTCATGGATGTCCAGGCCATTTTGTGTCTGGGGGGAGCATGTTGTAAGGAGTCCTACCCTTCCTTTGGCTCTTACATTCTTTCTGCCACCTCTTCTGCAATGGACCCTGAGCCTTGGAAAGTGTGATAGAGATATTTCAATGTTAAGCACTCCTCTGTCACTTCTTCCTAGCACCATGGTGCCTTCTGAGTCATCCCAACATCACTGTCATCTGAAAAGAGAAAGTTCTCTAACAAAAAGTGAGAGCAGCATTAATATATGGGTATGAACATTAAGAGAAGTGCTTACTGGGCAATTTGGTGAGCATGCTACATACATTTAGCCAGACAGCAGCAGACATTACACCCTTAAAGCTCATGACTACCCCTGTTGTAGGTTTTCAGTAGCAGGGATGTCTTCCCTCCTGTGTGATGGAAAATCTTGATTGCTAGCTGGATTGGACTGAGAGATGGCCAGGAGACTAGAAAAGCACATTTTCCAGTGCATCTGTAAAGGTGCTTCAAGAGATGGTTAACAAGGGAGGAAGACCATCCCTGAAGGTACACAGGGGTTAAGTAAAAGGGGAAGTAGAAGGAAGGCCATTAACACAGTTGCTCTCTCTGTTCCCTGGCTGCCATGAGGTGAGCTGTTGTTATGACACACTCTCCCCATGATGACTCATTTAAACCCCTGGAACTATGAGCCAAAAAAAATTCTTCTATTAGGCTCAGGTATTTTGTTACAGCAAGGGAAAATGAACAAATGTTCAATAAACTATAGTAATTTTAAAAGTATGGAAATGGTACAAAATTCAGCAAACAGTATGTTATTTTATTTATTTCAGCTAGTGATATGATAATTGACTGTTATCTCAGTCTGGTTGTGCTACTATAAAAAAAAAATACCAAAGGGCTGAATAGATGGCTCAGCAGTAAAGGCACTTGCCTGTAAAGACTAATGAGCCAGTATCCATTCCCCAGTACCCACCAAAAGCCAGATGAACAAGGGGGTGCATGCATGCATCTGGAGTTCATTTGTAGAAAGGCTGGAGGCCCTAACATGTCCAGTTTTTCTCTGTCACTGTCTGTGTGTGTGTGTCTTCTGCTTGTAAATAAATAAATAAAAATATTGTTTTAAAAAATGCTACATACTAGGAGATTAAGAAGACAGTTATTTCTCACAGTTTGGGAGGCAAGGAGCCCAAAGTGTCTGGTAAAGGTTACTCTCTCTGTTTCTAAGATAGTGCCTTAGGGCTGCATTTTCCAGAAGGGGTACATGCTATGCCTTAAAATGATAGACACTGAGGACACTCCACCCCTACCAATCCAGAGATCTAGAGACACAGAGACTCCCAAGACCTCATCACTGAAGTAGACCCAAAACGAACCCAACATGGCTCAGGGAAATTCGCGGAAGACAGGTGCGGAAAGATTGTTAGAGCCACAAGTTGGGACATTATGCACAGAGACATTGCCTCTTCCGCATAACTGATGGCTATTCCACAATTCACGACCCATGACTGGCATCCCTATGAGGAGGGCCCCTTGGGGGAAGGCGTATTGAGGGTAAGGATGGTACCAACATGTGCTGTTTACACACTGAGTATGTCCATAACTAATAAAGAAAAAATGATGGAAGGTGAAAGACTAGAAAAGGATAAGCCCTCTCCATGAAAGTTTCACATGGGCTCCCGTGGTAGTTTGAATGGATGACCCCCAATATAATCAGGAGTTTATTTAAAATTGTAATTTAGATCCTCAGCCACCTGGCTGGATGAGGTGGCACAGGTGATCTTAGGGTCCAGCCCTCAGGTGTGGTAGTGGAGTTGGACTTCCAGTGTAAAGATACAAAAAGTGCCCAGAGTTCCCGAAGGGCGCTGTGCGGGGTGGCTTTTGGCTTTTGGGTTTTGGCTTTTGGTAATGGCTTCAGCTTTCTCTGCTTGGACCTGTGAAAGCAAGCCAGCTTCTTCTGGCATTATGAGAAGTCCCCTGTTTCAATAAATCCCTTCCTCCCAGAGCTGTGTCTCGTTCGGAAGTTCAGCTCAGTGACCTGGAGCTGTCTGCCCCAGCACTTAAGCCCATTCATGAGACAACAACCCTGTCACTTCCCCCAGGCCACACCTCCCAATAGTTTTGCTTGTACATTAAATTTTAACATAAATTTTGAGAAGGAAAAAACCATTCAAAATGCAGCAGTAATCTGTTTGGATAAAAATGAAGTTAGATGTGTTCTCACTTCATGTGCAAGCATAAATAACAGATGGAGTGAAGAGATAAATGTAAAATATCAAAATTATATAAGTATTGGAAGGAAGCACTATGAATATATTTATAGTCACTGAGGGAGGAACCATTTCTGAACAAGATACAGAACTTAACCTCATAGAGGAAGAACTGGATGCATTTTATTATGCAAAATATTCAAACTTGTTTGATGATAGCATAGGTGACATTAAAAATAAATGACAGTCTGAAAAATATTTACAACACACAAACCAAATGAGTGATGAATGTGTGACTGCACATCAAGCAACCTTAAATTTCACAAATGATCCATATTTTGATTGCACATAGACAAAAACATCTAGATGAAATAAGGTTCAACAAACACATGAAAAGACACTTAATCTCACTTGTAATCAGGAAAATGCAAATGAAATCAACATGTAACATGACCCTCCTCCAACCCAAATCCTCCCTGGCAGAATTGAAAGTTGGTTAAAAGACAGTTTGCCAACAATGTGGGATGGAGGCTGGGGTCATATGTCATTGGGGATTCACAGATTTGGTCTTTGGGGAAGATAATTTTGGTCCTACAGAAATACCACCCCATGAGCACAGCTGTTTGCACAATATTGTAAATTTTAAAGCCGGCATGGTAGGGGAGTGCAGACAACTGAAATCGCTGCCTGCAAAGTGAAGGGGTGGATGGATAGAACTGTGGATCCCCAGAAACACGTGCTCCTCAAACAGCAAAGGCTTTTACCAAGAACAGGTAAGACAATACCTGCCACTATGGAAGGAAGCAAGTCACAAAACACACGACTCCGTGACAAGTGTTAATACAAACTTGGCCTTTTCCCTGGCCAGGCAAGGTGCCAGGGGACAAAGTCACAGAAATAAGTGAAACCACTAATGTTCCCTCATGAAGCTTACATTCTCCTATAGGGGCCATGACAAACATAGCAAATAAATGTAACCCTTGGTGTGTGATAAATGCCACTAAGGAATGTGAAGCTTAGGGTTGGAGAGATGGCTCAGCGGTTAAGGTGCTTGCCTGCAAAACCTAAAGACCCAGGTTCAATTCCCCAGTACCCATGGAAAGCCAGATGCACAGTGGCACCTGCATGCATCTGGAGTTTGCAGTGGTGGAGACCCTCATGTGCCCATTCTCTCCCTCTCCCTCTCCTCATTCTCTCCCTCTCCCTACCTCTCTCTCTCTCTCTTTCTCTCTCTCTCTCTCTCTCTCTCTGTGTGTGTGTGTGTGTGTGTGTGTCTTCACTCCTATCTCTATGGGTTTGCAAATAAATAAATAAAAATATTTTAGGGGGCTGGAGAGATTGCTTAGTGGTTAAGGCACATTCCTGTGAAGCGTAAGGACCCAGGTTCAATTTTCCAGGTCCCATGTGAGCCAGAGTCACATGTGGCGCATGCATCTGGAGTTTGTTTGCAGTGGCTAGAGGCCCCCGTGTGCCCATTCTTTCTCTCTCTCTCTCTCTAATAAATCAATAAATAAAAATAAAAAAATTTAAAACTATTTTTTTAAAAAAGAAACGTAGGGTCTGGAGAGATGGTTTAGAAGTTAAGGCACTTTTCTGTGAAGCCTAAGGATCCAGGTTCAATTTCCCAGTACCTACATAAGCCAGATGCATATAGTGTTACATAAGTCTGGAGTTTATTTTCAGTGGCTAGATACTCTTGCATGCCCATATCCACCACCCACTCTCCCTTTCTCATAATAAAAAAATAAGTAATAAAAATGTAAAATTTTAAAAGGAAATATAAAACTTAGAGTGTCATTTTTACTTATTTATATTTATTTATTTGACAAAGAGAAAGAAGCAGGGGAGGGGGGATGGGAGAGAATGGGCATGCCAAGGTCTCCAGCCACTGAAAATGAACTCCATCCACCTTCTACATCTGGCTTACAAGGGTCCTGGGGGGGTTGAATCTCGGTCCTTTGGCTTTGCAGGCAAGGTCTTAACTGCTAAGCCATCCCTTCAGCCCTACTTATTTATTTTAAAACTGCATTCACTATAGGCACCAGCAATGAGACAGTAACTTTTAAATAAGGGGATATTTTACATTGAAACCACGTTCTTCCCCTATCCTCATTAAGCTCCATAGCCATCTCATGGCGCAAAATGTATTCAGTCCAACCTCAGAAGTCCCCATAGTCTTTAATAGTGCCAACATCCTTCAAAAGTCCAAAGTGTATTCTGGGACTGAAGCCAATCTCTTAACTGGGACCCTCTATAAAATGAAAACACAAATTACATACTTCCAACATATAATGGCACAATGTAAATATTCCTATTCCAAAACAGAGAAAGAGAAAAACAGCAAGAAAAAAAAAAAAAAAAAAAAAAAACTGGGCCAAAGCAAGAGCAAGGCCTGTCAAGACAAATACCAAATTCTAAAGCTCTATTTCTGGTATCTGGTACTCCTGATGAAATCATCTGGCCTCTAAGGGGCTTGGGTAGTGGGCCCCTCCAGCTACGCTGCCTGTAGTACATACAGCCTCTCTCATTGGCTGACTCCACTCTGAGCCTTCTCTCATTGGTTGGCTCCACTCCGAGCCTGCTCTCATTGGCTGAGTCCACTCTAAGCCTTCTCTCATTGGTTGGCTCCACTCAGCCTTCACGTTCCCTTCCAAGAACGCCACATTGTCTTAGCTTCTCCCAACATCCTGGGGGCTATGGTGCAACTTAGGGTTCACCTTCAAGCTTCACACAGTGACCTCTCAGGGTTTCCTTGCATACATTGCTTGGTCTCAGTGGCTCTCTGAAACAATGATGAAATACTGCAGCTGGGCATTTTTCATGTCTGTAAAACCAGTGTCATATGGACAATACTGCCAAGTTTTAGTACCAGTTTGGGATGGAGTCTGGCGGCCTTTTTGGGCCTCAGCTGTTAGTGGCCTTTATAGGCCTTGGTTGATGAATTTGTGAAAATACTTTTCTAGGGAGCTGTTTTTGAGGAAAATAGAATGTGTTCAACATTTTTCTCCATATCTTTTCTTTCAAAAGAATTTGCATTTTCACTAGCTAAAGCCTTTAATGAGTGGGGTCTTATCCTCACGACATCTTTCCTATAGTCCTAGAGCAGAGAAGTTGGCTTGTTTTTAATGGTGGTAATCTCCTACACTATTGGAGCCCTTGTATCTAGAAATTTAAATTTGCTCACATTTCTTTCCTTACCAAACTTCACATTTTTCACATCATTCTGCTCTGCATTTTGCTCGCCTTCACTGTAGACCTGAGTAAAAGCAATCAATAGAAAACAAAGCTCAGACTCATCATTTAGCCTTGAAACTTCATCTACCAAACACATCAATCCATTACTTTAAAATCATTCTTTAGTCGCTTCTCAGGACATGGACAAAATGCAGCCCAATTGTTTGCCAAATATCATAAGAATTGCCACCAGCCCAGCTCGTGATAGAGTCCCTGTTTCCTCTGAAATCCCATGAGCCATGTCTCCACAGCCCACATTTCTTTCATCCTTCTGGTCTCCTACCAGAATGGCTCTTTAAACTTTACTTACCGCATTATAAAGCTTCTCGCCACCAAAGTTCCAAACTCTTCCACATTCCTCCCACAAACCAATTCCAAAGCCTGTGAAACATACAGTCACATTTTATTGCAGCAACAGCCCCACTTCTGGTGTCAATTTTCTGTTTTAATTACTTTCTCGTTACTTGTGAGAATACCCGTCACCAGAAGTAACTTAATGAAGGAAAGGATTTATTTTGGGGTTACAGTTTTAAGGGGAAGTTTGATAGCAGGGAAGGCGTAGCAAGCCAATCGATCACATTTCAGTCGGGATCAGAGAAAGTAAAGGAAGTGAGCCTAGGCTATAAAACCGTAAGTCTGCTCCTAGAAGCTCACTTCTCCCTCCTAAAGGTCCCACCATCTTCCCAAACGATGCCACCAATTGGGGACCAAGTTCTAACACATAAGCCTGTGGGGACATTTTATCTATTTGATAGAAAGATAAAGATATCATGACCCTTGGCCCCTAAAGGATTTTTACAGTTCCCTCAAAGACTTCTGAGTTAAACACTTCATCCCAAGGTAATGGTGTAATGGAGAGGTAGTGATACCTTTGGGAGAAAGAGCCTTAGAAGGAGGTAGTTAGGTTTCTAGAAGTGAGCTCTCAAAGAACCTCAAAGAAACACTCTCTCTCTCTCTCTCTCTCTCTCTCTCTCTCTCTCTCTCTCTTTCTCTCTGCCACAATGAGATCAACAGCTTTATTCTATCACACACTTTCCACCATGACATTCTACCCCACTCCAGGCCCAGAAATTATAAAACCAACTAACCAGAAACTAAAATCTCTTGAAGCCATGACTCAAAGTAAGTCTCTATTGTTTTTTCTAATTATTTTGTTTGTTTATTTTTATTTATTTATTTGAGAGCAACAGAGAGAGAGGCAGATAGACAGAGAAAGAATGGGTGTGCCAGGGCCTCCAGCCACGGCAAACAAACTCCAGATGTTTGAGCCCCCTTGTGCATCTGGCTTATGTGGAGCCTGGGGAATCAAGCCTCAAACTGGGGTCTCTAGGCTTCACAGACAAGTGCTTAACCTCTAAGCCACCTATCTCTCCAGCCCCTAAGTCTCTATTTTTTTTTTTTTTTTTTCGTTTTCTGAGGTAGGGTCTCACTCTAGCCCAGGCTGACCTGTAATTCACTAAGGAATCTCAGGGTGGCCTTGAACTCATGGCAATCCTCCTACCTCTGCCTCCCGAGTGCTAGGATTAAATGCATGTGCCACCATGCCCGGTTTAAGTCTCTATTCTTTTAAATTGTTTTTCTTAGGTATTTTGTCACAGCAACAGAAAGCTGACTAGCACAGTCATGTTTACAATTTTATAATGTTGTATTTATCACACTCATTAAACAGAACATTGACAAAATATTATCAAACCTATTCAATTTTCAATCCAATTCAGTATCACCCCAATAATCTTATTCAGAGATTCTTCTCCCACTTCTCTCCCCATTTTTTTTCTGAACCAAGATGTAAGCCTGCATTGAACATTACAGTTAACTGTCACATGTCCTTGGTCTTCTTTTCTTTTATAGCCAATGTTTACATTCCAAAGAATGCATTTTGTTTCAAGCTTTAAAAAATATTTTATTTATTTATTTTAGAAAGAGGTAGAAAGAGAGAGGAAGGGGAAGATAGATAGAGAGAGAATGGGTGCATCAGGGTCTCTCCCCTCTGCAAATGAACTCCAGACACATGTGCCGGCTTTTGCATCTGGTTTTATGTGGGTTCTGGAGAATAGAACCCAGGTCCTCAGGCTTTGCAGGCAAGCACCTTAACCACTGAGCAATCTCTCCAACCCTCCTTAATCTTCTCTAAGGTAGGGCTGTTCCTCAGCCGTTTTCATTTTTCATAGTAATAGTTTTTAAGAGTGTAGTGTGTTGCTGGTTGCTGGTTTGTTTGCTTGTTTTGTACTGGTTAGCTTTTCCTCTGTATGAGTTCACATAAAATTTCCCTAAGGTTAAATTCAGTGCATTGGTGGTAATAATATGACACAGATCATGAGGCCTCAGGATAACAGAGGCCAGTGTGTCTCATGGTTGGTAGTGTCAGCTTTTGATCACTCATTTGAGATCCCCTATGTACAGTGTCTTTTCGTCTTTGTAATCAGAAAATCATTTACAGAAAGAGATTTTGAGAATGTGTCATATTTCTCCCCCCAAAACTGCGATTCAGTGATTCCAAGGACCTTGGCTTTTCAATGATGAGATGCCTGTGGAAGGTACCAGTGTAATTCTAATATTTAAAAAACAATAATTCCACATCTGGGAGGATTGAACCAAATGACTAACAGTGGACTTCCACACTGCTGAGATATTTTACAAGAAAAGCATGACCTTGAATTTCCCTTGTAACTTCTGAAAACCATTTTTAAAACACACAAACAAGGTCTGAGTCAGACTAGTCCCACAGCCTCTATTACTAGCAATGAAAATTGAACAGTTGTTCAGTCTATTAGAAGTTCAAGTTTCTTTTCTGTAAATTGGGGATAAAAATCAGTATTTTATAAAATAAACAAGAAAATACTCATTAAGAATTCAGCACACAAAGCAATCACTTAATCTTTTTTAATTTCAAGTTTTTTCTTCTCTTAAGTTTCTAGCTGCACTCTTTATACTGGCTTCTTTCCATCAAAAATGTTTGTTATTTTTCGCAGCTAAAAAGTTCTATTTAAGCCAGGTGTGGTGGTGGGTGCCTTTAATCCCAGCACTTGGGAGGCAGAGGTAAGAGGATTGCCATGAGTTCAAGGCTACCCTGAGACTATATAGTGAATTCCAGGTCAGCCTGGAATCAAGCAAAACCCTATCTCAAAAAAACAAAACAAAACAAAACAAAAAAATTTTCCATTAAAAAACACTTTAATTAATTCTACTTTTCCTCAATCCAGCTTTCATCTTTTTTCCTCTGCTCAAGTCGAATGCTCAAAAGACTTGCCTCACTTCTAATTTCACTCTTGCCTCAATCTCTCTTCTACTCCAGGAGTGGATCTTCTCAGTATCCAGTCAACCACTTGTGAAGCCAGTGGCCACTTGCCAGCCTTATCCACTCCTTCTCGTGGCTTCTGCCACCTTTGTTTATGGTCTGGCTCTTCCTCGGTGGGGTCCTTTTTCTCTCTGAATGTCCTACATCAACCTTCTTCAGATTCCAAGACAGCACTAAAAAGAAGATTGCATTTAACATTTATGTGTCAGTGGAATTTTAGATAAATGGGTATTAAGAACTAAGAGGCACTATTAAGAACAGCAGACATCTAGATAATCTTGGAATCTGGAAAATGGACATCCTGAAGATTCATTGTACTACCCTCACTTGTTTTTGAATACATTTTAAAAAGTGAAAATTTTAAAAATTAAAAATGAATTGTTAACTATGTGGTATATCTGGAAGGAAAAAAACATTAAGTATTACATATAAAGTGAAGTTTGAGGTTCAGTAGAACTGAAGTTGACTTTATCAGCTGCCCAGATGCGTGTCTCCTATTCTCATGAGGGAAACAGTGTACGAAGGACTATTGGAGGAGGGTCTGCAAAAATCCGAAGGACATTCATGAAGGGTTATTGTAAACAATGAATGAGATAAGGTAGGAATCTGAAAACAATTCTTATCTCATAAGCAATTCTCATTAAGTGATAGGAATCATTATGACTTCAAAATTATCATTAGATTAACTAGTTTTATTTTTACACTCTTGTTTTTACATCAACTCCAAGATTAGCATTGTAGAACCAAATGCACAACCTGAGAGACGGAAGAAAGTATTTGCAATTTATATCTTATAAGAAGTTCATATAAAAAAATATACATTTTAAACACAGCAACTTAACAACAAAAAATAAAATACCCTTACTACCAAATAGGTAAAAGATTTGAAAAGACATCATTTTTCCATGAATTATAAACAAGTTTGAAGCCAAGCTGGGTTACATAATGAGATGAGACAAACAGAAACACAGAAGGAAGGAAAGAAGGAAAGAAGGAAGGAAGGAAAGGCAGGACAGAGGGAGGAGGGAAAAGGGAGAGAGGGAAGTAAGGAGGGAAAGAGGAAGGCAGGAAGGAAAGAAAGAAGGAAGAAAAAGAGATAGAGAAACTGAACCTTCTGCACTATGGGTAGGATTATAATAAAATGGCACACTGCTATCGAAATCAGGAAAACAGTTCCTAAAAATATTAAAAATAGAATTATGTAATCCAACAGCCACAACGGATGTTTTATGAGTGTCATAGTTCTCTAGACAGACAGAACTAACAGAATGAATTGTATTAAAAAGGGTATTTCTTAGCTTAGCTTATGGCTGACCAACAATGGCTATCTAAAGGCTGAGAGTCAAGGAACCTGGTAGCTTCTCAGTCCAAGAGGCGGGGTGCCTCAGCGGTCCCAACCTGGCAGTGAAGGACTGGAGGCTCCCCGGAGAGCCGTGGTCTTCAGTCCATGCTGGAAGGCTGAGAAAGCTTGGCTCCAATGCCAGTGACGAAACCGTGCCGAAGCACCCACGGGTGAATAGTGGACAAAGCCCTGTAAAGACACCAGCGAGCAGCACAGGCAGCCAATCAAAAAGGCTCTGTAGGGCTGGAGAGATGGCTTAGCGGTTAAATGCTCGCCTGTGAAGCCTAAGGACCCCGGTTCGAAGCTCGGTTCCCCAGGTCCCACGTTAGCCAGATGCACAAGGGGGCGCACGCGTCTGGAGTTCGTTTGCAGAGGCTGGAAGCCCTGGCGCGCCCATTCTCTCTCTCTCCCTCTATCTGTCCTTCTCTCTGTGTCTGTCACTCTCAAATAAATAAATAAATAAAATAATTTAAAAAAAAATGTTAAAAAAAAAAAAGGCTCTGTATTCTCGCAGATTCTTTTTTTGGTTTCTCGAGGTAGGGTCTCACTCTGGCCCAGGCTGACCTGGAATTAACTATGTAGTCTCTGGGTGGCCTCGAACTCACGGCAATCCTCCTACCTCTGCCTCCCGAGTGCTGGGATTAAAGGCGTGCGCCACCACGCCCGGCACAGATTCTTTATATAGCCTACCACAGGAGGCCTTACCCTCTCCCTCACTCCAAAGACTCCCTCTGAAGAAAGGACTTCCTCTTTCAGTTAATCCTTTCTGGAAGCAACCTTAATAGACCCAGGCAAGAGGAATGTCTCTTGATTCCTATTCTAATCAAGTTGACAACAGTACTTAACCATCATAGATATATATCTAAAAGATTTGAAATCAGTTTGTCAAAGAGATTTGTACTTCTATGTTCCCAGCAGCCAAAGTTTCTACAGCCAAAAGACAGAACCAACTCGAATGTTTATCAGCAGATGAATGGACAAACAAATGTAGAGAAAGTATTTAGCTTACAAAGGAAAGAAATTGTGCCACAAACTACCATGTGGATGAATCTTGAGGTAAATTAAGCCAAGAGCAAGCATTATATATTGCATAACTCCATGTACATGAGGTATTTAAGGTAGATTCATAGAGACAGGAAGTAGAATGTTGGTTTTCAGGGAGGATGGACAAGGAAAAAATAAGAGAGCTTAACCTACTCAATAAGCATGGAGTTTAACTTTTACCAGAAAAAAAAATTCTGAGAATATGTTTCACAGAAATGTAAATATATTTGGCACCAACTAAACTGCACACCTAAAATGGTTAAGATGATAGATTTCTTGTTTGTGTTTTTATTTTGTACAATCAAAAAATACCCTTGAGGTGGTTTGAATGTAAAATGGCCCCCTTTGTCTCATGTATTTGTGATCAAGTCTTATACTGATTCCTAGTTGGTGGGGCCTGTGGGAAGTGGGGCCTTATTGGAGGAGGTGTGGGGGGGTGGGTCTTGGGGTGTTGTCGCCCCTCCTGCCTCACCCAGCTCACTCTCTCTGACACCCACTGTCTGCTCCTGCCATACTTTCCCCTAGCAACTGTTAGCCAGAAATAAAGCCTTGCCTTCCATAGCTGCTTCTGCTGGGTGTTTTGTCCTAGCAACGAGAAGGTAACTGTGCTAACACCCAAAAGAAAATAGCATGAAAAGAAACAATTTATTTGAATCAAATTATATACCATACATGACATCTAAAAAGACAGTCAGTTGATGGGCTGGAAAGATGTCTCAGTGGTTAATGGCACTTGCTTGCAAAACCTGATGGCTCAGGCTCATTTCCTCACTATCCAGGTAAAGCCAGACCCACAAAGGGGTGCACGCATCTGGAGTTCATACTTGGCAGCAGCAAGAGGCCCTGGAATGCCCATTCTCTCCCTCTCCCTCTCTCCCTCTCTCTGTCTCTCTGTTTCATAAATAAATTAAAAATAAACATTTTGAACCAGGCAGGGTGGCGCACGCCTTTAATCCCAGCACTTGGGAGGCAGAAGTAGGAGGATCACCATGAGTTGGAGGCCACCCTGAGATTACATAATGAATTCCAGGTCAGCCTGGGCTACAGTGAGACCCTACCTCGAAAAACCAAAAATAAAAATAAAAAATAAACATTTTGTTAAAAGACAATAAGTTAAATATAAACTCATTTCCTTTGTGGAAATGGAGAAGGCTAACAAAGGGAGTGCCAGAGTAGGCAGTTTCCTGAACTAGGCAGACAGGACAGCCCTTAGGATGGTCCTACATCATCATCATGCCTCTCCAGGGGACCTTGTCTACCTCAGCGGGCTCCTGTCTGCCTCAGTCGGGGATTTAGCTCTGGCCCATCTCACCCAATCAGATCTCTTTTGAGCATGCGCCCTGCCCAGGTGTGGGTGGATTTCTCCTCTAAGCCCAGGCCGATTGGCTGGGACACCTGGTATAGGTGTGTCCTGTTGTGGTGGCGCAAATTCTCCCCGACCCACGGAGAGAGAGCCCCCACATTTCTCTCTCTCCCAAACTGTGGCAGCAACGTTCTTGGTACCTCTCATGGGTTAGATCTCTCTCCTACCCTGGTAACCATGTCAGGTGGGAATACACTTTTTACTTTTTATTACTGTCTTCATTTTTAATCCTTTTGGAAGTGCACATTTTTTAATTAAAAAAAAAAAACCTTTCAGGTTTTTAATTTTTTTTAAATTTTATTCATGTGAGAGAAAGGCAGATAGAGAATGGGCATGCCAGGGCCTTTAGGCACTGCAAATGAATGTATGTGCCCCCTTGCGCATCTGGCTTATGTAGGTCCTGGGGAATCGAACCTGGGTCCTTTGGCTTTGCAGGCAAGCAACTTAACAGCTAAGCTATCTTGCAAGCCCTGTTTTATGTTATCTAAGGTCCACAGGCTCCTGGGCTCCACAGTATCTCTTCTCCCCATTTTATCGTCCCTTCTGCACCCAGTTTTCTCCCTTCTCCACATCTTTGTAAGATCTTTGTAAGATCAGAATAAAATATGGTATCTTAAAAATCATTTTCTTGAATCTGAAATTGCCAACTCTTCAGTTATTTTGCAGATATGAACTCAGGGCTTGGGAGTTCCAGGGGGCACCCTAGAAAACCAAACCCCACCCCACTCCCACCTCATTACAGAACGTTTGCCCTTGGAGTTGTGTTAATGCTGGAGGTGACAATTTACAAATATCCTAGAGACCTACCATGAACTTCAGAAACTACCAGCTACAGGACTTTTAGCACCCTCAGATCATGCAAATGCTGTGACAGCCCAGCACAAATGTGAATGCCAAGGGCATTGCTCCTGTGTGCAGGTTATGGAGAGATAGGAGGTGCTTTAAGCTATAAAATTTTAGCTACAGCTTGAAATTTTCATAGTTTTTTTTTTTTTTTTTGATGGTTCTGAAATGAGGGTAGGCATTTTGCTTAAGACAGGATGTTGGTCATTCTAAAGCTTAAAAAGGTGTCAATCACCTCTTTAAGCGATAACATCCAGTGGAAAGACAGGAATGTGGGGAGGGTTCATCAGAAATGAGGAACAAAGAAATGGCCAGCGCCCACCTCTCGCTTAGGAACAGCCCTAGGCAAAGCAAGAAGTCCTGAAGAAGCAGTCAGTTCAAGCACAAAGAAGCCTATCTTCCTGATGGCAAGTATACTTTTCACATATAAATGCCAGATATGGCTACCTTCATGGATATTATATGTGTTTCATTGGTATATATTTGTGAAAATGCCCCAACATTGTATAAGGCTTCGGTAAGCTTTGTTTGGTTGGTTTGTCTCCATTTGTATATGTGGTGGGCATGTGGCGGGTGTGTGCATATGGGAATACATGCAAAGACTACAGATTGAAATTTGGCGTCTTTCTTCACCACTGTTCACTTTATCTGTTGAGACAAGTAAGCCACCATGCCTGACTGGTATTTACAGGAGTATTAGTATTGTTCCTTGTGCTTGTCAGGTAAGCACTTTTTACAAACTGAGCATTCTCAACAGCCCATTTTTTGGTTTTTGAAAAGGGAACCAAGGAAGGTCTTGAATTCATGATCCTTCTGCCTCTACCCTCCAAGACCACCATCATGTTCAGCTGATAATTTGAGTTAAGGCTATTTTCCTCCTCAGCCTCATCTATATAATTAGCACAATGGATTAAAAATAAGAAATTGTTCTGAAATCATTAAAACAAAGAACGCGAGTACTAACTCAGAAATATAGCCAAGGCATATTGTATTTCTTTTCCAAATCAGAGAACTTGTATACAATGATGCCAACTAGGTATTTTAAACTGCATGAGAAGATAGGTATCAATTGCTACTTCTAGTAGTGGCAGAGGAGTGAACTGGCCATATAAACCCTCCCTTGAAACAGCATTAATAAAGCTGGAAATGCGAATAAAATAGTTTAAGACAGAGCGTCTGTCTGAAGCTGAAGAAACTTTAGCTCAAAAAGCTGCAAATATGAATAAGAATCATGAGTTTGCGGCTTTCTGGCCCAAGGGCACTGCCCAGTCCCTGTGGCTGTGAGGATGGAAAGTCGCAGAAGAAACCACATGTTTATTAGTTCAAAGTGCCAGAGATAAGAGTTGAACGATGGAAAAGCAGCCGGAAATTTAAAGTGAAAATCTTGTCAGCGACAGAATATGAGCAAAAGGAAAACACAGATTCTGCCCAAACCTCTGATTAACAGCTAAAACTCCAAAGATACTGAGAAAACACAAGGGCTCAAACAAATAATCATGCCGAGGGAAACCTGCTCTTGAAGATAGAGTCTCGTGAAACCAGATATATGAGTTTTGGAGTCATCTTTTAAAAGACACAAGGGCTGGAGACATGGTTTGGTGACTTTATTAAAGGTGCTTGCTTACAAAACCTGGTAGCTTGGGTTCAGTTCTCCAGTTCCCACGTAAAAGTAGATCCACAAAGTGGTGCCTGCCTCTGGAGTTCCTTTACAGTGACAGGGTGTGCCCATTCTCTCTCTCTCCCTCTCTCTCTCTCCTTACAAGTAAATAAATAAAACTGAAAAAAATAACACAAACAAGCCTCTGGGCATGTTAGTACACACATGAGAGCCCAGCCCTTGGGAGGCAGAGGCAGGAAGAACAGAAGGGGAGGGGGGAACATAACAAGTCCAAGGCCAGTCTCCGCTATATGAGACAGTCTTAAAAAAATAAATAAATAAACCACCAAAGTATGTTCCCAATCATGCGACAAAGTTGGCCACAGAGATATGAAGATTTATAGGCCTGATATATGAAGAAAATAACCTATGATAAACCGGATAGTTGGGGGGTGTGCTCCCCAGAAACAAACCACTGAGGTGATGAACCCCCTCTGTGCCCATAGACTGACTCTGGACACAAAAGAGACCAAGTTACCAGGTTAGGAGATAGTTGTGGGGAAATATCAGAATGGAGCAAGACCTCCATTGCTGATTCCCTAAGGGGAAAGTTTGCAGTCACCCTCAGAAACCCTGCTGAACCCAGAATCTGGAAGGTCCACAAAGTATTGACAGAAACAGAAATGCATGATTATGTTGAAGAGATTTAAGTCATCCGTACGATGTGACTGCAAGTGGGTTCAGATAGTCAATTTGGCCAAGACTATAAACAGCTCTTATAAATGAATTAGAATTTTAAAGAACAAAATGATATCAGTGGATAATAGAATAGGGTATTCTTACAAAGAATTTTTTTTAAAAAAAACACTAAAATTCCTACAAATGAAAAGCACAAAATTGCAATCTATGTTTTTCACGTTTTATTAACAACTCCACGCACATACACAATATACCATGATCATAATCCCCTCCCATCACCTGCTCCCTCCCATATGTATCCTCCACTGAATCCCTCTTCTTTTCAACCAGTCCATGTTTTCTTTTGATATCTCTTTTTTTCCAGCACTGTATTTATTTATTTATTTATTTATTTTTCTCAATTTTTATTAACATTTTCCATGATTATAAAAAGTATCCCATGGTAATACACTCCCTCCCCCCAACTTTCCCCTTTGAAACTCCATTCTTCATCTTATCCCCTCCCCCTCTCAATCAGCCTCTCTTTTATTTTGATGTCATGATATTTACCTCCTTTTATGATGGTCTTGTGTAGGTAGTGTCAGGCACTATGAGGTCATGGATATCCAGGCCATTTTGTGTCTGGGGGGAGCACGTTGTAAGGAGTCCCACCCTTCCTTTGACTCTTACATTCTTTCTGCCACCTCTTCCGCATTAGGCCCTGAACCTTGGAAAGTGTGATTGATCGAAATGTAACTCAGCACTCCAGTCACTTCTTTCCAGCACTATGATACCTTCTGAGTCATCCCAAGGTCACTGCCATCTGAAAAGAGAAGATTCTCTACCCAAAGTAACAGTAGCGTTAATATAAGAGTGTAAATATTAAGAGAAGTGCTTACTGGGCAGTTTGATAAGCATAGTATATAGATTTTTCCAGACATCATCAGATGTTACACCCCTAGGGCTCATGACTACCACTGTTTTAAGTTTTCAGTATCAGGGATGTGTTTCCCCCCATGGAGCGGGCCTCCAGTCCAATTAGAGGGTAGTTGGTTTCCACCATGACAGACGTGCCACTATTGCAACTGTTGGCTCATTTGGCCTGGCTGGCCAATTATAAGGCTTGCAGGGTGCACTGTTGAGTATCTTCACTGGTGGTATCTCTTTCTCCCATTGAACTACATGTAGAATGGCTTCTTCCAGCTTTCTGTCCGCCGATATCTCTATCTTCCTTCTATTATGCAAGTCTTCTGTAGGTCAGCCCCTGTGAGGTCATGAATGTCACAGCCACTTCCTTGTGTCTGGAAGACAATACTATAAAGCGCTCCCCTCCCCCTCCTCCCTTTGGCTCTTACATTCTTCTGCCACCTCTTCCTCAGTGGTTTCTGAGTCTCGGGGGGTGTGGTAGAGATGTCTCCCTTAGTGCTGAACACCCCACAGTTACTTCTTAGCACTGTGATGCATGCAAAACAGATTAAAATCACTATATGAGCTCAAAAGCAGGCTGGAAGTTTTAGGAAAGAGCTAGATAAATAGAAATTACCCAAGTCAAAATACTGACGAAATGTGAGCAGAACTGTAGAGACATGTATGACAATATCAAGCAGCGTAACATATGCACACTGAATCTTAGGAGACAGATAAAGAGGCAGCAAAAGCTACTTCCGGAAATAATGTCTGAAAAGTTCCCAAGTTTGGTGGAAAATATGAATTCACAGATCTAAGAAGCTGAATTATTCCTAAAGAGAATAAATTTAAGAAAATCACTCCCACATACATAAGAATCAAATAACTAAAACATGAAAAGCGAGAAGTTGTGAAAACCAAATGCTTAAAAAGGCAGATGAAAGACTGTCTGACTTTGCCAGTGGAAGCTGGAAGATTATGACGGGCCAAAGGGAAAAATGTCAATTAATAATTCCATGTCTTGGAAAAGTATTCTTCAAGAAAGAAGAAGCAATAGTTTTAGAGAAGTAAACACAGAAAATCTGTCACATGTAGCCTGCATTATAGTAAAAACAATGAAAGAGAGAGATCTTTATGCTTAAAGAAAGCAGCAACCAAAATATACTAGAAAGATGTTAAAATATCAAAATGGAAATATGTCAACAACTAAAAATTACTGTACATAGTTCAATTTCTTTAAAGACATAATTCCATTTAAAGCAAAAATAGGAATGTATTGGTAGTTAAAACATATAAAGATGTCATCCATATCAGTAAATTAGTCCAAATATTAGAGGAATGGGATATGAAACGATTGTAAGATTCCTGTATTATACCTGGAATAAGTAAATACAAACAGTAAGTAAACAGAGCTGTGTTAAATATTGCAATACATTCAGGTAAAATGATAATAATAAGACAAAGAGATAGTTATAAAACCAAGAAGAATAAAAACTGAACTAACAATCCGTCTTAATTTGCAAATGAAAGAGAACAGAGGAATAAGGAAACAAAAGCATAGATGAGAAATAACACAGGAAGCAAAATGACAGGCCTAAATACACCCATTTCAGCGGTATCTGAAGATTCTACAAGAATCTTCATTGAGTGGATAATAAAACATTATTACAAATAACTTCACACTTATAATTCCAGTAATTTAAGCAATTAATCAATTCCTTGAAAGGTACAATCTGCCAAAGCTTGCCAAAGAACAAATTGATAACTGAATTAGACAAAATATTATAGACATTAATCTGTATGTATTGGAGAAAATTAATGTGACAGAATGACTGGTATAATCCACTGAACAATTAAGGAAGAGGCAACATCACTGCCATACAAATTCTTCCAGAAATCAAAAGCGACAGCACAATTTCCCAATGTCGGAAGCAAACAACATTCAAATCCTAAAACCTGTAAAAAGATAATACAACTAGATTTATGCCCCCCATAGCCCAAAACCTTACAATAAAAAGTTAGCAATTATAACTAGCAATAAATACAAAGCATTCTGCATCATGACCAATTGAGGTTTATCTAATATCTAATATTATATTTGAAAGGTTTAATATTTGAAAATTCTCCAATAAAAAACTAGCAACATTTCTGTTAATATTCTTTTGTTGTTGTTGTTGTTTTCGAAGTAGGGTCTCATTCTAGCTCAGGTTGACCTAGAATTCACTATGTAGTCTCAGGGTGGCCTCAAACACACAGAGATCCTCCTACCTCTGCCTCTGAGTGCTGGGATTAAAGGCATGCACCACCACACCTGTCCTCTGTTAATATTCTTTCAAGAAATTCTAGACAATGTAATAAGTAAAGAAAAATAAATGAAAGATAACCATGTTGGAAAGGAAGAAGTAAAACTATCTTTATATGCATAAAACATGATTATCCACATGGAAAGTTCAGTAATAACATAACAGAAATTCACTAGGACTAGCTAATAAAGAACTATATAATATTTGCAAAATAAAGGTAGATGTTCAAAAATCAATTTTATCCCACTACATTAACAGCAAAAATTGAAAACAGATTTTATTTATTTATTTATTTTTGAGGCAAACCCAAAAGACTGGCCCTATTTTATGTGAGAGAGCAAGAGAGAGAGAGGGAGAGTTGGCACATGAGGGCCTCAAGTCACTGTAATTAAACTCCAGATGAACATGCCACCTGTGCGCATGTGCAACCTTGCACACCTGTATCACCTTATGCATCTGGCTTACATGGGATCTAAAGAGTCAAACATGGGTCCTTTGGCTTCACAGGCAGGTGCTTTAACCTCTAAGCCATCTATCCAGCCCCAAAACAGATATTTAAAAAGAAGTACCATTTATGATACATCAAAAAGTAAGCAATAATTAGAGTAGGCAAAATATATCCAAACTTGTACCTTGTCCATGACACAATATACTATGATCAAAGGAAAATTTTGTTAAGATGTCAGCTCTTTCTAACTGGTTATATGCATTCAAGAAATCACATTCACAGCATCGCCAAGTCCTTTGTATATATTATATACAAAGTAACAAAATTGACGTGGAAATGTAAGGAACCTAAAAGATGTGGTGGCTTTGTAGAAGAGGGTTGTTGATTTCAAGACTTTATAAGCCACAGTAATCAACACAAGTTAAAGTTGAATGAGCTAGACAGTCAACAAAACAAAACAGAGTCCAGAAACTGCCACACATAATGTCATATGCAATTAAATGGAAAAGAAAATCTTTTCAAACGTAGCCCTATAAAAGATTGGGTAGTAAGGCTAGGGAGATGGCTCAGTGGTTAAATGTGCTTCCTCTGCAAGGTCACCTACCAGCATTTCCATCCTCCACGTTCATGTAAAGCCAGATACAAAGGTGGCACATATTCCTGTAATCCCAACATCTCTACAGCAGTGGAGGTGGAGGCAAGAAAGTCCCAAAGTTCCCTCGGGCCAGGCATTCTGGCTTTCCCAGAAACAAAGATATGAACGATCCTGTCTCAAACAAGGGGGAAGGAGAGCACCAACATACTGAGGTTGTCCTCTGACCCATGCATACACGCATGTACACATGTGCACACCTAGCTACACACTGAGCTTGTCCTCTGACCCGTACATACATGCACGTACACACGTGCACACATAACTACACACTGAGGTTGTCCTCTGACCTGTTCATACATGCATGTACACACGTACATACATAACTACACACTTTTTTTTCTTTTTTGGTTTTTAGAGACAGGGTTTTACTCTAGCCCAGGCTGGAATTCATGTGTAGCCTCAGGGTGGCCTCAAACTCATGGTGATCCTCCTAAGTCTGCCTCTAAAGTGCTAGGATTAAAGGTGTGTGCCACCACACCTGGCACAAATAAATTTTTAAAAAGATTTAATTCTAGTCAGGACTATTCTGTATAAGTGCCACATGGTAACCAATTGTGCCACGGGAGCTCTGTTCTGGAACTATTCTGAGAACAAGAAGGAAGCTACAGCATATATGTTACATATTATATATTCAATTCTTGAAAAATGGACCAAACCAATTCAAAGTGGAAAAAAATTCTCTTTAATAAATGATGCTAGAAATTCTTCAACTCTTTCAGGATTTCTCTATCAGAAATGTAAAATAATAATAAATGGTCCTAGTAAAACTAGATGTTCCTATTAAAAATAAACTTTAAGCCCTATAACGTTCTATAGCGAGAAATTGCTTTCAGATGTATCAAAGATTTAAATGTAAGCTATACAGTCTCCCTACTAACATAAGTTAAATCATCTTAGCTATAACCCCAAAAAACACAATCTATAATAGTAAAAGAAATGACATATTATGCTCCATGAAAAGTAAGTTTGCTATTCAAGAGCCATCATTGCAAAATAGGTAGGTAACTCACAGCTAGGGGAAATTTCATAAGATATGTTTGATAAGGGCATTGTATCCTGAGATGTACAAATTAATCATTTAAAATTCCAGTTTTCCAAATGAGCAAAAAATGAACATAAAAGAACATCTTCAATCATGTGTAAAAAATAATAATTTGACGTAATTTCACAACCCCTGGAATGGTAAGGAAGAAAAAGAAGAGGAATGGGGAGGAAGAGGTGGAGAAGAAAGAAGAGGAGGAAGAAGGAAACAAAGAGGAAGAATCACAAACTGGGGAGGACACAGAGCAGGTGAACCTCACATTATTACTGGTAGGAGTGCAAAAAATGGAGTAAGCAATTTGGAGAAACATTTGGAAGTTTCTTATACAATTAAACATGTCTTCCCTTTGACAGAATAGTTACATTCCTATGTATTTACTAAGAGAAATGCAAACACTTGTTACCAAAAGACTTGTAAAAAAGCATTCATACAATTCTTATTCACAATAGACCAAACTATAAAAACGCACGCCAGTCAGTCCACAAGAAAGTGTATAAACAAATCTATGTTCACAGAATAAATATTTCCCAAGGGGAAAAAAAAAAGTTTAAAACTACTGATAATTGCAAACATTTACTTGAATCTGATAGTAGCCAATGAACAAAACAGAGCCCTGACTGTAGGTTTCCAATCTGGTCCCCTGTGATTGTTGCTCCGTTGTAATGAATGTGAATGCTTCAAAGGGACTTTGTGAATCTGACAAAGGTTATCTACCCATCTACCGTAAAACGGGAGATTCTTCAGAATTATCTTGTAGACCCAATTAATCTCAGGACTTCTTAAAGTCAGGCTGGAGGGGAAATCTCACGGACTCAAAGGTTAGGAATGATTGAGGCTAGTGTGAGGATGGAGATGTCCAAGTGCAAAGCGCAAGACAAAGTGTTCTGTCAACAACTAGCCTTGAAAGAAAACTCTAACCCTTAGTGAGCACCTCATCTTGGCCAGCACCTTGATTTTGGCCTTGTGAGACCCCGAGCAGAGAATTCACCTCTACTTGGTCAGGTTTCTGTCACACAGAAAATATGAGATAGGGGCTGTTGTTATAAGCCATGACGTTTGTGCAAGTGGCTAGGCAGAAATAGGTAAGTAACACACTGTATGATTCCATCTGGTTGAATTACTGGAGAACAGGCAAAATTCCATGGTGATCTAAGTCAGAAAGTAGTTGCCTCTCAAAGGAGAGAGCTAACTACCAGAGGCTTAGGGGAAATTTCTGAGGTAATAGAAAAGCTCTATATGTTGTTTTGCATGGTGACCATCTGTTTTTATAAAATCCTTACAACCCCTTAAATGTTATATCTCTGTTACAGTGCGTACCACATTGACACAAAGCAATACCATACCATGGCCCCTAAGGTGCCTGAAAATTTTTAAATGAGAAAGCAAGTATCTTAAGAAAGTAACAAGAGTATTTACTCAGTCATCATTTACAGTCACTGATACAGTCAATTGCCATGGGCTTAACTCTTGCTTGGGTCTTAAACAGAAAGACCATATGGGTTTGGAAGTTTCTGCCCTGTTATTCTAGCAAATGTGTTTCAAACCAATCATGTTGGTCTCTTTCTTTATGATAAATTTCATCATCTCCAATAACGCATTATTATGCTGATAGTGGAAAATTACAACTTAAAAATACACCTGAAATATTTGCATTTCCAACAACTATGTTAGGAAACTAAGTTATTTTTACAGAAACTGGAAAATTGTGTGCCTAAGAAATGGTTTCACTTAGAATACATTGTCCACCTAACTTTCTGGGTTTGAAAGATCTGAGTCGAACTGAAGAAAGATATTGGATCCATTTACTTTGTATCTTTCACTTACTGTACTTTAATGTTTTCTGTCCTTTGTTTCCTTTTGTGTATGGAAACAATTTCACTCTGTAGCTCAGGCTGGCTACAATGCTGGGCTTAACCTCATGGTGATCTTTCTGTCTCTGTCTCCTGAGTAATGGGATTCAGGAGTGAGCCTCCAATCTCACCTTGCTTATTTCTATTCTGGCAACATTTTTCTACTGTGGACCCTCGCTAATATCATCCAATATTTGTTCTAAAAATTATATTGTGCTTATTCTAAAGATTTGAAAGTTTTATGGGAAGCAGAGGGATTGTTAAAGAGATATGAAGCTTATTTTACAATTCCCTTTGCCTGTGCTAAACATTTGCTTCAGAACTTACATCAGTTCACAAAGAGAGAAATACCAATGACCAATAAGCATATGATAGAAGTTTAGTCATTCTAATAATAAAAGGAAAGTCAATTAAAAATTGTGGTAATGTGAATGAGATGTCCCCCATGGCCTCATGTGTCTTGAATACTTGGTTCACAGCTAGTGGCAAGTTGGGAGGTGGAGCCGGGGTCAGGTTATTGAGTGTCGTTCAGGCCCTCTTTGCTAGAATGCAGGTCACTTTTTTTTTTTTTTGAACTTTTGTTGATTGACAACTTTCATAATGATAATTCCCTTCCCCACTACCTTCCCTTTCACAAATCCATTCTCCATCATATTCCTTCCCTCTCTCGATTAATCTCTTTTATTTTGATGGGTACATTTTGCATCATGAGATGGCCAAATACCTATGGGGGCCAGGGGAGGAGCATGATGCTCTGGTTGTAGAATACCCGTATGGTACTATGCATTTGAATGCTGGAGCCCCAGTGAGTGCACTGTTTGGGAACTTTGTAGAACCTTTCAGAGGTGGGCCCCTGCTGCAAGAGGCATTTCACTAAAGTGAGGTGGGCATCAAGGTCTTAGAGTTTAGCCCTGCTTGGGGCTTGTGGGTACTTTCTACTTCCTCTGTGCTGAGGTGATGATGGGAACCAACTTCCAGCTTCGGACATGCTTTCCTGACTAAGACAAACCTTCTTAGACCTGTAAACAAAATAAACCCCGCTAAACCCTTAAGGTGCTTCTAGCTGGGTATCTTGTCCCATTAATGAGAAAATAGCTGGTAGACTTGGTGTGTACCGGAGGATATTTCTCAAGCCTCTTATTCTATACTGAGTGGTTGTATATTCCTACCGTGCATTCAGTTGAGGCTGGGTGAGTACAAGCTAGCTCTGTCATTGCAGCCCTTGTGATTGCCATCTGTTAGCCTAGCTCACATACAGTCATTTGAAATTTGTCCAAATGTAACCTGATTTCTTCTGCCCTTTCCCTAGTGACCCACCTACATGTCACTAGGGATAAAAGTGATTGTGGGATTCTTCTCTTCCAGGAAGAGTTTGATCCTCTGTGAACTGTAACATATAGGGCTTCCCCAACAATTTGGACTCCAGGTTTGTCTCATGGATGTGAAAGAAGAAACAAAGCACAGTGACAAGTAAAGCAATTATTGTTCAGTGTCTGTGACCTGTTCTATTATCAGAGAAAGGGTGGTAGACTTTTGCAACTTCCTGCCTCTTCTACTGAAGTGATGTCTTGTCCCTTCAGGTTTTGTGCACTGTCCTCAAATTATAGGTTGTGTTACCTTAGTAATAAGGACACAAACACACACCTTTTCAAAAATGGCTAAATAAGGCTTCAAAGACTCTTTATAAAATTATTTGCTTAGTTGCAAGCAGAGAGAAATACAGAGAAGAGAGATGGACAGAGAGAATGGGCATGCCAGGGCCTCTAGCTACTGCAAACAAACTCCAGAAGCATGTGCCCCCTTGTGCATCTGGCTTATGTGGGTACTGGGGAATCTAAACCAAGCCCTTGGGCTTTGCAGGCAAGCACTTTAACCACTGAGCAATCTCTCCAGCCCCAAAGACTCTTTTTTTTAAAAAAAAATTTATTTATTTGAGAGTGACAGACACAGAGAGAAAGACAGATAGAGGGAGAGAGAGAGAATGGGTGCGCCAGGGCTTCCAGCCTCTGCAAACGAACTCCAGACGAGTGCGCCCCCTTGTGCATCTGGCTAACGTGGGACCTGGGGAACCGAGCCTCGAACCGTGGTCCTTAGGCTTCACAGGCAAGCGCTTAACCGCTAAGCCATCTCTCCAGCCCGCAAAGACTCTTTTAATAGCCGTACTAAATGTGAAGGAACTTAAACTTTCTCTGGTGTTCAGTCCCCACCTCCCCAAAGATTCTTCATATTTGTGATGGAATTCACATGCTGTTTTGGGGGTTTTCTTTTTCTGAGGTAGGGTCTTTCTCTAGCCCAGGCTAACCTGGAATTCACTGTGTAGTGTCAGGCTGGCCTTGAACTCACGGCAATCCTCTTGCCTCAGCCTCCCAAGTGCTGGGATGAAAATCATGCACCACCACGCCCGACCCACATAAGTTTATTCAACAAGTATGAGGAGCTACTATAGCAGTTACCTTCTCATGGCTGGGACAAAACATCTGACCAGAAGCAGCATATGGAAAGAAAGGTTTTATTTCAGCTCTCAGTTTCAGGGGGGACTTCATCATGGCGGGTAAATGAGCAGGACGTCTGAGGCACATTTCCCTATCAGTGAGAAGAACTTAGTCTGACTGAGCTAGCTCTGAACACCTGGTGGGCTGGACTAATAAACCTCAAATTCGGGCCACAGTGGCACACCTCCTCTAGCAAGGCTCCATTTCCCAAAGGCCCTACAACCTTTCCAAACAGTCACCACCCAGGGACCAAGTATGCAGCTTAGTTGCAAGCACTTGAAGCTATGGGGTACACTCCATATTTAAGTTACCACACTTACTGTGTGTAAGGAAGGGCTTACCTCACATACAAGGCTACATAGTCTGGCATTTTTTTTTAAATTTTTATTTATTTATTTATTTATTTATTTGAGAGAGACAGACACAGAGAGAAAGACAGATAGAGGGGGAGAGAGAGAATGGGCATGCCAGGGCCTCCAGCCTCTGCAAACGAACTCCAGACGTGTGCGCCCCCTTGTGCATCTGGCCAATGTGGGACCTGGGGAACTGAGCCTCGAACCGGAGTCCTTAGGCTTCACAGGCAAGCGCTTAACCACTAAGCCATCTCTCCAGCCCTAGTCTAACATTTGAAACAGTCATTTCAGGAGCCAAAGTTTAAGGACAATTTATTCCAGATCTCTGTTGAAACAAATGATGCATCTGAGCTCTGTACACATGCACAGCCATCAGGGAGTTGCCCAACTCCATTGGTTTCTAGGTGTCTTTCAGCAAAATGAGAGGTCTTCACGGGAAAACCAAGAATTGAAGTCTCCTGTGCATATTTAGGCATGCCCTAGGGCCTTAGCTAATAAGGGGATTGCGCTCTTCTGTGCATGTAAGTTTCTAATTCTCCCTTAGGAAACAATCCAATAGAATTTAACAGAAACTACTAACTTAAATTAAAATGAGTCTTCATCTGAAATTTTAAGAGGGTCATGCGTATGCCAGAGGAAAACAGTGGGCCAAGAGCTGTCTTAAAGGCAGTGCATGCTAAAGGATAATAGAACACACTTCCTTCACTAAACCTACTGAACCTATGAAAAAGTGGTAAAATGTTTTCCTTCAGAATAATATTAAGAGTTAAAACTAAAGGATGATACTGCTTACCTAACATAAGACGTAAAATCATGTTTACTTACATAGTTTTAGCTTATCAACTACAGCAGAAGCCAGAAATTTTTCCCCTGGTGGGTGGGTGTCCAGGTTATAGTTTAGGCTTCTCTTTCTGTGATAATTACTTGGCTTTGCTGTGGTAGAATGAAAGAAGCTACAGAAATAGGTAAATACAAGAATAGAACTATGGTTCAATAAAACTTTATTTGTAAAAAATGTCAGCATACTACATTGAGCCTGTGAGCCAATTTGTTAACCCTCATAAGAGAGTTAGAAGCAGGATGGAGAGATAGATTAGCAGTCAAGCCCTTGCCTGTGAAGCCTAAGGACCCTGGTTTGAAGCTCGATTCCCCAGAACCCATGTTAGGCCAGATGTACAAGGGGGCACACACATCTGGAGTTTGTTTGCAGTGGCTGGAGACCCTGGCATGTCCATTCTCTCTCTCTATCTGCCTCTTTCTCTCTCTGTTGCTCTCAAATAAGTAAGTAAAAGTAAATAAGAAAAATTTTTTAGAAAGAGAAGCATTAGAATTGGAATTAGACGCTCAGAAAAAAATAGAGATCATGCACATAGGAAGTCTCTTTAGGGATGTTTACAGATGGGATTATTGTCTGCCTATTTGTTGTGTGCAAAATATGACCCTACTGCGAAAATCTTTTTTAGAAGTAGATGATGGAATTTATGAATAGGCATCACATCAATGCTTTACAACCCTGTACCTATGTGTGGTTTAGGAGATAAAGTGTCAATAAACTGCTATAGCAGCAAAGTCTTGACTGGGTGGGGAAGAACTGATTATACTAAGATCACTATACCTATCGATACTTTCTTTTGAAAAAAAAAAGGTATATATTGGGTTGGAGAGATGGCTCAGTGGTTAATTGTCTTGCCCATAAAGTGTAACAACCCAAGTTCAATTTATCAGTACCCATGTAAAGCCAGACGCACAGTGGCACATGTGTCTAGAGTTCATTTGCAGTGGCTGAAGGCCCTGGTATGCCCATTCTGTCTCTCTTTGCCAGACATTGGTGGTGCACACCTTTAATCCCAGCACTTGGGAGTCTGAGGTGGGAGGATCACTATAAATGTAAAGCCAGCCTGAGTCTAATTCCAGGTCAGCCTTGGCTACAGCAAGACCCTACCTCATAAAACAACAAAAAAATTACTTATTTATTTACATGTATGTTGGGTGGGAGAGGGTACCAGGGCATCTTGCCACTGCAAACAAACAATAGACGCTTACACTACTTCTTGTATCCAGCTTACATGGGTGGCTCAGAAATTGAACCCAGGCCAGGGTATTACAAGCAAGTGTCTTTAACCACTAATCCCAAAATCTATAGGTACTTTCAATACTATCTTCCCAGCCTCAAAATGTATATATACCTTTAATGCTATTCATGAATTCAGCCAGGATTAATGTTGTGCATTTTACACTGGAGCTTGGGATACAAAGATGAAGAGAAAATAATACCTACTTTAGTAACAGGAACAGATCAGAAATAAATATTAGAGGTATTCAATAAATTCCATAAACAATACACCCTGGTATAGGAACAAGGAAGCTCTCAACTTTGCTGACATTATTAAGAAAGACGTTGTGACGTTTTCATTGAGTTGGTCTTAAAAGACTGCTTGCCAGCCTCCACCCCCATTTATACAAAGGACTGGGGGAATAATTTTAGGAAAACAGGCTTCATTGATTTGATTTCCTTCACAGTGTTTACCTTATTACAAATTTTACACTAACCATTAACTGTTTTTCAGGCTGCCAACACAGAATGCTGGTGACATTGTGGGAAAAAGAAAAACATTTAAGGACTGATGAGATGGCTTAGGGGTTAAGGTGCCTGTCTGTGAAGCCTAAGGACCCATGTTCAATTCCCCAGTACCCACATAAGCTAGATGCATATGGTAGTGCAAATGTCTGGCTTATAGTGGCTAGAGTCCCTGGCGTACCCATTTTCTCTCTCTCTCATCAATAAAAATATTTTTTTAGAAAGAAAAGCACTTAAAAGTCATTGGTTAAAGAGCATGTTGATATATCCACCTTGGAAAACAATTTAGTACTAAACAGTGGTGCCCGTAACCTGAAGTGGGGGCTGTTCCACTTCTCAGTGTG